>NC_136060.1:491677990-492127990 GCF_964261635.1 Lissotriton helveticus
GGGTGGAGTGGCATGTTGTTTCATGGAGTGAGTGCCATAGGGTGGAGTGGCATGTTGTTTCATGGAGTGAGTGCCATAGGGTGGAGTGGCATGTTGTTTCATGGAGAGAGTGCCATAGGGTGGAGTGGCATGTTGTTTCATGGAGTGAGTGCCATAGGGTGGAGTGGCATGTTGTTTCATGGAGTGAGTGCCATAGGGTGGAGTGGCATGTTGTTTCATGGAGTGAGTGCCACAGAGTGGAGTGGCATGTTGTTTCATGGAGTGAGTGCCATAGGGTGGAGTGGCATGTTGTTTCATGGAGTGAGTGCCATAGGGTGGAGTGGCATGTTGTTTCATGGAGTGAGTGCCACAGAGTGGAGTGGCATGTTGTTTCATGGAGTGAGTGCCACAGAGTGGAGTGGCATGTTGTTTCATGGAGTGAGTGCCATAGGGTGGAGTGGCATGTTGTTTCATGGAGTGAGTGCCATAGGGTGGAGTGGCATGTTGTTTCATGGAGTGAGTGCCATAGGGTGGAGTGGCATGTTGTTTCATGGAGTGAGTGCCATAGGGTGGAGTGGCATGTTGTTTCATGGAGTGAGTGCCATAGGGTGGAGTGGCATGTTGTTTCATGGAGTGAGTGCCATAGGGTGGAGTGGCATGTTGCTTCATGGAGTGAGTGCCATAGGGTGGAGTGGCATGTTGTTTCATGGAGTGAGTGCCACAGAGTGGAGTGGCATGTTGTTTCATGGAGTGAGTGCCATAGGGTGGAGTGGCATGTTGTTTCATGGAGTGAGTGCCATAGGGTGGAGTGGCATGTTGTTTCATGGAGTGAGTGCCATAGGGTGGAGTGGCATGTTGTTTCATGGAGTGAGTGCCATAGGGTGGAGTGGCATGTTGTTTCATGGAGTGAGTGCCATAGGGTGGAGTGGCATGTTGTTTCATGGAGTGAGTGCCATAGGGTGGAGTGGCATGTTGTTTCATGGAGTGAGTGCCACAGAGTGGAGTGGCATGTTGTTTCATGGAGTGAGTGCCATAGGGTGGAGTGGCATGTTGTTTCATGGAGTGAGTGCCATAGGGTGGAGTGGCATGTTGTTTCATGGAGTGAGTGCCATAGGGTGGAGTGGCATGTTGTTTCATGGAGTGAGTGCCATAGGGCGGAGTGGCATGTTGTTTCATGGAGTGAGTGCCATAGGGTGGAGTGGCATGTTGTTTCATGGAGTGAGTGCCATAGGGTGGAGTGGCATGTTGTTTCATGGAGTGAGTGCCATAGGGTGGAGTGGCATGTTGTTTCATGGAGTGAGTGCCATAGGGTGGAGCGGCATGTTGTTTCATGGAGTGAGTGCCATAGGGTGGAGTGGCATGTTGTTTCATGGAGTGAGTGCCATAGGGTGGAGTGGCATGTTGTGCCACGGAGTGAGTGCCATAGGGTGGAGTGGCATGTTGTTTCATGGAGTGAGTGCCATAGGGTGGAGTGGCATGTTGTTTCATGGAGTGAGTGCCATAGGGCGGAGTGGCATGTTGTTTCATGGAGTGAGTGCCACAGAGTGGAGTGGCATGTTGTTTCATCGAGTGAGTGCCATAGGGTGGAGTGGCATGTTGTTTCATGGAGTGAGTGCCACAGAGTGGAGTGGCATGTTGTTTCATGGAGTGAGTGCCATAGGGTGGAGTGGCATGTTGTTTCATGGAGTGAGTGCCATAGGGTGGAGTGGCATGTTGTTTCATGGAGTGAGTGCCATAGGGTGGAGTGGCATGTTGTTTCATGGAGTGAGTGCCATAGGGTGGAGTGGCATGTTGTTTCATGGAGTGAGTGCCACAGAGTGGAGTGGCATGTTGTTTCATGGAGTGAGTGCCATAGGGTGGAGTGGCATGTTGTTTCATGGAGTGAGTGCCACAGAGTGGATTGGCATGTTGTTTCATGGAGTGAGTGCCACAGAGTGGAGTGGCATGTTGTTTCATGGAGTGAGTGCCACAGGGTGGAGTGGCATGTTGTTTCATGGAGTGAGTGCCACAGAGTGGAGTGGCATGTTGTTTCATGGAGTGAGTGCCACAGGGTGGAGTGGCATGTTGTTTCATGGAGTGAGTGCCACAGAGTGGAGTGGCATGTTGTTTCATGGAGTGAGTGCCACAGAGTGGAGTGGCATGTTGTTTCATGGAGTGAGTGCCATAGGGTGGAGTGGCATGTTGTTTCATGGAGTGAGTGCCATAGGGTGGAGTGGCATGTTGTTTCATGGAGTGAGTGCCATAGGGTGGAGTGGCATGTTGTTTCATGGAGTGAGTGCCATAGGGTGGAGTGGCATGTTGTTTCATGGAGTGAGTGCCATAGGGTGGAGTGGCATGTTGTTTCATGGAGTGAGTGCCATAGGGTGGAGTGGCATGTTGTTTCATGGAGTGAGTGCCATAGGGTGGAGTGGCATGTTGTTTCATGGAGTGAGTGCCATAGGGTGGAGTGGCATGTTGTTTCATGGAGAGAGTGCCATAGGGTGGAGTGGCATGTTGTTTCATGGAGTGAGTGCCATAGGGTGGAGTGGCATGTTGTTTCATGGAGTGAGTGCCATAGGGTGGAGTGGCATGTTGTTTCATGGAGTGAGTGCCACAGAGTGGAGTGGCATGTTGTTTCATGGAGTGAGTGCCATAGGGTGGAGTGGCATGTTGTTTCATGGAGTGAGTGCCATAGGGTGGAGTGGCATGTTGTTTCATGGAGTGAGTGCCACAGAGTGGAGTGGCATGTTGTTTCATGGAGTGAGTGCCACAGAGTGGAGTGGCATGTTGTTTCATGGAGTGAGTGCCATAGGGTGGAGTGGCATGTTGTTTCATGGAGTGAGTGCCATAGGGTGGAGTGGCATGTTGTTTCATGGAGTGAGTGCCATAGGGTGGAGTGGCATGTTGTTTCATGGAGTGAGTGCCATAGGGTGGAGTGGCATGTTGTTTCATGGAGTGAGTGCCATAGGGTGGAGTGGCATGTTGTTTCATGGAGTGAGTGCCATAGGGTGGAGTGGCATGTTGCTTCATGGAGTGAGTGCCATAGGGTGGAGTGGCATGTTGTTTCATGGAGTGAGTGCCACAGAGTGGAGTGGCATGTTGTTTCATGGAGTGAGTGCCATAGGGTGGAGTGGCATGTTGTTTCATGGAGTGAGTGCCAAAGAGTGGAGTGGCATGTTGTTTCATGGAGTGAGTGCCACAGAGTGGAGTGGCATGTTGTTTCATGGAGTGAGTGCCATAGGGTGGAGTGGCATGTTGTTTCATGGAGTGAGTGCCATAGGGTGGAGTGGCATGTTGTTTCATGGAGTGAGTGCCATAGGGTGGAGTGGCATGTTGTTTCATGGAGTGAGTGCCATAGGGTGGAGTGGCATGTTGTTTCATGGAGTGAGTGCCATAGGGTGGAGTGGCATGTTGTTTCATGGAGTGAGTGCCACAGAGTGGAGTGGCATGTTGTTTCATGGAGGGAGTGCCACAGAGTGGAGTGGCATGTTGTTTCATGGAGTGAGTGCCATAGGGTGGAGTGGCATGTTGTTTCATGGAGTGAGTGCCATAGGGTGGAGCGGCATGGTGTTTCATGGAGTGAGTGCCACAGAGTGGAGTGGCATGTTGTTTCATGGAGTGAGTGCCACAGAGTGGAGTGGCATGTTGTTTCATGGAGTGAGTGCCATAGGGTGGAGTGGCAGGTTGTTTCATGGAGTGAGTGCCATAGGGTGGAGTGGCATGTTGTTTCATGGAGTGAGTGCCATAGGGTGGAGTGGCATGTTGTTTCATGGAGTGAGTGCCATAGGGTGGAGTGGCATGTTGTTTCATGGAGTGGGTGCCATAGGGTGGAGTGGCACTATGGAGTGGCATGTTGTTTCATGGAGTGAGTGCCATAGGGTGGAGTGGCATGTTGTTTCATGGAGTGAGTGCCACAGAGTGGAGTGGCATGTTGTTTCATGGAGTGAGTGCCACAGGGTGGAGTGGCATGTTGTTTCATGGAGTGAGTGCCACAGAGTGGAGTGGCATGTTGTTTCATGGAGTGAGTGCCATAGGGTGGAGTGGCATGTTGTTTCATGGAGTGAGTGCCATAGGGTGGAGTGGCATGTTGTTTCACGGAGTGAGTGCCATAGGGTGGAGTGGCATGTTGTTTCACGGAGTGAGTGCCATAGGGTGGAGTGGCATGTTGTTTCATGGAGTGAGTGCCACAGAGTGGAGTGGTATGTTGTTTCATGGAGTGAGTGCCATAGGGTGGAGTGGCATGTTGTTTCATGGAGTGAGTGCCATAGGGTGGAGTGGCATGTTGTTTCATGGAGTGAGTGCCACAGAGTGGAGTGGCATGTTGTTTCATGGAGTGAGTGCCACAGAGTGGAGTGGCATGTTGTTTCATGGAGTGAGTGCCACAGAGTGGAGTGGCATGTTGTTTCATGGAGTGAGTGCCATAGGGTGGAGTGGCATGTTGTTTCATGGAGTGAGTGCCATAGGGTGGAGTGGCATGTTGTTTCATGGAGTGAGTGCCATAGGGTGGAGTGGCATGTTGTTTCATGGAGTGAGTGCCATAGAGTGGAGTGGCATGTTGTTTCATGGAGTGAGTGCCATAGGGTGGAGTGGCATGTTGTTTCATGGAGTGAGTGCCACAGAGTGGAGTGGCATGTTGTTTCATGGAGTGAGTGCCATAGGGTGGAGTGGCATGTTGTTTCATGGAGTGAGTGCCACAGAGTGGAGTGGCATGTTGTTTCATGGAGTGAGTGCCATAGGGTGGAGTGGCATGTTGTTTCATGGAGTGAGTGCCATAGGGTGGAGTGGCATGTTGTTTCATGGAGTGAGTGCCACAGAGTGGAGTGGCATGTTGTTTCATGGAGTGAGTGCCACAGAGTGGAGTGGCATGTTGTTTCATGGAGTGAGTGCCACAGAGTGGAGTGGCATGTTGTTTCATGGAGTGAGTGCCACAGGGTGGAGTGGCATGTTGTTTCATGGAGTGAGTGCCATAGGGTGGAGTGGCATGTTGTTTCATGGAGTGAGTGCCATAGGGTGGAGTGGCATGTTGTTTCATGGAGTAAGTGCCATAGGGTGGAGTGGCATGTTGTTTCATGGAGTGAGTGCCATAGGGTGGAGTGGCATGTTGTTTCATGGAGTGAGTGCCATAGGGTGGAGTGGCATGTTGTTTCATGGAGTGAGTGCCACAGAGTGGAGTGGCATGTTGTTTCATGGAGTGAGTGCCATAGGGTGGAGTGGCATGTTGTTTCATGGAGTGAGTGCCACAGAGTGGAGTGGCATGTTGTTTCATGGAGTGAGTGCCATAGGGTGGAGTGGCATGTTGTTTCATGGAGTGAGTGCCATAGGGTGAAGTGGCATGTTGTTTCATGGAGTGAGTGCCATAGGGTGGAGTGGCATGTTGTTTCATGGAGTGAGTGCCATAGGGTGGAGTGGCATGTTGTTTCATGGAGTGAGTGCCATAGGGTGGAGTGGCATGTTGTTTCATGGAGTGAGTGCCATAGGGTGGAGTGGCATGTTGTTTCATGGAGTGAGTGCCATAGGATGGAGTGGCATGTTGTTTCATGGAGTGAGTGCCATAGGGTGGAGTGGCATGTTGTTTCATGGAGTGAGTGCCACAGAGTGGAGTGGCATGTTGTTTCATGGAGTGAGTGCCATAGGGTGTAGTGGCATGTTGTTTCATGGAGTGAGTGCCACAGAGTGGAGTGGCATGTTGTTTCATGGAGTGAGTGCCATAGGGTGGAGTGGCATGTTGTTTCATGGAGTGAGTGCCATAGGGTGGAGTGGCATGTTGTTTCATGGAGTGAGTGCCACAGAGTGGAGTGGCATGTTGTTTCATGGAGTGAGTGCCATAGGGTGGAGTGGCATGTTGTTTCATGGAGTGAGTGCCATAGGGTGGAGTGGCATGTTGTTTCATGGAGTGAGTGCCATAGGGTGGAGTGGCATGTTGTTTCATGGAGTGAGTGCCATAGGGTGGAGTGGCATGTTGTTTCATGGAGTGAGTGCCATAGGGTGGAGTGGCATGTTGTGCCACGGAGTGAGTGCCATAGGGTGGAGTAGCATGTTGTTTCATGGAGTGAGTGCCATAGGGTGGAGTGGCATGTTGTTTCATGGAGTGAGTGCCATAGGGTGGAGTGGCATGTTGTTTCATGGAGTGAGTGCCATAGGGTGGAGTGGCATGTTGTTTCATGGAGTGAGTGCCATAGGGTGGAGTGGCATGTTGTTTCATGGAGTGAGTGCATAGGGTGGAGTGGCATGTTGTTTCATGGAATGAGTGCCACAGAGTGGAGTGGCATGTTGTTTCATGGAGTGAGTGCCATAGGGTGGAGTGGCATGTTGTTTCATGGAGTGAGTGCCATAGGGTGGAGTGGCATGTTGGTTCATGGAGTGAGTGCCATTGGGTGGAGTGGCATGTTGTTTCATGGAGTGAGTGCCATAGGGTGGAGTGGCATGTTGTTTCATGGAGTGAGTGCCACAGAGTGGAGTGGCATGTTGTTTCATGGAGTGAGTGCCACAGGGTGGAGTGGCATGTTGTTTCATGGAGTGAGTGCCATAGGGTGGAGTGGCATGTTGTTTCATGGAGTGAGTGCCATTGGGTGGAGTGGCATGTTGTTTCATGGAGTGAGTGCCATAGGGTGGAGTGGCATGTTGTTTCATGGAGTGAGTGCCACAGAGTGGAGTGGCATGTTGTTTCATGGAGTGAGTGCCACAGGGTGGAGTGGCATGTTGTTTCATGGAGTGAGTGCCATAAGGTGGAGTGGCATGTTGTTTCATGGAGTGAGTGCCATTGGGTGGAGTGGCATGTTGTTTCATGGAGTGAGTGCCATAGGGTGGAGTGGCATGTTGTTTCATGGAGTGAGTGCCATAGGGTGGAGTGGCATGTTGTTTCATGGAGTGAGTGCCATAGGGTGGAGTGGCATGTTGTGCCACGGAGTGAGTGCCATAGGGTGGAGTGGCATGTTGTTTCATGGAGTGAGTGCCACAGAGTGGAGTGGCATGTTGTTTCATGGAGTGAGTGCCACAGGGTGGAGTGGCATGTTGTTTCATGGAGTGAGTGCCATAGGGTGGAGTGGCATGTTGTTTCATGGAGTGAGTGCCATAGGGTGGAGTGGCATGTTGTTTCATGGAGTGAGTGCCATAGGTTGGAGTGGCATGTTGTTTCATGGAGTGAGTGCCATAGGGTGGAGTGGCATGTTGTTTCATGGAGTGAGTGCCATAGGGTGGAGTGGCATGTTGTTTCATGAAATGAGTGCCATAGGGTGGAGTGGCATGTTGTGCCACGGAGTGAGTGCCATAGGGTGGAGTGGCATGTTGTTTCATGGAGTGAGTGCCATAGGGTGGAGTGGCATGTTGTTTCACGGAGCGAGTGCCATAGGGTGGAGTGGCATGTTGTTTCATGGAGTGAGTGCCATAGGGTGGAGTGGCATGTTGTTTCATGGAGTGAGTGCCATTGGGTGGAGTGGCATGTTGTTTCATGGAGTGAGTGCCATAGGGTGGAGTGGCATGTTGTTTCATGGAGTGAGTGCCATAGGGTGGAGTGGCATGTTGTTTCATGGAGCGAGTGCCATAGGGTGGAGTGGCATGTTGTTTCATGGAGTGAGTGCCATAGGGTGGAGTGGCATGTTGTTTCATGGAGTGAGTGCCATAGGGTGGAGTGGCATGTTGTTTCATGGAGTGAGTGCCACAGAGTGGAGTGGCATGTTGTTTCATGGAGTGAGTGCCATAGGGTGGAGTGGCATGTTGTTTCATGGAGTGAGTGCCATAGGGTGGAGTGGCATGTTGTTTCATGGAGTGAGTGCCATAGGGTGGAGTGGCATGTTGTTTCATGGAGTGAGTGCCATAGGGTGGAGTGGCATGTTGTTTCATGGAGTGAGTGCCATAGGGTGGAGTGGCATGTTGTTTCATGGAGTGAGTGCCATAGGGTGGAGTGGCATGTTGTTTCATGGAGTGAGTGCCATAGGGTGGAGTGGCATGTTGTTTCATGGAGTGAGTGCCATAGGGTGGAGTGGCATGTTGTTTCATGGAGTGAGTGCCATAGGGTGGAGTGGCATGTTGTGCCACGGAGTGAGTGCCATAGGGTGGAGTGGCATGTTGTGCCACGGAGTGAGTGCCATAGGGTGGAGTGGCATGTTGTTTCATGGAGTGAGTGCCATAGGGTGGAGTGGCATGTTGTTTCATGGAGTGAGTGCCATAGGGTGGAGTGGCATGTTGTTTCATGGAGTGAGTGCCATAGGGTGGAGCGGCATGTTGTTTCATGGAGTGAGTGCCATAGGGTGGAGTGGCATGTTGTGCCACGGAGTGAGTGCCATAGGGTGGAGTGGCATGTTGTTTCATGGAGTGAGTGCCATAGGGTGGAGTGGCATGTTGTTTCATGGAGTGAGTGGCATAGGGTGGAGTGGCATGTTGTTTCATGGAGTGAGTGCCACAGAGTGGAGTGGCATGTTGTTCTCATCGAGTGAGTGCCATAGGGTGGAGTGGCATGTTGTTTCATGGAGTGAGTGCCACAGAGTGGAGTGGCATGTTGTTTCATGGAGTGAGTGCCATAGGGTGGAGTGGCATGTTGTTTCATGGAGTGAGTGCCATAGGGTGGAGTGGCATGTTGTTTCATGGAGTGAGTGCCATAGGGTGGAGTGGCATGTTGTTTCATGGAGTGAGTGCCATAGGGTGGAGTGGCATGTTGTTTCATGGAGTGAGTGCCACAGAGTGGAGTGGCATGTTGTTTCATGGAGTGAGTGCCATAGGGTGGAGTGGCATGTTGTTTCATGGAGTGAGTGCCACAGAGTGGAGTGGCATGTTGTTTCATGGAGTGAGTGCCACAGAGTGGAGTGGCATGTTGTTTCATGGAGTGAGTGCCACAGGGTGGAGTGGCATGTTGTTTCATGGAGTGAGTGCCACAGAGTGGAGTGGCATGTTGTTTCATGGAGTGAGTGCCACAGGGTGGAGTGGCATGTTGTTTCATGGAGTGAGTGCCACAGAGTGGAGTGGCATGTTGTTTCATGGAGTGAGTGCCACAGAGTGGAGTGGCATGTTGTTTCATGGAGTGAGTGCCATAGGGTGGAGTGGCATGTTGTTTCATGGAGTGAGTGCCATAGGGTGGAGTGGCATGTTGTTTCATGGAGTGAGTGCCATAGGGTGGAGTGGCATGTTGTTTCATGGAGTGAGTGCCATAGGGTGGAGTGGCATGTTGTTTCATGGAGTGAGTGCCATAGGGTGGAGTGGCATGTTGTTTCATGGAGAGAGTGCCATAGGGTGGAGTGGCATGTTGTTTCATGGAGTGAGTGCCATAGGGTGGAGTGGCATGTTGTTTCATGGAGTGAGTGCCATAGGGTGGAGTGGCATGTTGTTTCATGGAGTGAGTGCCACAGAGTGGAGTGGCATGTTGTTTCATGGAGTGAGTGCCATAGGGTGGAGTGGCATGTTGTTTCATGGAGTGAGTGCCATAGGGTGGAGTGGCATGTTGTTTCATGGAGTGAGTGCCACAGAGTGGAGTGGCATGTTGTTTCATGGAGTGAGTGCCACAGAGTGGAGTGGCATGTTTTTTCATGGAGTGAGTGCCATAGGGTGGAGTGGCATGTTGTTTCATGGAGTGAGTGCCATAGGGTGGAGTGGCATGTTGTTTCATGGAGTGAGTGCCATAGGGTGGAGTGGCATGTTGTTTCATGGAGTGAGTGCCATAGGGTGGAGTGGCATGTTGTTTCATGGAGTGAGTGCCATAGGGTGGAGTGGCATGTTGCTTCATGGAGTGAGTGCCATAGGGTGGAGTGGCATGTTGTGCCACGGAGTGAGTGCCATAGGGTGGAGTGGCATGTTGTTTCATGGAGTGAGTGCCATAGGGTGGAGTGGCATGTTGTTTCATGGAGTGAGTGCCATAGGGTGGAGTGGCATGTTGTTTCATGGAGTGAGTGCCACAGAGTGGAGTGGCATGTTGTTTCATGGAGTGAGTGCCATAGGGTGGAGTGGCATGTTGTTTCATGGAGTGAGTGCCACAGAGTGGAGTGGCATGTTGTTTCATGGAGTGAGTGCCATAGGGTGGAGTGGCATGTTGTTTCATGGAGTGAGTGCCATAGGGTGGAGTGGCATGTTGTTTCATGGAGTGAGTGCCATAGGGTGGAGTGGCATGTTGTTTCATGGAGTGAGTGCCACAGAGTGGAGTGGCATGTTGTTTCATGGAGTGAGTGCCATAGGGTGGAGTGGCATGTTGTTTCATGGAGTGAGTGCCACAGAGTGGAGTGGCATGTTGTTTCATGGAGTGAGTGCCACAGAGTGGAGTGGCATGTTGTTTCATGGAGTGAGTGCCATAGGGTGGAGTGGCATGTTGTTTCATGGAGTGAGTGCCACAGAGTGGAGTGGCATGTTGTTTCATGGAGTGAGTGCCATAGGGTGGAGTGGCATGTTGTTTCATGGAGTGAGTGCCACAGAGTGGAGTGGCATGTTGTTTCATGGAGTGAGTGCCACAGAGTGGAGTGGCATGTTGTTTCATGGAGTGAGTGCCACAGAGTGGAGTGGCATGTTGTTTCATGGAGTGAGTGCCATAGGGTGGAGTGGCATGTTGTTTCATGGAGTGAGTGCCATAGGGTGGAGTGGCATGTTGTTTCATGGAGTGAGTGCCATAGGGTGGAGTGGCATGTTGTTTCATGGAGTGAGTGCCATAGGGTGGAGTGGCATGTTGTTTCATGGAGTGAGTGCCATAGGGTGGAGTGGCATGTTGTTTCATGGAGTGAGTGCCATAGGGTGGAGTGGCATGTTGTTTCATGGAGTGAGTGCCATAGGGTGGAGTGGCATGTTGTTTCATGGAGTGAGTGCCATAGGGTGGAGTGGCATGTTGTTTCATGGAGTGAGTGCCATAGGGTGGAGTGGCATGTTGTTTCATGGAGTGAGTGCCATAGGGTGGAGTGGCATGTTGTTTCATGGAGTGAGTGCCACAGAGTGGAGTGGCATGTTGTTTCATGGAGTGAGTGCCATAGGGTGGAGTGGCATGTTGTTTCATGGAGTGAGTGCCATAGGGTGCAGTGGCATGTTGTTTCATGGAGTGAGTGCCATAGGGTGGAGTGGCATGTTGTTTCATGGAGTGAGTGCCATAGGGTGGAGTGGCATGTTGTTTCATGGAGTGAGTGCCACAGAGTGGAGTGGCATGTTGTTTCATGGAGTGAGTGCCATAGGGTGGAGTGGCATGCTGTTTCATGGAGTGAGTGCCATAGGGTGGAGTGGCATGTTGTGCCACGGAGTGAGTGCCATAGGGTGGAGTGGCATGTTGTTTCATGGAGTGAGTGCAGTAGTTTGGAGTGGCGTGGGGCCGGGTGTCGTGGCATGGCATAGCATGGTAGAGTGTCTTAGAGTGCAGGGGTGTAGTGTGGAGTGGCAAGTGTGGAGTGGCAGGTGCCCTACCTCTCTTGGCAGTGTGCCCGTCCCCAAGACAGCGGTTAAAAACGTAGGGGTTTGGATGGACTCCACCCTCAGTTTCCATGATCACACCAAGAAGGTAGCCGGTACTTGTTTCGGCCTTTTTTGTGGACTTAGACCCCTGCAAGGGTTCTTTGATCCACCTACTCGTCAGCTGATTGTCCAGGCAGCGATACTATCAAGACTTGACTACGCCAGTTCGCTCCTCCTTGGGGCTAATCAGGCTGAGGTGGTGTGCTTGCAGCGAGTCCAAAATGCAGCCGCCAGAGCCCTGCTGGGGCTCCCGCGCAGATGTTCAACAGCCAGTGCTATCCGGAAATTACATTGGTTGCCCAGGGCTAAGCGAACTGAATTTAAGGGTCTTTGGCTATCTTTTTTTAAATTCTTAAGTTTGCGTCCCCCGGGCTTTTGGCCAACTTGTTGGTACTTTACGTTCCTGGACGCCAGCTGCGCTCTTTGGGGCAACACTTGGCTGTGATCCCTCGAGTGAACTGTCTCCGTGTCGGAGGTCGGTCCTTTCGTTGCTTTACAGCCAAGTTATTGAACTCTCTGCCCTGTCAGATCCGAAGTCTGGATAGCCTGCTGGCCTTTCGTTAAGCCATTAAGAACTACCTCTTTCCTGTGGCCTCATTTCTGTCTTTTTATACTCTCTTCTTCTTTTGCCGCTCTGCTCAATTTCTTGTCCCCATGCCTTTCTGCTGCTAGCGCCGGGACGCCTCTTTGCTGAGGCAGCTGCACGCTTTATAAGCTCAGTTAACATAACATAAGATAATATGTCTTAGAGGTAAGTCTTGAAGAATGGAGTGGAGTGGCATAATGCGGAGTATGCATGGTGTGGCAGTGCACTGCCATTACAAACAACACATTGTTATATGCATCTACCACTGGCAATAAGGCAACAAGCACAGTTTAAGGCTCACTACAGGTCTCAATAAATTATTCCCATGCTCAACCCTGGGAAGCTTGGCTGCGAGCAGGCAGGCTTAACTTAGGAGACAGGGATGTAAAGCGTTTAAACACACAAGTTCAGTAAATAATTAAGACACAACACACAGTAGAAATCCAACACCAATTTATAAAATGATGAAATATTTGTATCTTTAAAATGACACCAAAACTACAACATTCCAATGTAGGCAATAGGACTTATGAATTTTTAAAGAATAATCTCTTGCTAGCATCCAGTCACCTTATGGAGCTTTTTTTCCAAAGTTGCGCCAAACTTCTGGAACTTCTTCCTGGAGTTCCTCTTGAGGGTTTAAAGGGCCCAAAACACAATCCAAGCATCTGGAAGCTCCAAGATTGTAAAAGGGTAGGCAGATTCCAACCGATAACCTTTAAGTATTGCCCGGCGTTAGTCGCCTCTTATACCACTTGAGATTATCAAACAATGAGGCAGGCGCTGGAGACTGGAAGGCAGGAAACAGAAGTTTATTCCGACAGAGCAGAACACGTCAAATCAGACAGCAGGGTATCTTCTCGAGGTGCTCTAATCGCATCTCTGAGGCCTAGCCTCTTATACAAAGTTTTATGGCTTTATTGCATGAAACACATTCTTGTCAATACTTTGAAGTACGGAAAGACATCCTCGGAATCCCCGCTTCAAGCCCGTTCCCACACATATTTACAGTAGAAGTCCCTACCCCGATCCCAGTAGGTGATGACTGTCGCGCAGCTGGATATTCCGCCGATTCCCGGAATGTGTGCGGCTGATCAGATCTCATGGGGTGGGGGCTTTGATCAATCATAGATCCTTTGAAGAGGGACAGCTTCCTACTGTATGGGGCAATAAACTGCATCCGCAGGGCCAGGTGATGGCCTGGGATCGGGCCGGACAATCGGGCACAGAGGAAGGGGGCTCATCAAAGGATGTGTGGTCATGAAAGGGACGGAGGGAGGTGTTAGCCGGGTACGGGATGTGGCTCCGAGGCAGGGCCGCGCTGAAGGGGTGGTTTATGGCCCAAGCATGTGAGAGCGGGGGCTGTCAGTGCGTGGGGGATGCCTGCGAGGTCAGGGAGGGAGAGAGAGAGACGTGCTGGCTATCGGCAGTGGGCAGAGAGGCCATGGCGTTCAAAATGGCTGCTGCTTACGCGCACATATGAGCCTAAAAAGGGACAAGATGGCGCCGATAATGTTTACGTCGCAATCTAGATTTTAACAGTCCTCCCTTTTCAACATATCTAGCCCGCTTGTCAATCTACGTCTATCCCCATCATATTACGGATTTCTACTTCATACAAAGCTTTCATGTGTTCAGCTTCGAAGTCCAGAGTCTTAGAGCAGATACAGTTAGCAAAAAGTGAGCATAGGGGTGGCAAGCATTGAACACCCAGGCAGAATCCACATATTACGACAATCGGTATCAATACGATCATAAACAACCTCCACCCCCAGTCATTTACAGCACTCCAGAACCAGCTCCCAAGCGACCATTCTTCTTGTTCCTGATGAACTTCTGAGGAAAGTCTGTGGAGGTGTTCAATGGCTTTGTAAACTGAGGGCGAATTGTCCGGTATGTAGGTGCAGCAGCTGGACCCAATGATACGGCATGCTCCTCCACGATCTGCTAGAACCACATCTAGAACAAGGCGGTTCTGAAGGGCCACCAGGCGGACCGCCTGAAGCTCGGCTGTATTGTTTGTGAGGATGCCAGCTGTAATGTTCATCGTCGTTTCAACTGCCTGGGTCAAATGTCGGATGGCACGGCTGTTCGCCATCGGACCCCAGAGCGGAACAAGTCCCTTCATTGCGTCCAGGAATTGTGCTCCGGCAGAGTCGGCTTGCTCAATGTCTTTTGCTCGCTTTTGTCGGTGATGGTTTGCTGGGGCCACATAGGTTGGAGGAAGGATGAAGGCAATGTAGCAGGTACCTCCCCAGCCCTTTGGGAGCCAAGTGTAGGCTTTTGTACCGCAGACAAAGTACATGTTCGGATAGGTGACGAAAGAGGGTGGATCAGTTGAGTCCAAAGTTCTGGTGATGCTGCAAGCGCTGCGGCCCACCATTTGTGTCCCAAGACCTTCGATGCATACAAGGCCTGAGACCGACAGATAGGGCCACGGTCAGGGTGGCAGCTGTTCGTTTCCGGAGGTAGGAGAAGGTGGGTCTGGCTGGGTTGTTGAACACCTGCATTTCAACCAGTTCTTTGGCAGGGATGTCCATGTGAATAGAGGTATTGGATGTCAGAGGGCAGAAGGGAGCAGCATTTCTTCCTGTCTTGTTCAGCCAGACCCCATGATAAAAGTGCGACATAGTTTTGCTGGAAGTGGCATTATCCCTGTAACTCTCTTGCAAGAGGATCAGCCAAGCAAGGCAGGAACCATGAACAGAGAAAGGTGAAGGGATGAAGGGGATGGAATGTCCAGTGGCATGTGGTAACAACCCACAGATCCAGCAATTTGTGGCATTGGCGGCAAGGTTGTGTTGGTGCAGCAACTGCACGAAGGAGTTGTTCCAGAACTCCTTACGTCTTTCTCGGAGTTGGGGTGAAAGAGAGACCAGATAGTGTTCTTTCACGGTGGTAGGTTGTGCAGTAGTTAGGAATGTCTTATGAGCTGGTGCGCTCTCTTCCACGATCCAGAGGGTGGTCATGAGGAGGAGGCAAAAGAGAGGGGCGATAAAGAGGGCAATAGTCTTTGAGCTGTGTATTTTGTCAGTTTTTGGGTTTCTGTAGTGGGTCTTCGGATGTCTGGTTGCTTCCATCATCTTCGTGTCGGGTGCTTTCATCATCTTCGTATCGGGCGCTTCCATCATTTTCAAGGGGCTCGGTAGCGGGCAGAACCACAAACTTCGTTTGGCTTCTCTCCTGGCAGCCTTAGTAGTGTTAGGCCACCGCTCTGAGAATTGTAACTTAGTCAGTGGTCTACTTAGCCGAAGCTCCCTCCTTTCGTCGCAGGTTATACCCTTCTCTGAATGGCACAGTGGGATCGGGAAATTCTGCCAATTCAAGTGTCTCTGTATCAGGGTAACAGCTTAGGGATGGTCGGTCTTTGGTCAGGAGCTCTTCTTGGGTGGCCACGTCTTCGGTCGTCGTCAGGGTTGAGGAGATTTTCTTACAGTGGTGTGCGTGCAGCCAATTCCGCTTCCCTTCCACTCGAAGAGCTGTTCGGGTGGTGATCAAGACTTGCCAGGGGCCCGTCCACCGAGGTTCCAGACTCTTTGCACGCTGGAAGTTTCAGACTAACACGTAATCACCGGGTTGGATGTCGTGTCCGGGGCCCCTGGAAGCATCGGGGATGGCCTGCAGCACCTGTTGATGGATAATAGACAGTGTTTTGGTCAAATTGTACAAATAGTCAGACATAAGGGCATCCGGGACGTCGTGAATGGATGTCTGTTTCGGTGCAGACCAGATGCACATGGGCCGGCCGAAAACGACCTCGTAAGGGGTCAAGTGGTGTTTGGTGGGGGTGGAACGCATTGACAGCAATGCCAGTGGGAGAGCGTCTGGCCATTTCAGTCCTGTGGTAGCTACTATCTTTGCTAGTTTGAGCTTCAGCGTGGCATTATGTCGTTCAACCAGTCCAGCAGATTGGGGGTGGAAGACTGCGTGGAACTTTTGTCTTACACCCAACCCCTTCAAGATGAGTTGGATAACCTCGGCTACGAAGTGGGGGCCATTGTCGCTCCACAAAATTCGACAAAGGCCATAGCGAGGGAAGAATTCCTTCAGTAATACCTTTGCAGTAGCAATGGCAGTGTTGTCGCGAGTTGGATAGGCTTCCACCCACTTGCTAAATGCGCATACGACAACAAGTACATACTTCAGACCTTGGCATCTTTCTAGTTGGATGTAGTCCATCTGTAGGATTTCAAATGGGTGATTGGGGACCCCAAACCCTCCCCGGGGTACGACAGTTCCTTTACCAGGGTTGTGTTGCAGGCATATCAGGCATTGTTGGACCAGACGTTTAGCTGAGTCTGTGATCTTGTCATTGTGCCAAACTTTGGAGACAAGGTCGGCCATAGGGGCAGGTCCTATGTGTGCAGGGGAGTGTGCCATGGTCAGTATGGGGATCAGGTACGAGTTGGGTAGCAACCATTTGTTCGTGTCTTTTGTCCGCCAGCAGCCTTCATCGTCTTTCAGTCCCACCCGTGCCCATTCAGTCAGTTCGTGTGGTGAGCTGGCCATCTGGATGTCCCTAATAGTTTCCCTAGCGTCCTTCCATTTTTCTGTTTGTGACCTGGTCACGTACATGCGTGTCGTTGTCCTGTTCTCGGCTGTGGTCCGGGCAGTGATGTCGGCCAGTGCATTCCCCTGCCCAATGATGTCCGTCACCTTTTTGTGTGCCTGGCATTTGATTACAGCAAGTTGTTTGGGAAGGAGGACTGCTTCAGTCAGAGTGGAGACTAGATCTCCATGTAGGATGGGTGTGCCGTGTGAGGTCAGGAATCCCCTTTCCTTCCACAAGAGCCCGAAATGATGAACCACCCCGAAGGCATACTGGCTGTCGGTGTAAATATTTGCTGTCGTCCCTGCTGCTAGGATACACGCTTGTGTGAGGGCAATCAGTTCCGCTGCCTGTGCAGATCGTTGTGTGAGGCGGGCAGTCTCAACTACAGTTCGGGCTGTGGTAACTGCATAGGCAGCTGAGGTGGTGCCATCGGGGAGTTTGATACAAGAGCCATCCACCCATAGTTCTCCGTCAGGATCTGGAAAAGCAGTGTCTCGGAGGTCAACCCTACTCCTGGTCTGTTCGTCAGTGAGGGTCACACAGTCATGTATGGGGGACACATTGGGGTCGTTCTCAGGTAGGGGTAACAAAGGGGCTGGATTCAGCATGGTGCATCTTTTTAGTGTGATGTGGGGTGCAAGTAGAGTCAGTTCGTACACAGTCAGTCCTGTGCTAGTCAGATGTTGCTTCTTAGTCTGGTTCAGGAGTGTGTCAACCGCATGGGGCACTAACACCGTGAGGGGGTTCGAGAGCACGATCCCCTCACTTTGTCGGATAGAGATAGCAGCGGCAGCTACAGCTCGACGGCAGGAAGGCAAAGCTCTGGCTACGGGGTCAAGAGTGGCAGAGAAGTAGGCACATGGGCGTTGTTTGGGGCCGATGGACTGAGTCAGGACAGACAAAGCGCACCCCTCCCTTTCGTGAGTGTAGAGGGAGAAGGGCTTTGTGTAATTGGGGGTTCCTAGGACTGGTGCAGAACAAAGGGCGTCTCGTAGTTCTTTGAAGGAGGATTGGCATTCAAGGGTCCAAGGGAGCGGGAAGGGGACATCTTTAGTCAGCAGGGAAAGTAGTGGTTTCACAATGAGGCTGAAATTTGGCAACCACTGTCGACAGAAGGAGGTGAGGCCTACTAGGGAGCGGACTTGTTTCTGGGTTTTAGGGACAGGGGTTTCTAGGATGGTCTGTATTCGATCGAGTGTAAGTTTCCTCCCGTCTTTGGACAAGAGATGGCTTAGGTAAGTGACCTGGGGTTGGCAGAATTGCAGCTTCTTCTTGGAGACCTTGTGGCCATTTTCCGCGAGGAAGTGCAGGAGTTGGATGGTGGCTGTGACTGCAAGTGGAGTGGTGTCGGCCGCCAAAAGGATATCATCAACGTACTGTATCAACACCACTCCGTCTGGTAACTGGACTGCGTCCAGTTGTCTCTTGAGGGCCTGGCTATAGATGCTGGGACTTTCAGTGTAGCCTTGGGGTGCTCTACAAAATCTATATGAGCGGGCTTTTAAGGTGAAGCCGAAAAGGTAGCGGCTGTCTGGGTGGATGGAGATGGAGAAGTGTTAGACCTGGCACCTTGGCGTGAGTTTCCCTTCCACTTTTTGCTGTTGTGCCTCCAATGTTTTGATGGTGTCTGCTACTCAGGGCACTGCGCCACGGCCAACCCGTGCCGCAGTGCAAGTGCTCCCTACTGTAAAGTGTACATGTGATTGATGTCCATGATTGGTTCATTGGATTCCCTGTTAGTCCCTAGTAAAGTGCACCAGGAGTGCCAGGGCTTGTGAATGCCAATACTGCTAGTGGGCCTGCAGCGCTGGTTGCGCCACCCACAGAAGCAGCCTTAAAATGTGTCTAGGGTCTGCCATTGCAGAACCTGCGTGCAGTCTGGTACTGTCACCCTGGCTGGACAAGTGCACACACTTGCCAGCCCCTGAACCTTCCCTTAACTTCATATTAGTCACCCCTATAGTAGGCCTGAGGGCAGGGTGCATTGTAGTGTAAGGTAGAACATGCCCTGATGTGTGTGGCATGTTCTAATAGTGAATTACTGCCAAATTCGTTTTTCACTATTGTAAGGCTACCTGTTCCCTTCTAGGCCAGATGGGCTGCTGGAATTATTACACTCTATAATCCCAGCAGGCTCAGGGAACACGGTAGAAATTAATGTTTAGTATGCCTGAACTCAGAATAATAAAATACTTCTTTTAGTAAAGTTTATTTTAATATCCTGTGTTTGCAAATGCTACTTTTAGAAAGTTAGCATTTGCTTGCCTAACCATTTCAGCCCGCCTCTGCTTGGATGTGGATCCGACTGTCTGGTGTGTGTGAGTGACAGGGCTGGGAGTTGACAGGTAGTGATTAGCAGGAGGACCCCTTAATGGGTGGTGGGAGTTTCCCCTGAATGATGCATCAGGCTGTGCCCCTGCCACCACAATGCTGGCTCCGCCCTCCTGGGGAGCGACTGATGACTCAGCCTGCACCTGGCCCAGGAAGGACCGAAGCCTGTAAACAAAGTGCTCAGGCCACTCCTGCCCTCTCAATGCCGGCTCCGCCCCCCTGGGGAGCGGCTGATGTGCCTGCCCTCACACTGAATGCAGAAGTCATAAGTACCCACAACAAGTACTCAGAGACTGGAGCAGTTATGCAGAGGCCCCCCTGGCTTGCTAGAACAAAAGAAACTGGGTATAAAAGTAGGAGCCCTGCTCCTTGTAAATTAGATCCTGTTTGTGCTACAAGAGAAACTCTGCCCGAAGAGAAGGACCTGGAAGGACTACAAGGAGGAGTGCTGACTCTGGCCTGTGTCTGGTGCCTTGCTGCCAAAGGAGAGGAAAGAAAAGACTACCAAAGACTTTTGCTTATTTGAACTTTGTGCCAAACTCTGCTGAAAGATCTCCAAGGGCTTGCCTGTGAACTTGCCCCCTGACCAGCGCTCCAGGAACAGTGAGCGCTACCCCCCTGAAGAAAAGCTGCTGCTGGCGTGGGCTGTGTGTCTCTACAGCGCCAAGGAAAGGAGAGTTGAGAGCGCTGTGCCTGCCGCCACGCTCTCTACCAATTTGTGCAGCTGTGCCCTTCCCCGACCACCGTGACTGCGGCCTGTTCGTGTGCCAGCCGCAAAGTAAGGATCAGCCCCGCGCTGGTTCGAGCGCCGTGACTGTCCGCGCTGAGCCGCCCTTGCAACGGAAAGGGAGGACCTGTCCGGTCCAAGCATCGCCGCCTGTGTGACCCCCGAGGTACAGGCTGCTCCGCCAAGACCGGCACTGCCCAGATTGTGCCCCTCGTGACTTGGGCGCTGAGACCCCCTGGCCCCCGCAGCTGGAAGTGACTCGCTGCGGAGCCGTGCCTGAATTGTGCCCCGCGCTCCGTGGAGTGCACCCCCCTCAGCCCCGCCTGCCTGCAGCTTCCCCCCTTCAGTGCGAGTGAGCCGGACTCCGGAGACTCCTGCCCCGCCTCTGCACCGTCATCCCGGGTGCCCTGTGACCTGCGCTGAGACTCGCAGGCCGCCGCACCCTCCAGGAAGACAACGCGACGTGGGACAGATCCCTGGACAGCCGTCCGCTCCAAGACTTACCAGCAAGCCAAGGTACTGTGTTCTTTGACCTCGCGGTGTGAGCATCCTACGTCCTGAGCTCGCACCGCGCTCCCTGCTTCCCAGGCTCGCACTGTGCCAGATCGACGAGGCCCACGCGGGAAGCGTGAGCTTTAGCCGGCCGGGCCCGTTCTCCTCTCTGAGACGAGCGGAGACAGCGGAGCGCTACAAGACACTGAACCTTGCTGGAACCTGGGCAGAAGGCCCAAAAGATTGCTTATTGCTGAGAAAGAACTGTGACATTGATAAAAGAGTAACTGGAACCTGCTTTCAAAAAGTAACCAAGACTGTATTTACAAGCCTGCTTGAGATTTATATAAAGAGATATATTTTCACAAATACAGTTTGGTGTCATTGTGTGGTGGGTTGGTGGTGATGGTGTAATATTGCAAATGTTTAACCCTACATGCCCCAGAGATTAGCCTAAGACTGCTTAAGCCACACTACCTAGAGGGTAAGCAGAGGTTGTCTTGAGGGTAACCCTCAGCCCTGACGAGGAAGAGAGAGGCCCTGCTTGTCGCCAGTGTTGCACTGCGCCAACCAGAGACTCCCCCTTCCTACATTGGACGCAGCGGTGGGGATTCGCGAATTTACATTTGCAGTGTTTTACCTTAGCTACTGACCATTGCATAGTGATTACAGTCCAGTAACTTAGCCACAGACTTTTGATTTTTTTGATTTTGCTAAAGAAGAAGATCCCTAGTGTTGCAAACATGCCTGGCACCAACAGCATTGATGGAGGAGAGTCCATAGCCTCTAGTGCGCAGGGGCTAGAATGGGACGCATCAAAGCTGGATGACTACACAAAGAAGCAGTTGAGTTATTTTTGCAGGAAACTCAAGGTTCCACACGCAGGATGCAGAAACAAACCTGAGTTCTACAAGGCCATGAGAGCCTGGATTGAATCTAGGAAGGCACCTGAGGATCAGAATGCACCTGTGGATCCTGTGGGTCTGGAAAAACCAGACAGCGTTCTTAGCTTTGGCAGAGGCCTGTCGCCAGAGGAGCTGGCAGACAGACAGGCAACCAGGGATCATGAGATCAAGATGGCAGAATTGAATTTGAAGGGCCAAATGGAGCTTGAAAGCAAAAAAATGGCTCTGGAAGAAAGAAAACTCCAGTTTGAGTTTGATATGAAAATGAGGGAGATGAGTCTAAAAGAGAAAGCCTTGGATCGTCCTCCCTCTGGTGGCAGCACAACGCCGGTGCAGGTAGAGTCAAGAGTGCACATCCCCAAAGATGTAGTTAAAGAGTTCTTTAAGGGGGATGACATAGGACAGTGGTTTAGGGCATATGAGGTAGCCATGCTTTCCCACCGGGTCCCTGAGAAGGATTGGGGAGCGGGGTTATGGGGAAGGTTCCTTAGCGAAGGAAGGGACACCCTGCTAGATTTGCCCACTGAAGACCAGAGATCCTATCCCCATATGAAAGAAGCTTTAATGACCAGGTATGGGCTTACCCCTGAAATGTATAGGCAGAAGTTTAGGGGGTGTCATAAGCGGCCTGGGAATACGTATGTGGAGTTTGTGACTTTTTTTTGCAGAGCACTGGATGGTTGGGTGAAGGGTAACAAAGTGAATGATTTTCAAGGTCTCTTTGATTTAATTGCATGGGAGCACTTGTCTGATCAATGTTTTCCTGAGTTACGCCAGCACCTGATTGATAGCAAGTTGTCCAACCCGAGGAAACTTGCTGAGGAGGCGGACCGCTGGCTCAGCACCAGGGTCCACAAGGGTCCAGTGGGAGACTCCGCCAAGGGTGGGCAGGGTCCCCAGCAGAAGAGTGGGGGGGACAAGGGAAAACAGAAAGGGTTCCAAAAAGGCCCCCAAAGTAATCCCCAAGGGGACCAGCAGAAAGGTTCTCAGCCTCCCCCACCCCCTAAGCAGAATGGGGCCCCGACAGGTCGACCTGTTCCCAAGGGGCCCTTCAATTGTTACAAATGTGGTGACCCGGGGCACATAGCCAGTGACCCCAAGTGTCGCCTGTTTGGAAAACCAGCACCCACTGGTGCTCCGCCCCGACAAGTGACCAGTGTTCACTTAGGAGAAGAAGTGATGGTCCCGGGGGGTGGAGATCCTGTTCAGATGACCCTAGTCTCGCTAGGAGACAGTGAGATGGTCCCTACAAGCTACCTGCCCTCTAACACTAAAAAATATGGGCAGGTGGTTACCATCAATGGTAAGAAAGCTGAGGCTCTTAGAGACACAGGAGCCAGTGTGACTGCAGTGAGGCATCACCTGGTGTCTCAGGAGCAGGTTGTACCCCATGCCTACTGTAGGGTTGTCAACGCTGACAATTCAGAGAGTCAGTGTCCGATGGCTCAAGTTCCCTTCGAGTGGGGGGGGGTCTCTGGTACTCTGCAGGTCTGTGTGAGGAAAACCATGCCTGTTGACTGTTTGCTAGGGAATGACTTGGAGGACTCCCCTTGGGAAAAGGTGGAGAAGACGACTCACCTGAAGATGGTGGGTCTACCTGACTGGGCGTGCGTGACCACCCGGTCAATGGCAGCCAGTAGGGGTGATCAAGAGATCCTGGGGCCTGACGGAGAGGCCCAGGAACCGGTCTTAGGGAGAAGGCGCAGGGTGCGCGGGAAACCGGCCCCTGAAGTTCCCACGGTCCAGGAGGAAGCAGACCTTGAGGGGGATGCCCTGGAGCCTACTGGGGAACAGATTGCCGAACTGGGGGACCTGCCTGAGCTGACCCATTGGCAGCAAGAAGGAGGCCCCTCCAGGGAGGAATTCTGCAGGGAGCAGAAAGAATGCCCTTCTCTCGTGGGTATGCGGCAGCAGGCTGCAGACCAGGCCAATGGTGTTCAGGCCAAAACACATTATGTGTACTGGGAGAATGACCTCCTGTACTCAGAGCCTAAGGCTGCTGAACCTGGGTCAGCCCGTGTGCTGGTGGTACCCCAGAAGTTCAGAGCCTTCCTACTGGGACTGGCTCATGATGTGCCTTTAGCAGGACATTTGGGGATGGACAAGACCTATGACAGGCTTGTCACCCACTTCTACTGGCCCCAAATGCACAAGAGCTCAGATGCTCATTGTAGGACCTGTCCAACTTGCCAGGCAAGTGGGAAGAGCGGAGGGAAGAACAAGGCTCCCCTCCAACCCTTCCCTGTGGTCAGTACGCCATTCCAACGAGTGGGTATTGATATTGTTGGGCCTCTGGACCCCAAGACAGCCATGGGCAACAGGTTCATCCTGGTCTTGGTGGATCATGCTACCCGGTACCCTGAAGCCATCCCTCTGAGGACAGTGACGGCCCCCGTGGTGGGGCGTGCACTGATGGGAATTTTCTCCAGAGTGGGGTTCCCTCTAGAGGTGGTGAGCGACAGGGGGACCAACTTTATATCCAAGTATATGAAGTCCCTTTGGCAAGAGTGTGGTGTAACCTACAAGTTCACCACACCTTACCATCCCCAAGGAAATGGGTTGGTTGAAAGATTTAACCGAACCCTGAAGGGCATGATCATGGGCCTGGAAGGTCCAATGAGGCGTAAGTGGGACGTCCTCTTACCATGCCTGCTCTTTGCATACCGCGAGGTGCCACAGAAGTCTCTAGGGTTCAGCCCCTTTGAGCTGCTGTATGGCCACCCCGTGAGAGGACCACTGAGTTTGGTAAAGGAAGGCTGGGAGCAATCTCCCAGGAAACCTCCCCAGAATGTATATAGCTACATGCTGGCCTTCAGAAACCAAACCAGGCGCTTCAGACAACTTGCTGAGGCAAATCTGGAAGCAAGCCAGGAGGAGATGAAGCGGTGGTACGACCAGAATGCCACTCTGGTAGAGCTTCAGCCTGGACAGGAGGTGTATGTCTTGGCCCCAGTGGAACCCTGTGCACTTCAGGATAAGTGGACAGGCCCATTTGAGGTTGTGGAGCGCAAGAGCTCAGTGACATACTTGGTGGACATGAAGACGCCCAGGAATCCTTTAAGGGTCTTACATGTCAACCGCCTCAAGCCCCACTTGAAAAGGTCCGAAGTGGGCATGCTGTTGGCCACTGATGATGGAATGGAAGAGGAGTCTGAGCCTCTTCCTGACCTCTTAGTGGCCTGTGAGAAGGATGGGTCAGTGGATGGAGTTAACCTCTCACCCACCCTGACCCCTGAGCAACAGGAAGACTGCCGCCAGTTGCTGGGGCAGTTTCCAGACCTGTTCTCCCTGGTTCCTAGTGTCACAGATTGGTGCGTCCATGATGTGGACACAGGGGACAGCTTACCTGTGAAGCACAAGGCTTACAGGGTAACTGACAGGGTACGGGCCTGCATCAAGGAGGAGGTCTCCAAGATGCTTGCTCTTAGGGTGGTTGAGTCTTCCAGCAGTCCTTGGTCCAGCCCCGTGGTCTTGGTCCCAAAGGCTGCTGCGCCGGGAGCCACACCTGAACTCCGGTTCTGTGTGGACTACAGGGGACTCAATTCAGTCACCAAGACTGACGCGCACCCTATCCCCAGAGCTGATGAGCTCATTGATCGGCTAGGGGCTGCCCGGTACCTCAGCACGTTTGATTTAACGTCTGGGTACTGGCAGATCGCCTTGACCGATGGGGCAAAGGAGAGGTCAGCATTCTCCACACCGGATGGGCATTTCCAGTTCCGGGTTATGCCATTTGGGATGAAGAATGCCCCTGCCACCTTTCAGAGGTTGGTCAACCAGGTGTTGGTCGGGCTGGATGAGTTCAGTGCCGCCTACCTGGATGACATCGCAGTGTTCAGTGGCACCTGGCCAGAACACCTGCGGCACCTCTGGGAAGTGTTGATGGCGCTGCGCAAGGCAGGCCTCACAATCAAGGCAAGCAAGTGCCAGATTGGGCAGGGTTCGGTGGTGTACTTGGGACACCAAGTGGGGAGTGGCAAGGTGGCACCCTTGCAACCCAAAATTGAGACCATCCTGGCTTGGGAACCCCCCAAGACCCAGACTGCAGTGAGAGCCTTCCTGGGGCTCACTGGGTATTACAGGAGGTTTGTCAAGGGCTATGGCACTATTGTGACCCCCTTGACAGAACTGACTTCTAAGAAGCAGCCCAGGAATGTGATTTGGACTGACACCTGTCAGAAGGCTTTTGACACCCTGAAGACTGCCATGTGCACGGCGCCCGTGCTCCTGGCTCCTGATTTCTCCAAGGAATTCATAGTGCAAACAGACGCTTCAGAGCATGGTGTAGGGGCTGTTCTCTCACAGATGACTGAGGAGGGCTTTGACCAACCCGTAGCCTTCATCAGTAGGAGGTTACTTCCACGGGAAAGTAGGTGGAGTGCAATAGAGCGAGAAGCATTTGCTGTGGTCTGGGCGCTGAAGAAGCTAAGACCCTACTTGTTTGGGTCTCACTTCCGGGTTCAGACGGACCACAGGCCCCTCAGATGGTTGATGCAAATGAGGGGTGAGAACCCAAAACTGTTGAGGTGGTCCATCTCCCTACAGGGTATGGACTTCACGGTGGAACACCGCCCTGGCACAGATCACGCCAACGCTGATGGTCTGTCCAGATTTTTCCGCCTTAGTGATGAGGAACTCCCTGGGGAAGGGTAGTTCTCCCCACATTTCAGCTGGAGGGGACACGTGTTAGACCTGGCACCTTGGCGTGAGTTTCCCTTCCACTTTTTGCTGTTGTGCCTCCAATGTTTTGATGGTGTCTGCTACTCAGGGCACTGCGCCACGGCCAACCCGTGCCGCAGTGCAAGTGCTCCCTACTGTAAAGTGTACATGTGATTGATGTCCATGATTGGTTCATTGGATTCCCTGTTAGTCCCTAGTAAAGTGCACCAGGAGTGCCAGGGCTTGTGAATGCCAATACTGCTAGTGGGCCTGCAGCGCTGGTTGCGCCACCCACAGAAGCAGCCTTAAAATGTGTCTAGGGTCTGCCATTGCAGAACCTGCGTGCAGTCTGGTACTGTCACCCTGGCTGGACAAGTGCACACACTTGCCAGCCCCTGAACCTTCCCTTAACTTCATATTAGTCACCCCTATAGTAGGCCTGAGGGCAGGGTGCATTGTAGTGTAAGGTAGAACATGCCCTGATGTGTGTGGCATGTTCTAATAGTGAATTACTGCCAAATTCGTTTTTCACTATTGTAAGGCTACCTGTTCCCTTCTAGGCCAGATGGGCTGCTGGAATTATTACACTCTATAATCCCAGCAGGCTCAGGGAACACGGTAGAAATTAATGTTTAGTATGCCTGAACTCAGAATAATAAAATACTTCTTTTAGTAAAGTTTATTTTAATATCCTGTGTTTGCAAATGCTACTTTTAGAAAGTTAGCATTTGCTTGCCTAACCATTTCAGCCCGCCTCTGCTTGGATGTGGATCCGACTGTCTGGTGTGTGTGAGTGACAGGGCTGGGAGTTGACAGGTAGTGATTAGCAGGAGGACCCCTTAATGGGTGGTGGGAGTTTCCCCTGAATGATGCATCAGGCTGTGCCCCTGCCACCACAATGCTGGCTCCGCCCTCCTGGGGAGCGACTGATGACTCAGCCTGCACCTGGCCCAGGAAGGACCGAAGCCTGTAAACAAAGTGCTCAGGCCACTCCTGCCCTCTCAATGCCGGCTCCGCCCCCCTGGGGAGCGGCTGATGTGCCTGCCCTCACACTGAATGCAGAAGTCATAAGTACCCACAACAAGTACTCAGAGACTGGAGCAGTTATGCAGAGGCCCCCCTGGCTTGCTAGAACAAAAGAAACTGGGTATAAAAGTAGGAGCCCTGCTCCTTGTAAATTAGATCCTGTTTGTGCTACAAGAGAAACTCTGCCCGAAGAGAAGGACCTGGAAGGACTACAAGGAGGAGTGCTGACTCTGGCCTGTGTCTGGTGCCTTGCTGCCAAAGGAGAGGAAAGAAAAGACTACCAAAGACTTTTGCTTATTTGAACTTTGTGCCAAACTCTGCTGAAAGATCTCCAAGGGCTTGCCTGTGAACTTGCCCCCTGACCAGCGCTCCAGGAACAGTGAGCGCTACCCCCCTGAAGAAAAGCTGCTGCTGGCGTGGGCTGTGTGTCTCTACAGCGCCAAGGAAAGGAGAGTTGAGAGCGCTGTGCCTGCCGCCACGCTCTCTACCAATTTGTGCAGCTGTGCCCTTCCCCGACCACCGTGACTGCGGCCTGTTCGTGTGCCAGCCGCAAAGTAAGGATCAGCCCCGCGCTGGTTCGAGCGCCGTGACTGTCCGCGCTGAGCCGCCCTTGCAACGGAAAGGGAGGACCTGTCCGGTCCAAGCATCGCCGCCTGTGTGACCCCCGAGGTACAGGCTGCTCCGCCAAGACCGGCACTGCCCAGATTGTGCCCCTCGTGACTTGGGCGCTGAGACCCCCTGGCCCCCGCAGCTGGAAGTGACTCGCTGCGGAGCCGTGCCTGAATTGTGCCCCGCGCTCCGTGGAGTGCACCCCCCTCAGCCCCGCCTGCCTGCAGCTTCCCCCCTTCAGTGCGAGTGAGCCGGACTCCGGAGACTCCTGCCCCGCCTCTGCACCGTCATCCCGGGTGCCCTGTGACCTGCGCTGAGACTCGCAGGCCGCCGCACCCTCCAGGAAGACAACGCGACGTGGGACAGATCCCTGGACAGCCGTCCGCTCCAAGACTTACCAGCAAGCCAAGGTACTGTGTTCTTTGACCTCGCGGTGTGAGCATCCTACGTCCTGAGCTCGCACCGCGCTCCCTGCTTCCCAGCGCGAGCCGCCCCTGAAACCAAGGCTCGCACTGTGCCAGATCGACGAGGCCCACGCGGGAAGCGTGAGCTTTAGCCGGCCGGGCCCGTTCTCCTCTCTGAGACGAGCGGAGACAGCGGAACGCGCATTGAGGCGCTACAAGACACTGAACCTTGCTGGAACCTGGGCAGAAGGCCCAAAAGATTGCTTATTGCTGAGAAAGAACTGTGACATTGATAAAAGAGTAACTGGAACCTGCTTTCAAAAAGTAACCAAGACTGTATTTACAAGCCTGCTTGAGATTTATATAAAGAGATATATTTTCACAAATACAGTTTGGTGTCATTGTGTGGTGGGTTGGTGGTGATGGTGTAATATTGCAAATGTTTAACCCTACATGCCCCAGAGATTAGCCTAAGACTGCTTAAGCCACACTACCTAGAGGGTAAGCAGAGGTTGTCTTGAGGGTAACCCTCAGCCCTGACGAGGAAGAGAGAGGCCCTGCTTGTCGCCAGTGTTGCACTGCGCCAACCAGAGACTCCCCCTTCCTACAAGAAGAATGCGTTCTTGAGGTCGATTCAGTGAAGGTGGTGGCAGTGGAAGGGATCAGAGTCAGAATGGTGGTGATGTCTGAGACTATGGGGTACTGAGGTACAACTACTTTGTTGATCTCTCGTAGGTCGATGATGAAGCGGTACGCTTTCTCATCTCCCTCACCCTGCTTCTTTACAATGGGTAGGATAGGGCTGTTGCAAACATTGCTAACTACTTCCTCTACCACTCCTGCATCTATCAGGGACTGGATGATCTTTACCAATGCCTTCTCGCCCTCGGGCGATATCCGATATTGTGGAAGTTTTGGGAGCACTGCGTCCTGTCGAACAGTTATATGCACAGGGTCAATCCTCATGCGTCCTACGTCCGAGTCAGTTTTGGCCCACAGGTACAGAGGTAGGGTGTCGAGTAGGGACAAGTCAGCATCAGTGAGGGAAAACATGCGTCGTGTTCGACAAGGTCCGAGCAGAGTCGGGTTGTCATACAGAATGACTCGAACTCCGTATTGTGAACACCTAATAGTAGCTCGGAAATGTTTCAATAAGTCAAGTCCCATAATGGCATCGGGGGTGTTGGATGAGAGCAAAAACGTTGTGTCGGTGGTGTTATTTTCCAAGTCAAGGGAGATCAGCGTGGACAAGGGATTAGTGGAGGGCGTTCCATCAAAACCTATTGATGTCACATGTGAGCCAGACAAGGGTGCCCTTGGAATCAGTCGTTTAGATAAAGCGCTATGTGTTGCGCCAGTGTCTACCAAAAATGGAGACTTCGTACCCAGGACCTTAGCGGTAACATAAGGACCTTGCTGGTCAACATGGAGCTCGATTGCATCCCTCCCTTGCCCTTGGCAGTCCTATGCGAAGTCGTGGGCATTGTCGTAGTCAGACTGTTGGTATTGGTTCTGTCGGGGACGGTCAAACGTGTTCCGTCTGCCTGGCCTGTCGTTGTTGGTGTCGTTTGTGTACCCTCGCCCCTGTCCTCTATTACTTGGCCCACCCGCTACGTCTCTTGTGTCCCTATTTTTGTTTTCTTCTTACAGAACCGGACACTGGGATTTCCAATGACCAAATCCTTTGCAAAACGCACACTGGTTCTCATCGATGTCTTTACGTCCAGCGTAGGGTGCAGATGGACGGTCTCTAGGGGGTGGGTTTCTAGGAGCATTCGATTGGTAGCTTCCTTTGTACTGTTCCCTTCCTATAGTCACCCCTTGCAACTGAGCAATCATCACCCTTTCTTTCAGGTCCTTTTTCTTTTTCTCAGTCGCCCTATCGTTCTCATTCTTTTGATGCTCATAGTACTGGGCCATCTGAAGGATAGCCGCAGGTTTGGAGGCCGCCCAGCTACTCTCGCTAGTCTGTAGTTTCTGCGAGACTTCCTGCGACAGACCTTTGACGTAATTCTGGACAAACAGATGATGTCCGGTTGCAGTGGTCATGTCCTGGCCACTGTAATCGGAGAACACCGTCTCAAACCGGGAGAAGTATTCTGATACGTCTTCCTGGGGTTTCTGGCGGCAGGCCGTTACTATCGACCAGTCCACCTTCTTTTCTGGGATCAGGGTTTTCAATTTCTGGACGATCTTGTCTGGGAGGTCTAAAATGGATTTTAAAGGTTTCTGTCCAGGCTCTCGTTGCCATTCTTATGCCATCGAGTTGTGACCAGGTATGTCCGAACAGCTCAAGGTGGTCGACTTTCCGGATTTGCTTCCACACGTCAGCTGGCAGACATAGCCCGAAAAACAAATCGATGTCCGCTAGGGTCATAATCGTCGAACCTAAGGCCGTGCCTAATTCCGTGTAAAAGGCAGAGGGGTTCTTTCGTAAATCAGGCAAGGACTTTCGGAAAGTCAGGATGTCTTGCCGATCCCATGGTTGGTAGACCCAGTTATAAACTACTCTCCCTCTCGCATCTTGGTGGTTAATGTCATCATGTGTTCCCTGTCCTCGTGGGGGAACCCAATAGGGAGCGGCCTCCTTTATAGGCATCATTGTGTCAGTTTTTTCTGTTCGGGGTTCGGTCGCTACAGGAGTCGTAGTGTTAGTTTCTGGCCTCTGTTCAGTGAGGTGGCGGAAAACTTCAAGCGTACGCGTGAAAAGGTCCATCACATCACACTCGCCTTCATCCCCAATATCAACCTTTCTATACAGAGTCGTTAGGCTCTCAGGACCTTTGTCTTGGTATCGATCCTCATAGGTATTGAGGGTGTGATAACAAAATCGCACAACAAAGTGTCGTCTGTGGCTATTGGCATATGAATTGTACATATCCGTTACGTATTCCTCACTCTCTTTTCGTTCCACCAGTGTCTTCAGTATCTTATCGATCCCTGCTCGTTCATCTTTGCTTAATCGGTTCATTCTAGTGGAATCTTTCCTTTTAGCATCAGGGTCATCTAGTATTACTGCCTGAGCTGCATTGAGTACAAGGGGCTCAGACGGCGCGGAGGCCGCGAGGACCGAGGTCCTGGCACTATTCTCACCTGTACTTGGGGGCTGCGGGTGTTGTACTAAGGGTTAGGAAGGGGCATATGGAGGGGGCATGTAGATGATTGGGGACCTAGTAATAAATCATTGTTCGCTTGTTGTTTCGAGGGTAACTCAGGGTAGAGCGTAGAGGGTGTTCTAACGGGACACTGGCCCGATGTTTCTGACTCTTGCTTCTGTTTGGCTTCCTTTATCTCTTCCTCTAACTTTCTAGCAGCTAGGTGAGCTGTTTTTCATAGCTCTTTCTCTAACCTAACTTCGTTTCTCTTTTTCCGTTGCTCTGCTTCTTTGCGCCACATGCGGAGACTATCAAGCATAGTGGGCGTTGTCTTATTGTTACGCAGGGCTGTTTCCAGCACGTTTATTTTATCGTCATCAAAGGATCCTATCAGTGGCCACTGACTTTCCTGATCCTTTCTTGTATATTTATGCCATGGCTTACTATAAGCTATGGCGACTAGTCCATATTTTGTGAACATGTCATTAGGGGTGCCTTCCAGTGGAGCTGGATGGTTCATCTCTAATAAGCGGTCCGGACTGAACCAACTACCAATCAGTGGGGAGAAGATAGGCATGACAGATTACAAAGGGGGACGAATGTCCGCACTACCTATCCTTCGCCACTTGCAAAGACTAGACAGAATATTTCTATTCTACGTTATTTGCAAACAGAGAATATCTCAAAAGAACCAACTTCGAACAATCAATGTTCGGACAATCAATCAATCAGTGGGGAGAAAAATAGGCACGACACATTACTAAGGGGGACAAAGGTCCGCGTTACCTACCCTTCACTATCTGCAAAGGGAGAGGGAATATTCCTATTCTTCCCCGTTTGCAGGCAGAGAATATCTCAAAAACAATCAATGAGCAATACTAGTATTTTCAAACAATCAAACAATCGTTTCGCAATTTGTCGTGTTACACGACCTTACCCGGACCGCATGGACAGTTTCTCGTCTTCCGCTTCCAGCGCCCGATCGTCCTCTATTCTTCGTAATTGCCGCGGCACTCCTGATGGTTCCCAGTCAGGACCGTAGATCACTCGAGAGAGGTCTGCTCGTAACCGGTGAAGTTCGGATGATCGGCTGCCAGACGAGGGTCTATCGGGCAGGTGCGCTCCCGATCGTTGCAGTCATTCACTCTGTCGTCAGGACCTCTCCCACTGGATCCACGTGTCGCTGATGGGCCCCACGTTTGGGACGCCAATTGTAAAAGGGTAGGCAGATTCCAACGGATAACCTTTAAGTATTGCCCGGCGTTAGTCGCCTCTTATACCACTTGAGATTATCAAACAATGAGGCAGGCGCTGGAGACCGGAAGGCAGGAAACAGAAGTTTATTCCGACGGAGCAGAACACGTCAAATCAGACAGCAGGGTATCTTCTCGAGGTGCTCTAATCGCATCTCTGAGGCCTAGCCTCTTATACACAGTTTTATGGTTTTATTGCATGAAACACATTCTTGTCAATACTTTGAAGTACGGAAAGACATCCTCGGAATCCCCGCTTCAAGCCCGTTCCCACACATATTTACAGTAGAAGTCTCACCCCGATCCCAGTAGGTGATGACTGTCGCGCAGCTGGATATTCCGCCGATTCCCAGAATGTGTGCGGCTGATCGGATCTCATGGGGTGGGGGCTTTGATCAATCATAGATCCTTTGAAGAGGGACAGCTTCCTACTGTATGGGGCAATAAACTGCATCCGCAGGGCCAGGTGATGGCCTGGGATCGGGCCGGACAATCGGGCACAGAGGAAGGGGGCTCATCAAAGGATGTGTGGTCATGAAAGGGACGGAGGGAGGTGTTAGCCGGGTACGGGATGTGGCTCCGAGGCAGGGCCGCGCTGAAGGGGCGGTTTATGGCCCAAGCATGTGAGAGCGGGGGCTGTCAGTGTGTGGGGATGCTTGCGAGGTCAGGGAGGGAGAGAGAGAGACGTGCTGGCTATCGGCAGTGGGCAGAGAGGCCATGGTGTTCAAAATGGCTGCTGCTTACGCGCACATATGAGCCTAAAAAGGGACAAGATGGCGCCGATAATGTTTACGTCGCAATCTAGATTTTAACAAGATGGTCTTTGAAAATTTGGGACCACAATTCCCACAGAGCATCTGGCCAAAACCCTTAAAAGTCCACTGCATGCACCCCAGGCAGGGGATTCTTGGTGGAGTTGATGCAGGTGAGCTCTGTTAAACCGTAGCTTACAAGGATCCCACTCTTTATTCCGCTTGAAGCAAGGTACATTCAAAAGGGCTGTAGTTACAGATAGTGCAGCAGGCACAGTCAGTAGGAATGCAGGGCCGGGTGGTGCAAATCAAGTTTCCAGCTTGGCAATCCTTCCTCTTCTCCTCTCAGTTTCAAGCACCAGATCAGAAAGCCTGTGCCCATCTCAGATGCTTATTCAGAGTTCTCTGGGTCAAGCAGGAGGGCACTACTGTCCAATGAGGTGCAGGTCACCCACCAGAGCATGACCACTTCCTCCAAAGTGCGACACAATGGTCTCCCAGAAAGCACTATTCTTCCCAAATTCAATATTGTTGTAGTCTCAGCAGAGGCAAGAGCTAGTTAAACCAACCTCCAGGATGGCTCATTTCCATTGTTTCCCTCCCCCTGACATCTGCAAATTCCTTCCTCAAGTCTGCCATCTGGTCATGGGTCATAGGAGATCGGGGAAGATGGACAGGGCTATTTCTGCCTCTCCGTCTTTTCTTTGACCCACATGGTTTACGACCCCTCTCCCCTGCTCTGGCATTCCTCTGCAGCAGGGCTCTTTCCAACAGATTAGCCTCTCTGGGGTGAGACACTTATCACGTCATCAAAGCAGCCTGGCTAATCCTGTTATCTCTGACCAATCAGGGCAGACCACTGAAAGGCAGCATTTTGGCTTGCAGACAAGAAATTCTTTCAACTTATTTTTGTATTTTTCAAGATAAATTCAACAATAGAATGTTGTTGGATTTATCAATACCATTCTCCTAAGTCCTTGAATTGTATTGGTCTTGAATTCCTAGCAATACTTATGAGTTCATAAACTATTGCAATGTTAACCTATGTGGCTGGGAATCTACAATGGGGAAAGTGACATGTCAAATTTCGCCAACACCATCTTTTATAAGGACCCTGCGTATAGCTACATAACCCCTAATCCGGGGACACCTGGAGGAGACTTTAGGGGTTCTGACTGTGAAAAAATAATGTACAGCCTCACTCATTAGGGGAAGTAAAATGTGCAATTGCTCTATCTCCAGGGCATATAAAGCCTATTTTATAAGGATACTCCTTATAAGCACCTGAACCCCCCCCACCCCTGCAACATCTAGAGGAGACCCTGGGGGTACCTAATATGCCAACATATTGTAGGTTATCTATTTTTAGGTGTCCCTAACACCAAGGCCGAGTTTGGGCACAGTTTACATTTAAAAGCAGTTGTTCTGCAACACGGGGCTGCTTTTTAAATGACATCTGGCTCACAGCAGTGCACACATGCAACTGAAGGAAGGGCTGCTGGCCTCAAAACTGCCTTGACCTATTATATACAAGGGATTTAAAGGTGGTTTTGACCTCCTGTCCTATTATGTACTAGGAACTTATAAGGTAGGTCATGCTATTCATAGTGGTACCCCAACCATTAGTGTACCCAAGTGTATGTAGGTATTTACACTGGGTTTTCACCATAGCACTGGCCCTGGGCCTGGTTAGACAGAACCCATGGACAGTCAGTCAGTTACCACCAGTACCAGTCAGCCAAAAAAAGGGGGTGCCCAGGGCACAGGATGACTTTGCAATACACATTTTCAATTGAAATGACCACAACATTTGCAGCAAAATACGGTTTTACTGCACACAAACGATGCAGATGTCATCACATGGTATATTGATGTGTTTTGATTGTATTAAAATAGTTGTTGGCACCACACTACAAAATGACAAAAAAAATTTGCTTTGGTTGTACTAATTCTGATTTATTTTGAAACATCAGCACAGTTAGTTTTATTTCTTGTGTCCTAGAAAAAAAATCACACCCGCTACTCTTGCATGGATGCTCAGCAGGATTGTCACACACATTTTCTCACTTTGTCAAAGAAGAAAAAGGAACCACCAAGCTCGAGAGAGCTTGTCATTTGACCTCTGCCTTTGAACGCAAAGCTAATGTGACAAGATAAGAACAAGATTTAAAAGCCTGTTTACAGAAAGTGAGTTGGTGGAGGAATACAGTAAACAAGGCTTAGGTAACTCAAGCTGGACAGCCTAAAGCAAATAAACCCATCAAATATAGAGCCAGAAAATGTGAGTTACAAACCACAAAGCCAAGGACCACCAACAGGCTCCTGCATTCCTGAATGTCCTCAAGATGTCTTTAGCAAACCAGACAGCTGTGATGCCGGGTAGGCTGCGACCTAAACATGGTGATGGGGAGTAATGGAGACAGATGGGGTGATGGAGACAGAGGGGGGCTACTATTACAGTTTAAAGGGGGCCTGGGAAATGCTGTCTGAGGAAGAAAGAGATAAAGGAAAAGAAAGGTGCTTGGGGGGAATCAGGAGATAGAAACAATAAAAGTGGGAGGTGAGGTTAGAGTTTGAGGTGCCCTTAACTCATAGCACAATCGGCCTGTACACACAGTACCCAGCATGCCCCGCTGCACTCTATTCAGTGCTTGTTATACTTGTGACGCACACAGTGCTGGCGTTAGTCCAGCTTCAAGGCACACAAATAACCAACTAAACCTCACAACTTAAAAGTAAAAAAGTGACTAAGAAATGCAAAAATCAAACAATCAGATGCAGCTTCCAGTTGGACTAAAAATTGGGTGTTATAGAGATTGAAGAGAACTTTTAAAATGATAAAAGAATTATTGGTTGCTCAAGAGTTGTAAGAAAAGTATGGACTTGATATGTACGTGACAAACAGGAGAAAGCGAGGGTAGGTGTGAGCAGGTGTACCATTACATTGGGAAGCAGTAACAGTGGGTGTTTATAGCGCTTAGAAACCCTTGCATATTATAGATTTGCCACATTTACCACATAATCAGTCACCTGCCGCATAATCTGCAGATTTAAGCCCCAAAAAATGTTTCTAGCTCAAACGGTTCAAAAGTGACTAAAATGCAGCAAGATGTGTTGCTGCACAGTGGGGGTCGCTTTGCAAAGCTGGGCTGGTCGCCTTTCTATTGCTTATTGTTATATTTGGGTGTTAAACTGGTACTGATAAAGTGTTAAAAATGACAGAATAATGAAATAATGCAATTACAAAATGTGCTGCATTACGCCGCATAATTTACATTTTCTTGCTGCATTATTTACTCCACCGCCGCATAACTTGGCCCTCTCCAGCAGGAGGATTCCAGTGGCTCTGTCTGTTGGAAGGATTGTTAGAAAGTACCGGAAGTAATCATGCCTTTCAGGACCTTGTTTACTTCCTGTTATAGTGGCAGCCTTCAGTTTATGACCCCTAGACCAGGGGCAAATTATGGACAGCAGCTGTTACCCTAGGCTAATCGTTAAATGACATCTGAGGTCACCCTTTCATATTTCCTCTCTCTCGTTCCCTCACCGCTAGCTCCCAACTTCTTCTGTTTTTTCCTCCACCTCATGTCGGGGCATATCAACAACAACATGCGATAATTATCGCTAAACGCGTTTAGCGCGTTTTTCGTTATCGCCTTCTATTGCCGGATTACATCGCCGTGTTAGCGGCGTATTTGCAATGCTTTGCTAAGAGGCGATGTGAAATCCGGTGATAGATGGTGAGAATGAGCATTAGCGTGTGAAATCCTGCGATAAGAGAACTGCACTAATGAAAATGTTGATAATAGGGAGATGTGTACTTAACCTTGCGATCCACCTCCCATTATACAGATAGCTAAGTCGGAAATAAAGCAGACGTTAGATACCAGCGATAACCATGGTTAGCACGGCTTTTATTATCGCTTTGCGTGTCCGGGGCCAGCTTGTAAATAACGCGATGTCTGGTTGGCGAGTTTTTCCCTGTTGTTTCTGGGAAGCAACACCTACTTTGCATCTCATTAGCGATGCGAGGCAAGGCGTTAATGAAATGGCTGCTACCATGTGCTAATACATGTTAGCGGCGAATTGTTAATAATGAGTTAAAATAATCGCCGCTTTTCTGGCGCTGTGTGCCGGAAAAGCGGCGTTACGTCTCTCATTTAATGCCCCTTTGTCTTGTGACACACTTCTGTCCGCCCTCCCTCCTGACGCTGCCCTCTAATGCTCTCTTCTCTCCACCCCTCCATCCAGAATGTGATCTTCCAGGGCGCGGGCAGTAAGCCGGTCAGTGAGTACAGCTCAGTGGTTTACTACCAGCAGCGGCACCAGCACTGGATGGAGACGGTCAAGGTGAGTCTGGGGTCTTCCTGTATCAGGAGGGGAGGTGTGACACCAAGGGTTAAAGGTTAAGGGTCAGGGAGAGCTCACAGTCCTGGATGTAGACCCTCAAGGTGAGTCTGGGAGTCTTCCTGTATCAGGAGGGGAGGTGTGACACCATGGGGGTAAAGGTTAATGGTCATGTAGAGGTCACAACACTGGATGGAGACCCTCAAGGTTAGTCTAGGGTTCTTACGGTACAAGGAGGATAGGTGTGTCACCAAGAGGTAAAGGTTAAGGGTCATGTAGCACCCACAGCACTGGAGGGAGACAGTCAAGGTTAGTCTGGGGTCTTTCTGTGCGTGAAGGCGAGGTGTGAGAGCTAGGTGTAAAGGGTAAGAGTCATGGCACTGGATAGAGTGGGTAAGGGTAATCTGGGGGTCTTACCTTACAAGGAGGGGTGTCTGACACCATGGGATAAAGGTTAAGGATCAGTGAGAGCTCACAGCACTGATTGGAGACAGTCAAGGTTAGTTTGGGATCTTCCTGTATCAGGAGTAGAGGTGTGACAGCAAGGGGTAAAGGTTAAGGGTCAGGGAGAGGTTACAGCACTAGAGGAAGACGGTCAAGGTTAGTATGGGGGGTCTTCCTGTACGGGGGCATCTGTCACAGTGGTGTAAAGGCTAAGGGTCCAGGAGGGCTCAAAGCACTGGATGGGGATCCTCAAGGTTAGTCTGAGGATCTTCCTGTACAAGGAGGGGAGGTGTGACACCAAGGGGTAAAAGTTAAGGTTCAAGGAGAGCAAACAGCACTGCATGGAGATGCTGAAGGTTAGTCTGGGGGTCTTGTTGTACAAGGGGGGAGCCAGCTGGTCCAGGGGCAGAGTCAGCACAAGCGGCGGAATCCTCAGCCATGCGGCTCTGAGCTACAAGGAAGCTTGAACTCCCTGACGAGGCCAAAATCCGATTACTATTAGACTAAAAGAGTGCGATTGGTCAGTGAAAGCCTACAAATAGGCATTCTAAAGTTACTACACAAGTTGTGTAAGTACTAGACACATTTTAATGTTTGTTTGTCTGTTAGTCCTGACGAAAGCCCCATAGACTCAACCGAGCCAAGGGGGGCTGAAACATGTCGACAAAACCTTAAATATACTTATAGATCAAGTAACTCGATCTATTACAAGTACCACTTATGTCTTATTATTATAGACTCACACCATTTGTTAAAGATTTTGAGGGGTAGTTCTATAATTTTTAAACTCACTTTTTCATATATATCACTCACCCTTACCTTGTGGGGGCACCCTACAAATCTCTGGACACTGCAAACTAGACCAGAGGAGCCTCTGGATGAGGCGGGCACCAAGCACGTACTATAGCACCCTATGATAAATGCCACAACTACAATGTGGGGCGGAAGAAAGATATATACCGCAATACCGTAATACATTGAGTTTTTGAGGGTGCTATAGAGTTTTTTCTATCCAAAGGTTTAGATTTGTAACAAGTGTCCATTTCTGCACCTGATAACCTACATACTTAACCTGGGGAAGTAAATGGACATTTGTTCCTCCTCCCTACCTTCTTGATTATTTTGGATGCTGAAGGTTAGTCTGAGCGTCTTCCTGTCCGGGGGGCATCTGACACAGTGGGGTAAAGGCTAAGGGTCCGGGAGGGCTCAAAGCACCGGATGGGGACTCTCAAGGTAAGTCTGAGGATCTTCCTGTACAAGGAGGGGAGGTGTGACACCAAGGGGTAAAAGTTAAGGTTCAAGGAGAGCAAACAGCCCTTCATGGAGATGCTGAAGGTTAGTCTGGGGGTCTTGTTGTACAAGGGGGGAGCCAGCTGGTTCACTCTCCCCATCCCCCCCCTCCATGAGTCCAAACGCACCAGCAGATGACTCGAGAAGAGATAAAGGAACAACAAAACCCCAGAAACCCACAAAACCTTCAAAACTGCTGTCAACACACAACATCTTCTCCTCAAAATCACAAGGAAAAAAACCTTCCAAGATAGAATCAATGCCAATGCACACAAGAGCAAACATTCTTTGCCATAGTCAAGGAGTTTGCCTGGCCCAACAGCAAGACCAGATACATCCCACTGACCCAAGACCTCTGCAACAAACTCAGCACCTTCTTTCACCACAAGATCAGGCAGATCTATGACAGCTTCAACACCCAAGATCCTGCCACAAAGTCTGCCACCACCACACACAACCACTCTGCACCCCAACAGATCGTGTTCAACTGGACTCCGCTCAGCACAGGCGACACACTCGAGACCATGAAGAGCATCCACTCCAGAGCCCCTTCGGATTCTTGCCCGTATCACATCTTACATAGAGCAGCCGCCTCCATCAACCCCGATCTTCGCCACACCATAGACTGCTCCATCGAAACCTCCACTTTCCCCGATGACTTGAAACACACCGAGGTCAACCCCCTGCTGCGGAAAAAGCCGTTCGTCCACCCGACAGAATTCAAGAACTTCAGACCCCTCTCCCTACTCCCCTTCCCAGTCAAGGTAATCGAGAAGGCCGTCAACGCTCAACTCTCCAAGTTTATCAAAGAGCACCAGGTCCTGGACACCTCCCAATCTGGGTTCTGAAGCAACTATGGCACCTAGACCGTACTCCTCACCGCCACCCACATCCACTCCATCCTGGGCAGGATCGAATCCGTAGCCCTTATCCTACTAGACCTATCAGCTGCCTTTGACACCATCTCCCACCGCACCCTAATCACGAGATTCAACAACGCCGGCATCTGCGACAAGGCACTGGACTGGATCCACTTCTTCCTTACCAGCTGAACACAGCGAGTAAGACTCCCCCATTCCTCTCAAAACCTACAGAGATCAGCTGCAGAGTGACCCAGGGCTCCCCCCTGAGCCTCACCCTCTTCAACGTCTACATGGCCCCCCGTGTCGCCATCATCAGAAACCATGGACTCAACATCGTCTCCTACGCTGACGACACCCAGCTAATTCCCTCCCTCACCAATAAACCCACAGCCACTAGAATCAACTTTCCCTGCGGAATGAAGGCCGTTGCCACCTGGATGAAAGACAGCTGCTTCAAGCTGAACTCGGAAAAGACCAAAGTACTCATCCTGGGTCCTACCCCCTCAGCCTGGGACGACTCGAGGTGGCCTGCTGCACTACGAACTCTTCCCACCCATGCACACAACCTTGGCATCATTCTGGATTCCTCGCTCACAATGAACTGCCAAATCCACGCAGTATCCTCATCCTGCTTCCACACTCTCCTCCTCTTTTGATAGACATTCAGATTGATCCCCACAGAAATCAGAAAGATGGTCACCCAGGCACTCATCACCAGCGGACTTGACTACGGCAACCCACTCTACGCCGGCATCACCCAGAAACAGCTCAGTAAACTCCAGTACCAAAACGGTCAAGGTTAGTCTTGGGTTTTTCCTGTACGGGGTGTCTAACACCAAGGGGTAAAGGTTAAGGGTCAGGGAGAGCTCACAGTACTGGATGTAGTCCCTCAAGGTTAGTCTGGGGGTCTTCCGGTTCCAGGAGGGGAGGTGTGACTCCAAGGGGTAAAGGTTAGCGGTCAAGGAAAGCTCAAAGTCCTGGATGGAGACCCTCAAGGTTAGTCTGTGCTAGTTACTCCCTATAGGAAGAGAGGCGGAAGGGGGCTCTTTTGGTACCCACCCAACACGGATGTGAGGGCTCCACTGGTGCACCTCATAGGTGACACTCTTGCTGACTCTGGAAGTTCGAGACTACACAGTGGAAAAAACACTGAGGGGAAGGATGAGACAGAATTATTGTGGTGCGGGTAATGGTGGCAGTCGGGGTTGTTTGACATTGTCAGGGTTTTATGAAAGTGGGTGGGACCCTGTGCCCAGGGGCGAGGGGCAGGTCAGCAGTAGAGACAGGTAACAGGGCAACTTTCATACCTTGGCAAGGTAACCTGAGTCCTCACGTGTCCTCCCTTTTCCAGATTGGAGTTCCCATCGAAGACGTGCACAGATGTCACCTAAGGTTCACCTTCAAGCACCGCTCCTCGGTGGACTGTAAGTACTTCTGGCATTGGCCGCTAGGGGGCGCAAAGAGGTGGATGTAGCTTGACCATCCACTGTGAAGTGCTATAAATATCATGTAGGGCTACAAGGCCCAGCATGTCATTGTGTGTGTGGGATGTCACGGAAACAATCACAAAAGTAGGTATTTTCTGTAACCCTGGGCAATGAACTCTCCTCTACCGGAGTTTGCGGAGACCATTAAAAATGGAATTCAAACAAAACTCCGTTCCTCCACACAGCGGAGTGAGCTACTAAACTGCACCCACAAATGTTTTGATAAAGCAAATTTAGATGCTAAAAAGCATATAACCAAATCACAAAAGTGAACTTTGAAAGTAAAAAATATCAGGCAATGAGAGAGGTGATGATTTTGGGGTCCCCCCTAACCTAGGGGGAGGACCAAGCAGATGCCTTGAACACAAAGAGCATATAATGCTGAACGATTCAGTGGTGGTCCCATCCTCTTAGGACCACCCCAAGCACAGTTATGGGCAAAAATACAATCCCAACCAAAGGCCCTGCAAAGCATTATTGGATGAGATTAGCAGTGGGCAGTGAATATTATAGTAACCAATATCAAAATAATTATACAAAGAGCTACAGTTCAACTAGTCGTTCCTAGGTGTCCCTCACGAGTCAAATGAAAAAGCATTGAAATTATTACACCAAGCTGCAGTTCAACTAGTCATTGCTAGGTGTCCCTCAAGTCAAATGCTTTTGCATTTGACTCATGAGGGACACCTAGTAACGACTAGTGGAACTGCAGCTTCATGAAATGGTTTCAATGCTTTTGTATTTGACTCGTGAGGGACACCTAGTAACGACTAGTGGAACTGCAGCTTCATGAAATGGTTTCAATGCTTTTGCATTTGACTCCTGAGGGACACCTAGTAACGACTAGTTGAACTGCAGCTCTTTGTAGAATTATTTTGATATTGGATACTATAATATTCACTGCCCACTGCTAATCTCGTCCCATAATGCTTTGCAGGGCCTTTGGTTGGGATTGTATTTTTGCTCATAACTGTGCTTGGGGTGGTCCTAAGAGGATGGGACCACCGCCGAATTGTTCAGCAAGATGTGCTCTTTGATTTCAAGGCATCTGGTTGGTTCTCTCCCTAGGTTAGGGAGGATCCCAAAATCATCACCTCTCTCACTGCTTGATACCTTTTCATTTTCACTTTTGTGAAATAACTATATGCAGGTTAGCATGTGAAGACAGAGATGCTTGTTATTTTATCAAAAGTATATGAGGTCTCTGTTTTATTAATTGGGAGTCCGACAGAACTTCACAGAACTATGTCCACCCTTAAATTTCTGTCTATGTTCTGTCAGAGATCTAGAAGTGGGGCTGGGGTATTATTCATATTTCCAAAGCAGCATGGGATGAGGGGGTCAGGTTGCACCCTGGAGTCAAAGGTCACCTGCAGCTCCTTAGGAGATGTCAGACCACTGTCACCAGTGGAGGGCCCCAGACACCAGTGTCCTGTCAGACGAGCTTGCTGTATTGAGCATGTTCATTTATTCATTGATTCATTGTGCACTAGAAGGGCGCATCGATGGACTCTTATGACAGGGGACTGCTCCAAGGGCCACAGAAAGTGAAACATTGAATGCAATGTGTATAATCTGACAGGGGCATCGGTCACGCTGTCAGTGTACTAGTACTGAAGCATAGAGCATGCTGGCAGTTGAACAATACTGGGTAACTTGCACCAGAGTCCTAACATCTAAGGGATCCAGTGCACCACAACACTGTCCCCTTTCCCTTGCCTCCACTGGGGCCCTGGCCCCCCTGCTGTGCCCCATGTGATTGTAAATGTAAATGGATTTATGTAGCGCTTATGACCCCTGGTGAGAGACTAGGCACCTCTCAGTCAGTGGTTATTGGGTGGTTATAGCTCAGCCCGATGATACACTCAACTCTCTTGCTGGCCTGCTCGTCATAGTGCTTTCATGAAGGCCTTACAACGCTAAGTGACAGCATTTCCTCCTTTTCCTTCACCAGCCAAAGACAAAGCAGAGAAGAACTTCTCCATGGCTTTCGTGAAGCTCATGAGACCCGACGGAACAACCCTGCAGGATGGTGAACACGACCTGGTGCTGTACAAGGTAAGGACGCTGACGTGCCACAGCAATGTGTGGCATGGAGCCCAGACAGGTCACAAAGGCTCTGCTGTGCCACAGCACGGACAATGTGGGGCATGGACCCCAGACCGGTAACAAAGGCTCTGCCGCGCCACAGCACGGACAATATGGGGCATGGACCCCAGACCGGTAACAAAGGCTCTGCTGTGCCACAGCACGGACAATGTGGGGCATGGACCCCAGACCGGTAACAAAGGCTCTGCCGCGCCACAGCACGGACAATATGGGGCATGGACCCCAGACCGGTAACAAAGGCTCTGCTGTGCCACAGCACGGACAATGTGGGGCATGGAGCAGAGACAGGTAACAAGAGCTCTGCAGCGCCACAGCACGGACAATGTGGGGCATGGAGCAGAGACAGGTAACAAAGGCTCTGCAGCGCCACAGCATGGACAATGTGGGGCATGGAGCAGAGACAGGTAACAAAGGCTCTGCAGCGCCACAACACTGCTTATGAGGAGATCCAGACAGATAACAAAGGCTCTGGAGCGCCACAGCACGGACAATGAGGGTCATGGAGCAGAGACAGGTAACAAAGGCTCTGTTGTGCAACAGCACTGATTACAAGGAACCCGGACATGTAAGAAAGGCTCTGCTACGCCACAGCACTGCTTACAAGGAGCCCAGTCATGTAACAAATGCCCTGCTGCCCCACAGCACGGACAATATGGGGTATGGACCCCAGACCGGTAACAAAGGCTCTGCTGTGCCACAGCACGGACAATATGGGGCATGGACCCCAGACTGGTAACAAAGGCTCTGCTATGCCACAGCACGGACAATGTGGGGCATGGAGCAGAGACAGGTAACAAAGGCTCTGCTGCGCCACAGCACAGACAATGTGGGGCATGGAGCAGAGACAGGTAACAAAGGCTCTGCAGCGCCACAGCACGGACAATGTGGGGCATGGAGCAGAGACAGATAACAAAGGCTCTGCAGCGCCACAACACTGCTTATGAGGAGATCCAGACAGATAACAAAGGCTCTGGAGCGCCACAGCACGGACAATGAGGGTCATGGAGCAGAGACAGGTAACAAAGGCTCTGTTGTGCAACAGCACTGATTACAAGGAACCCGGACATGTAAGAAAGGCTCTGCTATGCCACAGCACTGCTTACAAGGAGCCCAGTCATGTAACAAATGCCCTGCTGCCCCACAGCATGGACAATGTGGTGCATGGAGCCCAGACAGGTAACAAAGGCTCTGTTGTGCAACAGCACTGATTACAAGGGCCCCAGACATGTGAGAAAGACTCTGCTGTGCCACAGCACTGCTTACAAGGAGCCCAGACATGTAACAAAGACTCTGCTGTGCCACAGCACTGCTTACAAGGAGCCCAGGCACGTAACAAAGACTGTGCTGTGCCACAGCACTGCTCACAAGGAGCCCAGACATATAACAAATACTCTGCTGTGCCACAGCACTGCTCACAAGGAGCCCAAACATATAACAAAGACTATGCTGTGCCACAGCACTGCTCACAAGGAGCCCAGACATATAACAAAGACTCTGCTGTGCCACATCACTGCTTACAAGGAACCAGACATGTAAGAAGGACTTTGCTGCACCACAGCACTTCGTACAAGGAGCCCAGGCATGTAGTAAAGGCTCTGCTATTCCACAGCACAGACAATATAGTACATGGAGCGCAGTCATGTAACAAAGGCTCCGCTCCACCACAGCACTCCTTACAAGTAGCCCAGACATGTGAGAAAAGCTCTGCTGTGCTACAGTACAGCTCACAAGGCACCCAGACATGTAAGAATGACCATGCTGCACCACAGCACTGCTTACAAGGAGCCCAGACATGTAACAAAGGCTCTGCTGTGCAACAGCCCTGCTTACAAGGAGGTCAGACATGTAAGAAAGAATCTGAAGCACCACAGCACTGCTCACAAGGAGCAGACATGTAAGTAACAAAGTGCTCTTGGCTAAAATACCAGAATTAGCCAGAAATGTTCCATAAGACACGTAACCAGTTGTCATCTATGTTTCAAAATTTTACAAGTCTAATCCATTTCAACAATTCCTTGTTTCAGGCTTAAATCCAGAAGTAAATTCATCTCGCATGAGGTTTTCTCCTTTCATTCATATCATGCAATAAAACAAGCTGTGGCAATGCCAATCGTTTTGTATTTTCTGTAGTGAAAAGTATTATACCAAGCTTCAAACAAGGGCAAAGGTAGAACACGGACAGGAGCAGAGCAAGCTTCCCCAAAAAAAGCCATGAGGGGCAGTTAGCAGTAGCAGAAAGAACATCACATGATTCAGTCACACATGGAGTAGCGGTAATGCACGGTTAGATAACACACTGAATAGGGTTCGAGAGGAGTTAACACGATGGATGGGGACAGAGAAGGGTTAAGCTTGTTGTAAGCTTTCTGTAAACATTCTCAAACATACAGGAAGTAGAAAAATACTGAAACAAATAACTAAACCTCTTTTAGAATTACTGCACATGGCTGTACTCACATAAGAGATGAACCCTCACATACCTAGGGCCATATTTATGACCCGGTTTGCGTTCCTCTTGCATCACATAAGGTGGTGCAAGAGCAAAACAAACCTTAAGTCATATTTTATAAGACACGCAAAGCCACCTTGCTTGGCTTTGAACGGCTTAACCCCTCCCCTGCGGGGCTAATTCCCCGGCTATGCTGAGGGGAGGGGGGGCGCGCACAGCTCCTCGGTACTCGTGACGAGCTCAGCTGGTCACGCAGCACGGTGGCGCTGTGCTCATGACGAGCTGAGCTCGTCAAGACCACGCCCATCTTAATGGAACGCTCAGCACAGCGGGGGAATTATCCCCGCGTGTGAGCGCCGCGCGGGTCATGACGAGCTTAGCTCGTCATGAGCACAGCGCAACCGTGCCGCATGACGAGCTGAGCTCGTCATGAGCACGGATGAGGTTAAAAAATATGGAGTAATGTAACACAGTGCAACTCGCTGTGTTGCCTTACTGTGGACAAAGGAGGTGTTCCATGGGCATTGCGGTGGGTGTCCCACGCAAATCCCATTGTTTTTTACGTATTCCCAGATATACCGAACCTGGGAATGCGCCAAAAAGATATGCCTCCCATGGTGAGGCATAAAGAGTGGAAATATCTTTATTTCTCCTCGTTTTTTCCTCTTTCTATGTGTGCTGCATTGTTCACACATATAGCACAAACTTGACCCAAAGGTATCGGAGCGCTTTACATGAGCACCAGTTGCTCATGGGTAATGTAGTCCATGCTCAGACCAAGGACCCCTGTGATAATGCCCCTCATGCGCCTCATTAAGCAGTCTCTTTGTCCTTGCAGGGTGACAGCAGAAAGCTCGAGGACACCAGCTCCTACTTGTGTCTGCCATCTACTAGAAGCCTCCTTGAGGCCAAGCAGATCTCAGGATCCTCTCTGAGAGTGAGCGGGAACCCGGCAGCCATGGGAGTGAGCACGCGGGACAGCTTCCAGATCTACACCCTGGTCAGCTCCACCAAACTCACACAGAACGGTGAGTGTCCCCTGCGGTCAGCAGGTGAGTGTGAAGGTCTGTTGGGATTCCTAGGCTTTTGTGGAGCCTAATGCAAAGTCTCAAATTGGAAATTTTCATGGCGTCTCAAGGCATACCACCACCAGAGGAGCCAATCGCATGTGGTGATACATCCAGGAGGCAGTGCAGTTCCTCTGGGAAGAACCGCCCACTTCAAAAACCTTCTCCTTCTTTTCAAAATATAAGCGGCTTACACACTTCCCTCCCCACGCGAGCACTGTATGTCTCATGGTGGCCTCGGATGAAAGTACACACCCCAACTCATGACCAATATAAAAGCGACATACAATTAATCAATAGGGATTTACCAGCACGGTTAATCACCCGCGAGCGTATCCAGGCGCTGAGAACCGTGCTGCTTCAGGTGGGTTCAGTTGAACAGCCACGTCTTGAGTCCTTCTCTGAATTCTAGAAGAGAGGATGAGTTCCGGGGGTGAAGGGAGAGGTCATTCCAGGACTTGGCCGTGAGAATGGAGATGTAGCCTCCTCCCCTGCTGCTTTGGCGGATGCCGGGGGGGTGTGTGCAAGGGAAAGAACTGTCAGATGGCAGGTATCTGGAGGGTTGGTGGAAATTCAGGGGGTGGTTGATGTATGGTGGTCCTTGGTTGTGTAGAGCTTTGTAGGTGTGGGTCAGCATCTTGAATTGACATCTCTCCTGTATGAGGAGCCAATGGCTCTTCTTGAGGTGGGGGTGATGAGGGTCTGTTTGGGAGGTAAATGTAAATGTATAGTATTTATATAGCGCACTTCGACCTGGAGGCCTCGTAGCGCTGTATTCATACCGCTGTGGAACCCTTCCTGGCTTTTCCCTGTGAAGTGCCCACTCCTGGGCACCCCCAAGGTGAAGCCAGGCATCCAAGCGCTGTTGGAGCCGTTGTGGGGATTAAGCAAGCTATTGCCCAGAGTCACAGAGTGGGACCCATGATTAGAATAGGCACCGAGGTGAGAATTATCAGGTCATGGGAAATTGAGTCCAAGAGCCGCCAAGGTGGGAATTGAACCCTGGTCCTGGGCCAGATCTCTGCATCAGGGTCTGCCGCTCTAACCATTGAGCCACGCTTCTCCACTCGAGGTCGAGGATGAGTCTGGTCGCTGAGTTCTGATCTGTAGGTGCGCGTTGATTCCTATGTAGAGTGTGTTGCCAGCCTGTTGGTGACTAGGGCTCGACTAATGGTTCGGCTGGTGTTAATGGGGAGTTATTTGAAGATCTTACAAAGCATGAGAACTGGTGCAATTTACAGGAAAACAAAAAAGGAAATAAACAACAGAATACAAAACAGGAAATCCACAAACTATACAGAAATCCCAAAATCAAGACTAAACTGTACGGTATAACAGAACAGTTACGCTACAAACAATATTACCCACAAAAATTAAGTGAAGACAGAACAATGAGACTAGTGAGGCGAATAATAAATATATTTATTCATTTTTGGTATCGCCGGCCAACCAGACAGAGCCAGATGCCCACGCTTGTCATCTCTTGAAACCATAAAGAAGGGACCAAGTCCTAATAAAAATAGGAGAGGGAAAAATTAGCACATGCAATGTACATGAATGTGTCTTCATTATGAGAAGGGCTGTCACAACCACACTCCACTCCCAGTACAGTCTTAGGTGAGGTAAAAACATAGCCATGAGCACCATAAATGCAAGTAAATATATGACTGGAAATGCATCTTTTCATATATAAACCACAATCAGGGGTGTAAGAGGTTTGTGATCATAATTTGTGTTTATTGGTGCCCTGAAAAAATCTCCTGACTATTTCAGCCTTATAAAAAATATAAATTATGTGCTATCCTAACTGAAAATGAGAAAATAAAAGTAAGTTATTTTATTAATGTAATCACATGCTTATTTTCTAGATATTGAGCAGTTGACCTGATGAATGAATTACCTAACATTTCAAAAGAATTGTTTCACTTTTCTGCTTCATTTGCAAGAGGAGCTTTCAAACATTGTAAATGTTCTGCCTTGAATGTTGCAATGCTTGGGAGCTAAAGGTAAAGGAAGTGAACTATGGCTTTGAACTGCTGGCTTATATGCCCCAGACACCCCACTCAGCCCCCTTTAGGAATGCAGGTCACTCTTCCACACCTTGGGGCAGATTTACGGGAAAGAGACGCATCTATAGAGATGCATCACTTTCCTTGCGGCACCCTAAAAAATGCTTGCGCCACCATGGATGCGCCGTATTTACAATACAGCGCACCATGGCAGAAGGATTGACCGATGAGTCAGAAATTCTGACGCATCTGTTGGGAAAAAAGTCGCGCATTGCTGGAGTCGTGTCGCAAGCCCGACGCAACTCCAGCAATGCATTTTGTGGCCTATTCTCACTACACTGCATCACTCCTTATGCCTGCTTCAGGCAGGCGTGAGGTTTTGACGCAGTGGCGTCCTAAAGGTGACGCAGTGAAATCTTGTAGATTTCACTGCGTCACTTTTACGAGGCTTTCCTGTGTAGGAACGCCCCCCTGCATACATTATACCTGACGCAGGTATAATGTGACGCAGGGCTTTACAACGTGACGCCTCTCCCTAGATGCGTCACGTTGTAAATAGGGCGCATTGTTTGCACCGGCGCTGCATCACAAAAAGTGAGGCAATGGTGGCGCAAAGAGGCTGAAGGGGCTTGTAAATCTACCCCCTTGCCTTTTATCTAAAAGAATAGAGTATGTTTAGCCAGTAAACAATGTCAATGGTCTTGGCCTAAATCTTGGGCACTGATGAACCCCCCCCAAGGCCTTATAACCTGGCACCTAAAGATACACATCATTGGACTCCAGTCTCTCCATCATCAAAGGGTTCATCATGAAAACCCCATCAATGGATCTTACCAGGAAGCTTCTTCTAGGACTGCGCTTTGTTTATCGCAGAACCACTCATCGCTATCATTGTAAATGGGGTTATTAAGAGACAGTCCCACCACCAGATGTGAGTACCATGATGTTCCCCCTAAGCCTACCATTGGTCGATCATAACATCCTAGTAGCTCTGTAAGAGGTTTATCATAAGGTCCTGCTACACCTGGGAGTGTCTTTTCATAGAACCCTCTGATTGATGGAGGTGGTTTTCTATGGAACGCCACTACTGCCCCATGGCCCTGAGTTGTGGGAAGTGGGTTTCCCGTGTTAAATTCCACTATGCACAATTATTATTTTATATCTATTTTCCACCAAGTACAACAATGATGTTTCCTTTATTTGTAGCCCAACTGAAGGTGGGTTGTACTCATCACTAAAGGGTCACAAGTGTGCACAGTTGCCTTCACCTGCAGAGTTTGTGATGTGCTAGATTTCTAACATGACACGTCAGGACTTGCTCTTACCCTACACTTCTCCCTACAACCAAATGTGACTGATCCATGGACTGTCTTGCAGGGATTTACCTACTGGTGACAGCGTAGAACTGTCCTATCCCCCACACACACTCATTAACCCATCTCTCTCTCCTTCCCATGCAGTTGACCTCCTCGGGCTGCTGAAGTGGCGTTCGAAGCCAGGCCACCTGGAGCACAACCTCAAGCAGTTGATGAAGGTGGACGGGGGGGAGGTCATGAAGGTAAGCGCCCTCCACCACCACACTCATTTCATACACTCGCTTATCCCTTTTCTCGCCTATTCCATCCAGCACGTTTGCAGGGATCGTCAGTACCCTAAAATCAAAATCATATTTAAGCCATTTGTTGCATTTGGCGCCCTCTTGTGGTCTTTGGTGATGGCCACATAAGGCAGTTTCTATATTGGTCTCAATGAGTCACCAGTCCTGCCACCATCTTTGAAATTTCTTTTACCATTCCTACCTCTTTTATAACTATTTTATTTTAATATTTTTCCAACGGATCATGCCCCTTTTGCTCCTCTATCTGTGTTCCTACACTGTTCTTCCAAACACATTCTTTAGACATCCCTACTTTTGTTATTTATTTCCAAAGGTCTGGTTTACTGTACCACCGACAAAATTCCCTAATAATCATTCATTCTTGCATTTACCAAGCTTTTGGCTGCCTCCTTTCTGTCTTGATCCCTTTCTGTTCTCTACCCTACTTCTCTTTCCTGTGAGAGTGCGCGTTCCTGCACCACCACCGAATGTGTGGCAGTTAGATGGCTCATTGCTGACTGACAGGGAGGGGCTGTGATATCCATGATACACCCTTGTAGGCCTGGCAGTGATTGGAAGTGACTGGTTGAGTGACGTCTGATGACAGAATGGTTGAATTGCTTAGTTGTTTCAAAGGAGACACCAAGTGGGGTGGTCCAGCAGTGCTGGGCTGTGGAGGGGTGGAAAGCTGAGAATACACCCTGTCTGAAGATGGGAAAAGGCCCCAGGGAAGGTCAAAGGCTAGGTGGGACAACATAAACTGGGATAAATATAAATGAATAAATAGTTTTTCACACTTTTTGGTACCAGTGATTGTGTGTTGTAAGTATTAAGCCTTTGGATACACCCACTTTCACTATCATTTGTTGTAAACTTCTTTTTTGTGTTCAGACAAACATTGGATTTGAGCTGCATAGTTCAATTTAGACTAGAATTACTTTTCAAGGTTTTGAATGTTTCTACATAATCCATATGACTTTACTGCTCTGTCTACGGTAAAAATATATTTTGGGGAGTTTGTTTCTGTAATGCGTTTGCTCTACACATAGACTTTATTTTAGGTTTTGCCTTCTCAATTAAAGCTTGAACATAATTGCTTCTGTAGAATTTTTGGCACATCTCTGTTTCTTTTATGTGAAATTATTTGTTGTCTCTGATACTTCTCTTAAGTCATAGAATCTGTGTGTACAGATGAATCACAGACAATGACTTGGGATGACATTTTCTCACCTCTAGCAAGGAGTTTTTATCTGTTGTGTTAGCATGGAAATCTGTACTAATTTTGTTCTAGTGGATATTTTTCTTTAGATATATAAAAAGTAATTTCTTGTTGCCCAATGTTCAGAGTACATTTGATAGTATCATGACAAGTATTCAGACCGTTTCCAAATTGTCTGGATTCATCCTCTGTGCCTTTCCAAACTCCTAACATGTCATCAATATATCACCAGCACCATGATTTGTGGTCTGTCCACCATTGATTTGATTGTGTCAATCTTTTTTCAATACAATGCATAAAGATGATGGCCTATGTTGGGGCCATATTTCTGCCCTTCGAAACACCAACTGTTTATTGAAAAAAAGAAATCTACATCACCATATTTGAATAATATAGAGTTATTAGTAGTTTAACATGCTTCAAGTTTCGGTAAGATATCAGTTGTATCTTTTATTAATGGCGGTATCCATTTCAGCAAGGGTTTTAAATGTTCATCGGAATATTTTTCCATGGGTACAAAACAGGATGCCTGTCATATCACAAAGGGCCGTAACCATTGGTTAGTCAATGTTTTATGGATTTGAGATATCGTAGACAACACCGGGATCAGACCTGCAGTTAGGGTTAAGAACTTTCTTTTGTACTCATCTATTCATGTATTTAATATGCCATTTGAAGAAAGATTTTTGGTTTATCTTGATTTTGGGAGTCGAGTCTTCTGAAAGTGTTAGATAACGCTGTCCCTCTGTAAGCGATAGCATGTTTTCAATGTTCTACTCTTTGTCCCTCAGGGCAGTTGTTCCCCTTTTATTTACATTTTTTTCACCATATTGTGATGGTTTTTAGCCAGTTGGGAAATCACTTTCCATTTATTTTGTCTACAATTGGTAGTCTCATGAGTCTCAAATGGTGTAATATTCAAAGGGGCTTCTTGTATTGATTTTGGTTTGTACTTCCTGATTTTTTTTTAGGTTCATTCCCTGGTTGTTGTAGGTAAAAATGTTTTCCACTGTAATCTTGGATATACTTATAGTTGTCTTTTCGTTTCAAAGCTATTCGAATTTAACGTTAGGGGCGATATATATATAGTTCAGATAAAGTCACCCCTAGGTTACCTTGTTCTGTTTGTAGGTCTCGGATTTATTGACCTCAATTCCAATTCTTTCATTTTTCTTTTTCAAAAACTACTGTTGCTAGCACTTGTATTATTATTCTTTGTTCAGGCTCTATTCTGAGCGGCCCTGTTGATTCCTCCCATTAATTCTATTACTTCGAGTTGAGCTGTCTGATATAATCTCTGATGTCTGTGATTAACTTTTGTGTTTTTGACATCTTCTTCCAAAATGCTTTATCTGAGAGAATTCAGTGGTGATTCATAAAATTATTATTATTATTATTAAATCGGTTTTGTACAGTGCACGGTTACCCTGGAGCATCCCAGCGCTTTTGCCAAACAGAGTATTAATACGAGCAGAGAGGAAAAGGAGATTTAGCAGAAAAGAAGGGTTGTCAACTGTTTACGAAAACGCAAAATGCAAGGTTCCGCGCGTAGACCTAGGGGGAGGGCATTCCAAAGGGCGGCGACATTAACGGAGAATCTCCTTCCTCCTGATCGGGCCTTTCTTACTCTGGGGACGCTGATCAGGTGTTGCTGGTCCGAGCGTAAGCTTCTGCATGCTTTATATGGGACCACCATCTTTTGCAGGGCTGGGGGACCTTTGCCTTGCAAGATTTTGTGCGCAAGGCAAAGGGATTTGAATTTCACCCTTTCCCGTATGGGCAACCAGTGTAGCGCCCTCAGAGCTGGTTTGGCCGAACGAGACATAGGGATGTTATATAGCATTCGTGCGGCCGCGTTCTGAACTTGTTGGAGTCTGTTCAGGGTGGCCTCAGGGGCCCCAAGGTAGATCGCGTTGCTAAAGTCCAGCCTGGACATGATCAGACCCTGGATTAGAAGTTTCCGAGATAGAGGGGGAATCAGGGGCAGTATTTTACGTACCGATCGAAGGAGGCCAAAACAGAGACCAGCTAGTTTAGAGGCCTGGGCCCTAAAGGAAAGGTCTTGCTCCAACCAAATGCCCAGGCTCTTGATCTCAGCCTTGAGTTCGGGAGGAGATCCTAAACAACTAGGCCAGGCCGAACAGGGAAGAGAGGGAGTTTTAGGACCCAACGGCATTATTTCCGTTTTAGACCCATTCAGTTTTAGTGCTGAGTCCCCCATCCAAGAATGGACTTTTGAAAGGCACGCATGAAGTGTCTGAGAGTTCTCCGTGGATTGGGAGAGGGCGAACACCAGTTGGGTGTCGTCGGCGTAGCTCACGATCTTGATGTTAAAAGGAGCCACCACATCCTCCAGAGGGGCCATGTACACGTTAAATAGTGTGGGACTCAGGGATGAGCCCTGAGGCACACCACAATGGAGGTGGGTGGATGCCGATCGTGAGCCTCCTTCCCAGACCTGGAAGGATCTTTCGCTGAGGAATGACCTGAGCCAGTTCAGCGCAGTCCCCCTCACTCCGGCGTCTGACAGTCGCTGGAGAACACTCGATGGTTGACAGTGTCAAATGCTGCACTAAGGTCCAGGAGGATCACTGCCACTGATCCTCCCGAATCCAAAATGCAGCGTGCCAAAATCATATGGTGTTTAATTAATTTGCTTTGTTCAATTTACTTTTTGTTCTTCCTTGTCATGTCATCCATGTCTTTTAGCATTGTTGAGAATTCTTCATTCTGCATATATGTTAATAATTTCACTTTAATAAGTTTGATTTCAATATTTAGTTCTCTAGAATAGTTACTAAGATGAGAACAAGACTACATTTATTTAGAATAACGTTTGTTTATAAAGTTAATTACATAATGTAGGGTTTAACAGTTGTCTCGGACCACGTGGCATTCTTTTTACCTTGTAAAATTCTTGTAATGTTATTGCATGTAGTTTTTGTCGTGCCAATGCGTCTAAGTCTTCATTCCACCTTTCTTATATTACCGTTTTTAATCGTTTTAAGGGAGTTCCTGTAAATGATTCTTCTATTCCTCCCAATATTTGTAAGTTTCCTAATCAGTAAATTCTTTAAAAATTCAGGAATTTTCATCCAACATTACCTTATATAATAGTTCACAGCATGAACGTATTTTTCTTCCCCCAAAGTCCTTGTTCGCCACGTGTTAAATTACAATCTTATGCCATATCTGTGTGCTCCCTCCTTTTAACATTTGAACCCCCAAAAGTATTGTAAATTACTTACTCTAAAATGGTGGGCTCTGACTCCATTAATCAGAGGCTCACACTTGCAAAAGTTTTTCACATCTTTAATACATCATTTAATTCTAGAATGTTTCTTCTTTCCTCGTTATATCTTTATATTTGTAGCTCATTGATTATTTTACTTATTAACTCAAGGCAGTGTTGTCACCCACTTCCTTCCTGTTTCAGTACACCTGTACCCTCATCAGGAGAACTGATGAACCTGACACAGCACTAGAATCATAAGATGAAATACTGTACCGGCATTCACCGTGAATCCAAGCATTTCACCTTTTCATCATCTTACCTACAACAACATGTAATCCATTCTCGCACACTCCTTTCGGTGTTCCTGGCCCTGCCCTAATCAGGACAGACAAAGAAGGGGGAGGGGATCCCCACAGGGCCATCTGGCCACACCTCCCCTCAGCAGTGTATGTCTGCAGATGTTGGGAGTACCCAGAAGCCAGGTCCCGGGAGTCGGTGAGTAGGTAAGGCATGGTCATCACTACCTGGTGAATGAGTATGGCCTCAGCTCCCTTGTGCAGCCAGTGAGGGCAAGATGTGCTGATGAAACCGAGAAGGATGCAGGGGGTATATAACATATGTTATAGCAAATGTTGTAGAATGCATTTTCACCCTGCATTCCCTCTTGGTTATGGCCATAAACCCAAGAACTAGAATCCCATCAGGTAAACCTCTCTTTCACCTTGCTTCCTCTCTTTGTCCCACCTTTTCATCTTTGTTTTTCTCTGATTCTTTCTCTCTTCTTCACCAGTTCTTCTTCCCCGCCTCCACTCTTTCCTCTTCCTTCCTCAATCCCTGCATTCTTTCCTTTCCCCTTCATTTCCTCCTCTTCTTTTACATCCGGTGATTTCAATAGGCGGGACCTGTCCGGTACCGAGTACCTGCTGTTTTCAGGAAAGCCATTAAAACCTTTCTCTTTCCATTGACGTAGCCTCTGTGGTCTCCTTCTGGTGCTGCTCTGTTGTGGTGTTTGGCCCGCCTTACTGATGCTGAAAGCGCGGGGACGCCCCTTTGCTGGGGCAGCTGCGCGCTATACAAGACCCGGTAACATAACATACCATTACATGAGTTCAAAGGGAGAGTAACTGCACTTCTCTTGAGTATTTCATACTTTTAATGCCACAGCACCATCACTTCTGAGCAGTATTTCAGTACTTTTAATGGGACACTACCATCACTCTGAGCAGTATTGCAATACTTTTAATGAGACAGTGCCATCACTTCTCAGCAGTATTTCCATATGTTAAATGGGAAAGTACCATCACTTCTGAGCAGCATGTCAATACTTGTAATGGGACAGGGCCATCCCTTCTCAGCAGTATTTCAGTACTTTTAATGGGACACTACCATCACTCTGAGCAGTATTGCAATACTTTTAATGAGACAGTGCCATCACTTCTCAGCAGTATTTCCATATGTTAAATGGGAAAGTACCATCACTTCTGAGCAGCATGTCAATACTTGTAATGGGACAGGGCCATCCCTTCTCAGCAGTATTTCAGTACTTTTAATGGGACAGTACCATCACTTCTGAACAGTATTTCAATACTTTTAATGAGACAGTTCCACCACTTCTCAGCAGTATTTCAGTTTTTTTAATGAGACAGTACCATCACTTCTCAGCAGTATTTCAATACTTTTAATGGGGCAGTACTATCACTTCTCAGCAGTATTTCAATACTTTTAATGGGGCAGTACTATCACTTCTCAGCAGTATTTCAATACTTTTAATGGGGCAGTACTATCACTTCTCAGCAGTATTTCAATACTTTTAATGAGACAGTTCCACCACTTCTCAGCAGTATTTCAGTTTTTTTAATGAGACAGTACCATCACTTCTCAGCAGTATTTCAATACTTTTAATGGGGCAGTACCATCACTTCTCAGCAGTATTTCAATACTTTTAATGAGACAGTACCATCACTTCTCAGCAGTATTTCAATACTTTTAATGAGACAGTACCATCACTTCTCAGCAGTATTTCAATACTTTTAATGGGGCAGTACTATCACTTCTCAGCAGTATTTCAATACTTTTAATGGGGCAGTACTATCACTTCTCAGCAGTATTTCAATACTTTTAATGAGACAGTTCCACCACTTCTCAGCAGTATTTCAGTTTTTTTAATGAGACAGTATCATCACTTCTCAGCAGTATTTCAATACTTTTAATGGGGCAGTACTATCACTTCTCAGCAGTATTTCAATACTTTTAATGAGACAGTACCATCACTTCTCAGCAGTATTTCAATACTTTTAATGGGGCAGTACTATCACTTCTCAGCAGTATTTCAATACTTTTAATGAGACAGTACCATCACTTCTTAGCAGTATTTCAGTTCTTTTAATGGGGCAGTACCACCACTTTTCAACAGCACACAGGCACTCTGAGCACCTGTACCTCAGCACTTTAATTTCAAGCCCTGGTTTTTCGATTCCTGGGAGCAGGGCGCTGTGAGCCTGAGCGCAGGCGCAGGGCATGAGGGGTTAATGCAGGGCAGGGTGCAGGGAAGAGGCGGACAGGGAGTTAACTGCAGATATTGATGAGATGTCAGTGAAGCGACAGGTCGGTGTCAGTCTGCCCAGAGTTAAATAGAGCTTGGCGGCTGCTGCTGGGGGTGGGTGGGGTGGAGGGGGCAGGCGGGGGAGTGTGACAGGGCGGAACTAGCAGACTGGCACCGGCAAAGCTCCCCGCTCTACCCCAGCAGATCAAAGAGCTTGAAATCTATCTGAAAGGAGTCATGAAAAGAATAAATATAAGGTACAAAAAAATTTGCTTTATCTGTCCGAGGGCAGTGAGGGGTGATGGAGTTATTTCTCACACGCGTCTTGCCAACGCTAAGTCGGCGACCGCAAGTGAGAATTTGCGTCCCCTAGCTCAATTTTCAGAATGACTCCTAGCGAGATTTCTCAACATGTGCGGTCACGGCAGGTCACAAAGATTCACGCTGAGAAAGCTGCCTCTCGGGTAGAAAATCTACTTCAGCGGCAGAAAGAAGCAGCGCCCTCTGGTGTGACGTGTGGTGTCTTCAGCGGCAGAAAGAAGCAGCGCCCTCTGGTGTGACGTGTGGTGTCTTCAGCGGCAGAAAGAAGCAGCGCCCTCTGGTGTGACGTGTGGTGTCTTCAGCGGCAGAGAGAAGCAGCGCCCTCTGGTGTGACGTGTGGTGTCTTCAGCTGCAGAAAGAAGCAGCGCCCTCTGGTGTGACGTGTGGTGTCTTCAGCGGCAGAAAGAAGCAGCGCCCTCTGGTGTGACGTGTGGTGTCTTCAGCGGCAGAGAGAAGCAGCGCCCTCTGGTGTGACGTGTGGTGTCTTCAGCTGCAGAAAGAAGCAGCGCCCTCTGGTGTGACGTGTGGTGTCTTCAGCGGCAGAAAGAAGCAGCGCCCTCTGGTGTGACGTATGGTGTCTTCAGCGGCAGAAAGAAGCAGCGCCCTCTGGTGTGACGTGTGGTGTCTTCTGCGGCAGAAAGAAGCAGCGCCCTCTGGTGTGACGTGTGGTGTCTTCAGCGGCAGAAAGAAGCAGCGCCCTCTGGTGTGACGTATGGTGTCTTCAGCGGCAGAAAGAAGCAGCGCCCTCTGGTGTGACATGTGGTGTCATCAGCGGCAGAAAGAAGCAGCGCCCTCTGGTGTGACGTATGGTGTCTTCAGCGGCAGAAAGAAGCAGCGCCCTCTGGTGTGACGTGTGGTGTCTTCAGCGGCAGAAAGAAGCAGCGCCCTCTGGTGTGACGTGTGGTGTCTTCAGCGGCAGAAAGAAGCAGCGCCCTCTGGTGTGACGTGTGGTGTCTTCAGCGGCAGAAAGAAGCAGCGCCCTCTGGTGTGACGTGTGGTGTCTTCAGCGGCAGAGAGAAGCAGCGCCCTCTGGTGTGACGTGTGGTGTCTTCAGCGGCAGAAAGAAGCAGCGCCCTCTGGTGTGACGTGTGGTGTCTTCAGCGGCAGAAAGAAGCAGCGCCCTCTGGTGTGACGTGTGGTGTCTTCAGCGGCAGAAAGAAGCAGCGCCCTCTGGTGTGACGTATGGTGTCTTCAGCGGCAGAAAGAAGCAGCGCCCTCTGGTGTGACGTGTGGTGTCTTCAGCGGCAGAAAGAAGCAGCGCCCTCTGGTGTGACGTGTGGTGTCTTCAGCGGCAGAAAGAAGCAGCGCCCTCTGATGTGACGTGTGGTGTCTTCAGCTGCAGAAAGAAGCAGCGCCCTCTGGTGTGACATGTGGTGTCTTCAGCGGCAGAAAGAAGCAGCGCCCTCTGGTGTGACGTGTGGTGTCTTCAGCGGCAGAAAGAAGCAGCGCCCTCTGATGTGACGTCTGGTGTCATCAGCGGCAGAAAGAAGCAGCGCCCTCTGGTGTGACGTGTGGTGTCTTCAGCGGCAGAAAGAAGCAGCGCCCTCTGGTGTGACGTGTGGTGTCTTCAGCGGCAGAAAGAAGCAGCGCCCTCTGGTGTGACGTGTGATGTCTTCAGCGGCAGAAAGAAGCAGCGCCCTCTGATGTGACGTGTGGTGTCATCAGCGGCAGAAAGAAGCAGCGCCCTCTGGTGTGACGTTTGGTGTCTTCAGCGGCAGAAAGAAGCAGCGCCCTCTGGTGTGACGTGTGGTGTCTTCAGCGGCAGAAAGAAGCAGCGCCCTCTGATGTGACGTGTGGTGTCATCAGCGGCAGAAAGAAGCAGCGCCCTCTGGTGTGACGTTTGGTGTCTTCAGCGGCAGAAAGAAGCAGCGCCCTCTGGTGTGACGTGTGGTGTCTTCAGCGGCAGAAAGAAGCAGCGCCCTCTGATGTGACGTGTGGTGTCATCAGCGGCAGAAAGAAGCAGCGCCCTCTGGTGTGACGTGTGGTGTCTTCAGCGGCAGAAAGAAGCAGCGCCCTCTGGTGTGACGTGTGATGTCTTCAGCGGCAGAAAGAAGCAGCGCCCTCTGATGTGACGTGTGGTGTCATCAGCGGCAGAAAGAAGCAGCGCCCTCTGGTGTGACGTGTGGTGTCTTCAGCGGCAGAAAGAAGCAGCGCCCTCTGGTGTGACGTATGGTGTCTTCAGCGGCAGAAAGAAGCAGCGCCCTCTGGTGTGACATGTGGTGTCATCAGCGGCAGAAAGAAGCAGCGCCCTCTGGTGTGACGTATGGTGTCTTCAGCGGCAGAAAGAAGCAGCGCCCTCTGGTGTGACGTGTGGTGTCTTCAGCGGCAGAAAGAAGCAGCGCCCTCTGGTGTGACGTGTGGTGTCTTCAGCGGCAGAAAGAAGCAGCGCCCTCTGGTGTGACGTGTGGTGTCTTCAGCGGCAGAAAGAAGCAGCGCCCTCTGGTGTGACGTGTGGTGTCTTCAGCGGCAGAGAGAAGCAGCGCCCTCTGGTGTGACGTGTGGTGTCTTCAGCGGCAGAAAGAAGCAGCGCCCTCTGGTGTGACGTGTGGTGTCTTCAGCGGCAGAAAGAAGCAGCGCCCTCTGGTGTGACGTGTGGTGTCTTCAGCGGCAGAAAGAAGCAGCGCCCTCTGGTGTGACGTATGGTGTCTTCAGCGGCAGAAAGAAGCAGCGCCCTCTGGTGTGACGTGTGGTGTCTTCAGCGGCGGAAAGAAGCAGCGCCCTCTGGTGTGACGTGTGGTGTCTTCAGCGGCAGAAAGAAGCAGCGCCCTCTGATGTGACGTGTGGTGTCTTCAGCTGCAGAAAGAAGCAGCGCCCTCTGGTGTGACATGTGGTGTCTTCAGCGGCAGAAAGAAGCAGCGCCCTCTGGTGTGACGTGTGGTGTCTTCAGCGGCAGAAAGAAGCAGCGCCCTCTGATGTGACGTCTGGTGTCATCAGCGGCAGAAAGAAGCAGCGCCCTCTGGTGTGACGTGTGGTGTCTTCAGCGGCAGAAAGAAGCAGCGCCCTCTGGTGTGACGTGTGGTGTCTTCAGCGGCAGAAAGAAGCAGCGCCCTCTGGTGTGACGTGTGATGTCTTCAGCGGCAGAAAGAAGCAGCGCCCTCTGATGTGACGTGTGGTGTCATCAGCGGCAGAAAGAAGCAGCGCCCTCTGGTGTGACGTTTGGTGTCTTCAGCGGCAGAAAGAAGCAGCGCCCTCTGGTGTGACGTGTGGTGTCTTCAGCGGCAGAAAGAAGCAGCGCCCTCTGATGTGACGTGTGGTGTCATCAGCGGCAGAAAGAAGCAGCGCCCTCTGGTGTGACGTTTGGTGTCTTCAGCGGCAGAAAGAAGCAGCGCCCTCTGGTGTGACGTGTGGTGTCTTCAGCGGCAGAAAGAAGCAGCGCCCTCTGATGTGACGTGTGGTGTCATCAGCGGCAGAAAGAAGCAGCGCCCTCTGGTGTGACGTGTGGTGTCTTCAGCGGCAGAAAGAAGCAGCGCCCTCTGGTGTGACGTGTGGTGTCTTCAGCTGCAGAAAGAAGCAGCGCCCTCTGGTGTGACGTGTGGTGCCATTTGCGCTGATTTTACAGCATGGAACAAGCTCCCGGTGCTCAAAATCAGCACGAGCAATGTGACGTGCCGAATTCTGCCAGCTTGTGGAACTCGTCGGAATATCAGGACGTTTTTATGCAACTCCACGGAATTCCGCATAGTGAAACTCCGCAAGCTACCCCCACCCCTACTTGAAAGTATGTTTCTGGTCCATTTATGAGACAGAACTCACCCATTATGAACCATAGTCCAGCACCAACGACCACAAAGCAGTAACTCTGAGAATAAAGCTCTCCTCTTAGTCCACCTTCAGCCCTGATGACAGCTACACTGACCATGTAGAGCCTGCGGTCTACCTCTCAGCGTCACCCCCATTCTTCTGCGCATACAGCAACAAACCAGAGCATCTCCCACATTCCCACTGCAAATGTATCAAGGAATTTCAAAACCTTAGTCTTGACTTCTGTGACCACAAGAAGACCTGAGCATGACAACTACTCGAAGCTCGAAGACGACCTTTGCTGCCTCACCGGCTGAGATCTGGTTTCAGGTCTCAATGTATCCTCTGTTCCATCCATTCAGTGTCCCACTCCATGAACCCTTCAGTTACCTCAGAGCAGAATATTTGCAGCTTATGAAATACTTGTGAGATGACTTCTCTTTCGAGCATGTTCCTTGTCCTCCAAGGTCATCTGCCACCACCTACATCTTCTCCATAGAATTCTACTGCCCCTCTGCTGCCCCCGACACTCTGGTTCTGCTAGTCATGCTACCAAATCCATTGACTAGTGCAATGGGATCTGTGGTGGCCTTGCAGCCAAGACACCGGCCGCAGCCTACAAGTCCAACAAAGACTTCTGTCTGATCTTGGCCTAAAAGAGTCAGACAAAAGCATCCATCCCTTGAGGGTCGACACTGGCTCAGTGAGGCAAGGAGCGCAGTTCAAGACTAGGGGCCAGATGTAGGTAAGTCGGTAACGGCCAAAATTACCGAATTTCGGCCGTTACCGACCGGTGTTTAGGGTTTGAGATGTAGGAGGCAGGTTTAAGGATTCGGTAATTACCGATTCCTTAAGGAATCGGAAAAATACTGATTCCTTATTTTAAGGAATTGGTAATTACCGAATCCAAAAAGCTATGTAGGAGGCACTCAAGTGAGTGCCTTCTTGCATTCAGGATTCGTCATTTACCACCAACTACAAGTTGGTGGTAAATATCGAAAACCTTTAAAAAAGCAATTTTGTGCTTTTTTAAAAGTGCCATGCGGCAGACATACACGCCCTTAGGGCATGTATGTGTGCCACATGTGCACTCATGCACAGGAGTGCAACAGGGTGTCAATGTGACATCCTGCCACCCTTGAATATGTGCCCCCTATTACCAATAAGGTATTTACCGAATCGGTAACAATGAATGGCTTCCCATTCATTCCTATGGGCCTTCAGGCCCATAGGAATGAATAGGAATTACCGAATCGGTAAATACCGAATCGTACCGATTCCGTAATATTTACCGAATTGTTTCCTACATACCGTTTACCGATTCTAAAATAAGGAATCGGTAAAATTAGGTATTTTAGAATCAGTAAATGTAGATTACCTACATATGGCCCAAGGTACCTTGACACAAAGCCCTGCAGTGGCATATACCGGAATAAGTCATCACGTTACCACAACCTTCCGCTTCAAGTATAAATGGTATGGGAGGGTGAACATTCATTTCATAAGCTTCAATCTCATGGAACCCCTCCAGGTTTTATTTACTTTAATGTAGTATGTTGAGGCGCCTGCATGGTCTTAAATCACACCTCTGGCTACAAGTGCTCAGACCAGAGTGCTGTTAACTGTGAAGCCCTCTTTACCCAACACCAGGGTTAAAGTTCTCTACCTGTGACTACAAGTGACTACTGGTCACTTTGAGTTGCGGTTTGCAGCCCTTTGATAGAGTAGCTGAAGGCAGTTTGTGGTTTTCTTCATCAGAAGGTGAAGGCTTGATCCAGTACATAATGGGCTTGATTATGAGTTTGGCGGACGGGATACTGCGTCACAACCGTGACGGACATCCCTTCTGCCGTACTCCGAGGATGGCCAGTGGAACATAATGGAACTCGTTAAAGGGTGGACTGGGATATCCATCATGTTTGTGATGGAGTCACCCGTCCGCCAAACTCCTAATCAGGCCCTAAGTGTGCTGATCATGTGTAGTCATAGAGAAAACCTGACAGTGATGAGAAAAGATTCCTGATGGCTCTTAGTTCAGGAAGATGGCTGCCAACGCCGACTGCATGCTGCTGATTTACTGCCTGACTTCACCAACTAAAGAGTCACCACTAACTTAATGTAACCGGATGAAGTCACTGAAAAATAGATGAAGCCAACTGTGTAGATACCTACAGAGTTAGAATCTGCCCGATCGCTGTGAGTCTGGTGTCTCGGCCTTCGACACTATTGAAGCCGATCACTGTGAGTCTGGTGTCTCGCCCTTCGACACTATTGAAGCCGATCACTGTAAATCTGGTGTCTCGCCCTTCAACACTATTGAAGCCAATCACTGTGAGTCTGGTGTCTGGCCCTTCGACACTATTAAAGCTGATCACTGTGAGTCTGGTGTCTGGCCCTTCGACACTATTGAAGCCGATCACTGTGAGTGTGGTGTCTCGGCCTTCGACACTATTGAAGCCGACCACTGTGAGTCTGGTGTCTCGCCTTTCGACACTATTGAAGCCGATCACTGTGAGTCTGGTGTCTCGCCCTTCAACACTATTGAAGCCGATCACTGTAAATCTGGTGTCTCGCCCTTCAACACTATTGAAGCCAATCACTGTGAGTCTGGTGTCTGGCCCTTCGACACTATTAAAGCTGATCACTGTGAGTCTGGTGTCTGGCCCTTCGACACTATTGAAGCCGATCACGGTGAGTGTGGTGTCTCGGCCTTCGACACTATTGAAGCCGATCGCTGTGAGTCTGGTGTCTCGCCTTTCGACACTATTGAAGCCGATCACTGTGAGTCTTGTGTCTGGCCCTTCGACACTATTGAAGCCGATCGCTGTGAGTCAGGTGTCTCGCCCTTCGACGCTATTGAAGCCGATCGCTGTGAGTCTGGTGTCTGGCCCTTCGATGCTATTGAAGCCGATCGCTGTGAGTGTGGTGTCTCGCCTTTCGACACTATTGAAGCTGATCACTGTGAGTCTTGTGTCTGGCCCTTCGACACTATTGAAGCCGATCGCTGTGAGTCTTGTGTCTCGCCCTTCGACGCTATTGAAGCCGATCGCTGTGAGTCAGGTGTCTCGCCCTTCGACGCTATTGAAGCCGATCGCTGTGAGTCTGGTGTCTGGCCCTTCGATGCTATTGTAGTAGATTGCTGTGAGTCTCGCCCTTCAACACTATTGAAGCTGATCACTGTGAGTCTGGTGTCTGACCCTTCTACACTATTGAAGCGGATCATTGTGAGTCTGGTGTCTGGCCCTTCGATGCTATTGAAGCTGATCACTGTGAGTCTGGTGTCTCGTCCTTCGACACTATTGAAGTCGATCACTGTGAGTCTGGTGTCTGGCCCTTCGATGCTTTTGAAGCCGATCGCTGTGAGGCTGGTGTCTCGCCCTTCGGCGCTATTGAAGCTGATCGCTGTGAGTCTGGTGACTGGCCCTTCGACGCTATTGATGCCGATCACTGTGAGTCTGGTGTCTGCCCCTTCGAACGTATTGAAGCTGATCACTGTGAGTCTGGTGTCTGGCCCTTCGACGCTATTGAAGCCGATCGCTGTGAGTCTGGTGTCTTATTATTATTATGACTATTGAGATTCTTTATTCTTTTGGCTACTTAAAACCATAACAATGTTAACAGTAATTTATAGAAGTCAATATACAAAATAAAATACATAAAATAATGACCATAACAGTATGCAAATATAGCAAATCCAAGCCATTAATGAACAGAATAGAGGACAACGCTGGGATCCCCTGGTAAAGTGCAATTATGCTGTCGTGGCTCCCCAACTACTTAATACAAGTGTTTATCATAAAGTACTGGGTAAAATGCTTCAGTTCCAACTCATTCACAAATAAAATCGGCAAGATTTTCGCTATGCCTCCATCTTTGGAGCTCTTTATTAACAAAGCAACGCACGCTTTTTGTACGTAGGAGCATATACACATCACATGCATGATGTCATGTCTGCATTTCGTGAGCCACGGTACTTCCGTGACGTTTGGACAGGTCCACCAGTGATGGTGATTGCTCAGATCGAATGGTCATCAACCTCCTCTTTAAGTGCACCGAACATATAAGGCTCAGATGTGAGCACCGCTACTGCCCTCATCGCTGCCACAGACGACATCAGCAGCCTATTGGACAACGGCAAAACTGCAGCCCTCATCCTCCTGGACCTCTCGGCCGCCTTCGACACTGTCTGCCACCACATCCTACGCACATGCCTACACAACGCAGAAATACGCGACAAAGCCCTAGACTCAAACACCTCTTTTCTCACCGAAAGAACCCAGAGGGTCTGCTTCCCCCATTCCGTTCTGAAGCCACCAAGAACATCTGCGACGTGCCCAAAGGTTAATCCCTCAGCCCCACCCTTTTCAACGTCTACATGGCACCGCTCGCCAACATCATCTGTTTGCACAACCTCAACATCGTCTCCTACGTCGACGACACTCAACTGATCCTCTCACTCACCCAAAACCCCGCCACTGCCAAAACCAACCTCCACGAAGGAATGAAGGCCGTCGCCAGCGGGATGCAGACCAGCCGCCTGAAACTTAACTTGGACAAGACAGAAGGCCTCATCCTCAGATCCCCCCCCACCCCCCCCCCCCCCCTCTGCCTGGGATGATTCTTGGTGGCCCGTCGCCCTGGGAGCTGCACCCACACCCACCGACCACGCACCCATCCTGAACTCATTGCTCTCAATTACCCAGTAAGTCAATGCCGTCTCCTCCTTCTGCTTTAACACCCTCCGAATGCTTCGCAAGATCTACAGATGGATCCCTGCCGGAACCAGAAGGACGGTAACACAGGCCCTCGTCAGCAGCGAACTGGACTACGGCAACGCCTTCTATGCAGGTAATATGGCCAAACTCCGAAAGAGACTCCAACGCATACAGAACACTTCCGCGCGCCTCATCCTCGACATACCCCGGCACACCCACACCTGAAGGACCTGCACTGGCTCCCCGTCAACAAGAGGTTCACCTTCAAGCTCCTCACCCATGCACACAAGGCACTCCACAACACCGGCCCAGCATACCTCAACAAGCGACTCACCTTCTACAACCCCAACCACCAACTCCTCTCACCTCGCCCTCGCCACCGTCCCGCGCATCCACCGAACTACCAGCAGCGGAAGATCCTTCTCCCACCTCGCCGCCAAGACATGGAACACCCTCCCCACCCCGCTACGACAGACCCAGGACCTGCTGACCTTCAGGAGACTTCTCAAGACCTGGCTGTTCGATCAGTAGCTGCTCCCCCTCCCCGCTCAGCGCCTTGAGACCCTAACGGGTGAGTAGCGTGCTTTACAAATGTCTGATTGATTGATTGATTGATTGATTGATTGATCACAGGCCCTTCATTGTCCTCACAGTTTCTATCAAACCCCCGATCATAGGCTCTTCTCTCCTCACAGTTCCTATCACTCTTCCCAATAACAGGCTCTTCTTTCTCCTCACAGTCTCTTTTAGTCTTTCTCTCTTATCACAGGCTCTTTTCTATCCTCAGTTTCCATCACATTCCTTTCTCACAGACTCTCTTCTCTCCTAACAGTTTCTCCAGGATACCCTTGATGCTCTGTTCACCATCATGATGGAATATTCACACACTGACACCTACGACACCCTCGTCTTTGATGCTTTGGTAAGTCTTTGTGACCTTAAATTACATATTTTATGATAATATCTGTGAGAAGTTACTTAAAGCGATATTTCAAAAAAAAATCTTAAATGATTATGCATGAAACAAATTACTGTAAATAAGTTCATTGTCAGATGTACTTCAGTGTAAGCTTCTGGAATTTTGGAGCCCCAGGTGAGAAATATTTGGGAGTCGCTGTTCTGAACAACTTTGATTTTTCTGACCAATTTTAGTTAATTCAGGCTTTGTGCTATCAAATATTATTAAATGATTTGATTACATTTTCAGAAACAGGGACACACAAACACTGCTATCCACCAGCCAAATAGTAGATCTGGGCTGAATTTCAATTACTCTGGATTAATTTCAGTAATACCACGTTACTCTTTGATGCAGAATTACTGATAATTATGCGATTACTCCTCCTTGCATAATTAAGAGTAAGTTGTTGAAAAGAATCCAACGTGGGAGCACATTTAGTGAGCGGGAGCTGATTGGTGGGCACTCTTTTGAAGGCATTGGGCGAGTTAATTGCTGCATAATTCCTTCTAAAATCTTCCCAAATGCACCTGGTTGGGATTGGCCAGCTCAACTAGGCATAGCAAAAACTCCTTGTTGTTAGAGGTTGTGATTATAGCAACTAAGCTTCCCTCATCTACCTTGTCCATTTTAAAACAAAGCTGCTTTTTCCTGCTAAGATAGGTTTTGGGGCAGTCTTTCCTGGTGCTTTTATAAGGCCTCTCTAGTCCAAAATAAGAGGAAAGCTGAACATGATCACTAAAATCTGTCAACTTTACCTGTATATTTTTAATGTTTTTTTTTTTTTGTTGATTATCTGAGATGTCTATATAATCAATTGTCGACCTACGACCTAACTTTGAAAGGTTTGGTTCATCAAACCGATGTGTGAATTTATTCTGTTTCTAATCTGTAATTGCCAGGTCATCAGTAGTCTGTTTAAGGTGTTGCCATATTTTGTATGGCTATAGTGAGTAATAGGATCTTCTTTATGATCTGGTATCCCGCAAATCCAGTATTCATCTCTCAGGCCTACACAAATATGTTTATGGGGTTTTGGGTGAAGATAAGTGAGGTCATCAATTGACCTCCCAAGATCTTCCGCCACTGATGCCGGATTCCCAAAGTTGTTATTATGGGAAACATCCTTTATAACGAAACTTTCACAACACGGTACCATTACCACGCAGGTTTTACAACGCAAGTTGTTACAACGACTTGCGCTGGAGGGCGCTGTAGGATAGGGAATAGTTTAATTTACTATCCAACACCTTCCCTACTATCCACGGGGACTGGAGTTGGAATAGTAAATTAAACTAGTCACTATCCAGCGCCCCCCAATGCAAGTCGTTGTAACGACTTGCGTTGTAAAACCTACGTGGTAATGGTACGCGTTGTGAAAGCACGCGTTGTACCGTCATGCATCCTGTTATTATAATAGTTCATTATCATTAGGTCCCAGTTATTTAGCCCTTTACAAATCAGGATATGAAAATAGGAGGAATCATAGAAGAATGTTACAGTTTATATAGTGATTGTATTAGCTATCACTGTCAATATGCCCCCCTTTCCTCTGCCTACCCATGATGGCAATGCCGGGGTTTTATATGAACAATGGGCAGATTTACAAGCCCCTTGTGCCTCTTTTACGCCGACGTTGTGTCACTTTTGATCCCATGCTGCGTCAAAACCCTGCCCCAGCTTGAAGCAGTCGTAAGGATTGATGCAGCATTGTAAAGATAGAGCCCCCCCGAGGCCTTGCTGGAGCTGTGTCGTGCTTGCGATGAAACTCCAGCAATGCACCGCCTTTACGGCGCAGATGCGTCACGCATCTGTTCATTTTTGCCCCATAGTGCGCCGTGACGCACAATAACTGGCGCATCCCTGCTTATATGCAGGGATGCGCCAGTTATTGTAAATCTGCCCCAAAATCTTTTCAAATGAATGGGCCCCGTCTCCCACACTTCCTGGACACACATAATGTCACAGTTAAGCAATTCTTCTTTCCAATCGATGTTATTTTTTTTATTATACCCTGCAATATTCCACTATAGTAAATTTCACTCTGTGCTTTCCACTCTCTTCACATTGTTTGCCCCCCTGTCTGTTAATTCAATAACGGGTATACTAGGCCTCGGCTCTATGTTCTCCACTCTCAACTCCTCATTCAGCTCTCTAACTCTTTGCCTAGGAGCATATTTGATGGGTTCTGTTTCTGCTGGGCTCAAGAGTCAATCACAAATATCCAAATTTTCCAATGGGGAAAACCTATTAGAGGTATGTCTGTGTTTCCTCTCTTAATGATCCAATTGTTGCCCATAGGGGCCTCAGATTCTTCCCTTGGTACCTGGTCTCTTGAGTTAGGATGTAAATGTAAATGTAAATGTGTTGGACTTGTAAAGCGCACAGCTGCCCGTAAGCGTCCCAGCGCTGGAGACCGCTGGGGAACCCGTCCTGGCTTTCCCTGTGAGATGGTCCCTTCTGGGTATTTCCAAGGTGAAACCAGGCATCCCCGGCGTCTGTGGGGGGGCCGTTGTAGAGATGAGGCAAGCTTAATGCCCAGAGTTGCCGAGTGTGATCCCTGGTTAGAGTAGGCACCGAGACGAGAATTGTTGAGTCCGCTGACCCTGGTCCACGACCCTGCCGCGTCGGGAATTGAACCCTGGTCCCAGCCGTTCTCCGCTTCCGGGTCTGCCGCCTCTAACCAGTGAGCCACACCACTCCACTGAGTGAGTTGAGGATGTCGTTTATTAAAAAAGAGGTTGGGCATATATCTGTGTACCTACAGAGTGAGATATGGGAAGTTGGGTTAGCAAAGAATTATCAACATTGAGTACAATACATCCCCATCGATATTTGTGGGCATTGTACCTACCCAGGGTATTCTTCTGGCCATAATAAGGTGGCCCTGAATATAATGCCCCATATGGCAAATTTCGTTAGTCAATAGTGTGCTTTATCCATTAGCTGAACTGTGGACTCGTGTTGTGTCGACCTTCTGACTGGGACATTTACCATTATTATTAAGACAAACAGGCATGCTGCTGGTGGGAGATTCAAATACTACAAATCCTCACTCCCTTTGCTTGGATATGTCTGTCTGCTGTGGGTGCATGGTGCTTATCTTACCTCCTCTCTGAATTGGCCCAGTGTCTTCTTCCCTAGCAGAGCATTGTCTTCACATTAGCCTTTCATGTAGGGTACATGAGAATGCTAAGCCTTGGTTCACTTCATGATAAGCTTTTGGATAGAACGTCTGGCTGATGAAACTTTTCAAAAGAATGACTGTCTGCTGGAGTTTTTGTAAATAATATCTGGCTGTGGAAGGTCTTTGTAAAGAATGCCTGGTTGCTGGAGTGTTTGTAAAGAATGTCCAGCTGCTGGAGTTTTTGTAAAGAATGTCCGACTGCTGAAGTTTTTGTAAAGAATATCTGGCTGCTGGAGCTCTTCTAAAGAATATCTGGCTGCTGGAGCTCTTCTAAAGAATGTCTGGCTTCTAGAGTTTTTCTAAAGAATATCCGGCTGCTGGAGCTCTTCTAAAGAATGTCTGGCTGAAGGAGTTTTTCTAAAGAATATCCGGCTGCTGGAGCTCTTCTAAAGAATGTCTGGCTGAAGGAGTTTTTGTAAAGAATATCTGGGTGCTGGGGTTATTGTAAGGAATGCATAGCTGATGAAGAATTTGTAAAGAATGTCTGGCTGCTGCAGTTTTTAGTTCTCACCTACGCAGCGAGCATGCGCTGCATAGGAGGACTTTAGCCATCGCTCTGCTCTTTTTGGAATCACATACCCGTGATTGCAGCGGCATCCACCTTGCGGGAGCAAGCAGGGGGGCGCCACAAGCACGCGTATGTGCTTACAAAAAGAACAGACTGCGCGTGCACGCACCACTGCTATTGTTACTTCCAGAGCACTCATTGTGCCTCTCATATGTAAGCACTCTAATGCCCCCTGGTGGCTATGAGTGGTCACCATGCTATGCGCATTTCCCCCATCTCCAGCTGGGCCTTCGCTCTCTGCCGCAACTCTCTTGCCGGCTGCTTCTAGACAGGTTCGCGTGCGACTGCTTTCTGATAACAAGGAACCTAACTTGTTTATTACAGTATGGGCTCTTCCGTCCTCATCACACTGAACGTCTGGCGCTGCTGCTACCACCTCAACTTTCTCGGGGGCAATATTTCTCATCTTTATTTTTGGTTGCCCCCCGTTTATATTAATTCTTCCCTGCCAGCATCAAGTAAAGTCTTTAATGCCTCCCTCACTGCTGCCGGTTTATCAGCTATTTTATATAGATATGCTTATATTTTAAATATGGCTAAATTAATGATCTATTCAGAGAGAAACTAAGGGCTACCTACCAGGTCCTTATCGACTGGCTGCCGCGAGGGGGACAGGAACCCTCAACTGTTGTTAAGCCCCAATCAGAGCATAAACTGATGGGGACACCCCCAAGGCCTCGACTGTACCACCCGTTTGAAGAACCCCGGCGTGGACGTGCTCTGGATACCATCCCTGGGACCCCCATCTGTCATATACAAGACGAAGAGCAAAAAAAGTGCCTTCTGTAACGGACTGATACTTGGATCAGCTAGGTTCCCCCTTAGCTATATTATACCATGCTCTTTGGCTAAATGTATCTAGACTAGGGGACTCCAACCAGTATCTCGGGAGCTACTGGTAGCTCACCAGCACCCTCAAAGTAGCTCTCAGAGGTGAAGCCAAACCAAGCCGATCTCAGAGATTCTGTGTATATTAAAGAAGGCAGCACTGCTCGTTTTATTACCCGTAAGAGTTACAGACAGCCAAACCAATGGCAGGGCCTCTTGATAACACTCAAACACACACTGTGTTGGGCAATCAATCAATCAGGGATTTATAGAGCGCACTACTCACCCATGAGGGTCTCAAGGTGCTGGGGGTATGGATTTGGGCAGCTCCGGTCATTCCAAAAGCCAGATCTTGGGGCTCTTCCTCAATTCTTGCAGGTTGGGGATTCATCTGATGCTGAGGGGGAGTTTGTTCCAGGTCTTAGCCGTGATGTTTGTGAAGAATCTGCCTCCTGTTCTGGTTCTGTGTATGTGGGGGATTTCAGCCAAGGACTGGTCAGCGGAGCAGAGGTTTCTCTTGGGGGCGTAGAAGGAGATTCTTTTGTTGAGGTATTGGGGTCCGGTGTTGTGGAGGGCTTTGTAGGTGTGTGAACAGCTTGAAGGTCACTCTTTTTTCGATGGGTAGCCACTGGAGGTCTCGTAGGTGCTGGGTGATGTGGTCTTGTAGTGGGATGCTGAGAACGAGTCTGGCTATGGCGCTCTGGACGGTCTGGAGTTTGTGGAGTAGAGATTTGTTGATTCCGGCTTAGAGGGCGTTCCCGTAGTCCAGCTTGCTGGTGATGAGAGCTTGGATAACGGTCTTCCTGTATTCGGGGGATTTTATTTTTAGGTCTTGCGGAGTATGCAGAGGTTGTGAAGCATGTGGAGGCTACGGCGTTGGCCTATGGGTCTGCCACATGAACAATCTTTATCCAAGGGCAGTGTGTCATCTCCGTGGTTTAATGATTCTTTAAAGGCTCTAAAACTGGCCTGTAAACAGGCGGAAAGGAAATGGAGGCAAGGTTACTCTAATGCCAACAAGCTACTCTGGAAAACTAAATCTAAATCTGACTATTTCTGCTCCACAATATGTACAGCCGCAAACAGCTCAAAAAGTATTTTTCAGATTCTGAACAGCCTCACCCTCCCTGACTGTTCAAAAAAATCGACCCTTCCCACACAGGCTCTTTGCGATAGTCTTGCTCTGTTTTTTTATGAAAAAATAGAAACCATTATTCGCACCCCCCCCCCACACTGGTCTGCCCCCCTTGCTCTGGGGAAGGTATTATAGACATCGGAGTGGAGAACCCATGATGGCAGCCTGCGGATTGTCTGCTGGAGCTCCCCCCTATTACTGAGGCGGACTTCGACAGACTGGCTCGCGGTATTTCTTCTGGGTCTCCTCTGGACCCTATCCCCTTCAAAATCTGGAAGGCCTCCGGAGAGGAACTCTTCCCCACTCTCCGCAGGATCTGTAACCAATCTTTGCGTAGTGGCTCAGACCCTGCTTCTTGGAAGCAAGCTCTTGTTACGCCTTTGTTAAAAAAAAACCTCCCTAAAAGTGCCTACAGAATTACAGGCCCATCTCCTTGCTACCATTCCCCGCAAAAATTGCTGAGCGTTGGGTGAGCTCATGTCTCTCCAAACATTTGGAGCAGCATCATTTCCTGGACGAAATACAATTCGGTTTCCGCCCAGCCCATGGCACCGAAACAGCTCTACTCACCGCCATGGAGGACCTTCGAATGCGTGCAGACAGGGGCCAGGCAGTAGCTCTGATTCTGCTGGACCTGTCTGCCGCATTCGATACGCTAAATCACAGGATTCTATTGGAGAGACTGAGGGAGGCCGGGGTGGGTGGCATTGCCCTGCACTGGTTTCGCTCCTTCCTGCGGGATAGGAAGCAGGCTGTGTCCCTTCCCCCATTTCAATCGGCCTTCTCCCCGGTGTCCTACGGGGTGCCTCAAGGCTCGTCCATTAGCCCGATTTTATTTAACGTATACCTCAAACCACTGATTACGTTGATAAAATCCCACAGGCTAAAGTCGAACAATTATGCTGACGACACTCAACTCATCCTCTCTTGGGAGGGTGAGGAATCGATCCCCTTGGAATCCTTTCATGACTGTCTACGAGACACGGCTGGCTGGCTACACAACAACTCACTACAGTTCAACGCCTCCAAAACCGAGGTTCTGTACTGTGCCGGAAGTCGGATCCCTCGCCCTTTCCCGGTGGATTTGTGGCCCCCTGAATCCTAGGAAAAAACCACAGCCGGACACCACTGTTCGCAATCTGGGTGTTATGAAGGACAACAAACTCAGCATGGAAGCCCAGGTTGCGAAAACAGTGTCCACCAGCTCGGCCCTCATTCGCTCCCTACGTAAGATCCTGCCACTACTTCCCTTACAGGCCCGGGCTTTAATAGTCAGGTGTACTATTCTTAGTCGCCTCGACTATTGCAGTGCGTTGCTACTCGAGTCTCCATCCATGTTGTTAGATAGACTCCAAAGAGTACAATCTGCCGCTGCTAAATTGGCCCTTGGTTGGCCTAGGAGAGCATCTGCAACAGCGGTGATGGCCGAACTACACTGGCTCCCGTTGAAACAACGAGTGGCCTTCAAGTCCCTCTGTCTCGTTTTCAAAGCCCTGCAGAGACTTGGGCCCAGCTCTCTACAAGCCATGTTTGACTGGTACACCCCAACTAGAGCCCTTCGCTCCACAACGGCTTGCCTTGTAAAAGTACCGAGATTTAAAAAAGTTAGGACCGGAGGCAGATCCTTCAGAGTTGCGGCTGCTAAACTTTGGAACAGCCTGCCCCTGGACATCCGTCAAACAAAAGAACTCCTCCTTTTCAGGAAATGGGTCAATACTTGGCTGTTTCCTAAATGTTAAACTTCTGGCCACTCTATTGCTGCCTCCCAGTGCCTCCCCCTCTGAAGATATCTCAGCGCCAGGATGCCTGTAAGGTGACAGCCGCGCTATACAAATGTTTTAAATAAAATAATTTAAATCTACCTAAGAAGGAGATTGGCTATGTTATATGCCCTGCTCTATCAGTTGAACCGTGTGTGACTTCAAAGAATAGTGGCAGCTGTAACCAGGGCTGACCCACCAAAGGGTGTGACGGCAAGAACTAGCGTGAAAATGTGTTAGTTGGTAGCATGATCAACCCAAGAGCTGAGGAGAAGAGAGGATGCGTCCAGGGCAAAGAAAATTAAAGCATCACATTCAATTTTGTGTGGGTGTGTGACATTGTGTCCTTCCCTATTAAACAGTGTTGATTCCTTAAAGCTACTCCTAGTGTCTAAGGGCCAGATGTAGGTAATTCCGATTTACCTACTCTTAAATACCGAATCATACCTAATCGGTATTTAAGAGTAGGTAAATTGGAAGGAGGCAGATGTAGGTAATTTTAATTTTACAATTACCGATTCTGTAAGAGTCGGTATTTACCGAATCTGTAAATACCGAATCGGTATTTCCCATTGATTCCTATGAGCCTTGAAGCCCATAGGAATCAATGGGAAATACCGATTCGGTATTTACAGAATCGGTAAATACCGAATCCTGGCAGGGGGAACGGAATGTCACTTTGACACCCTGTAGCACCCCAAATGCAGGCTTGTGTGCCATGTGGCACACATACATGCCCTAAGGGCATTTCTGTGTGTCACATGGCATAGGTGTACATGCACAGATGTGCATGTACACTGGAATTCGGTATTTTACCACCCAATAGGATTGGGTGGTAAAATAAGAAATCCTAAGGCCTGTGGTGCTGCAAACTGTGCCACCTACATATGGATTTACAGAATTGGTATATTTACTGATTCGGAAAAATACCGAAGTGGTAAATTTACCGAATCGGTAAATATACCGATTCTGTAAATTCCGACCCACCTACATGTCAAAAGCCAAATACCGGTCGGTAACGGCCGAAATTGGCCGTTACCGACCGGTATTTGGCTACCTACATCTGGCCCTAGGACTGCTAAATATTTATGCTAGTCCCCACCATAAGATTATTATCTCTGAAGCAATTGTGGTAGAATTGTGCCATAGCCATAATATTTTTATCCTTGACTATTTCTGGCATACAAGTCTAGTAATTACATAGTTGCTGCCATCATTGACATATCAAGAGCATGACTGGCCCGCTTTTAGCCATTGCTGACAGAGTGGCAACTGCTTATCGCATAATAATGGCCATAACTGATATATGTTGGGCATCCAGCTGTGGCACAGTGGTAGCCCTGGTTTAATGGTGAGCATTATTAGCATAACAGAGGCATTCTTAGTGTTAGGCTAAGAAAGCATGGCCAATGATTCCAATACTTGGGTATTTGAAGCAGAATTTGTCCATGAGAGGCAATTTTACATGGCAGTACTCAATGAAAAGGAAAAGCTGATGTTTAGGGACTGTGTATTTTCTAACAATGAAAAGCGATTTGATTTTTCAAGGAAAAGAATATGCTTTTTCAGAAAAGGTTTTTCTTCTGGAAATTTGAGTTTGATTGCTCAAAGTAGGAAGTGGTTGTGATAGAAAAATATGTGTATTTTCAAAACGAATATGCTAATGAAGACAAAATATTGCAATTCTAAAACACATTTAAAGTTTTTAGCTGAATGATAATTCAATTTGAGTTGGTGAGACTTACTACTGTGGTAATACCCTTTGTGGCACACAGCAAGTGATGATTTGAATGTTACTTGATTACAAGCATTTAATGTTGATAAACATTTTCCGAGCATTCCACTGATAACTTCACCTAGAATGTTTGGGTAGTTACTACTAATAATCGTGCTTAGGGTGGTCATAGTGTAATGATAATACATATCATCCGGATTTTACAGTGATAAAATATGCTAGTAGCTCGGCAGGACTTTACTTGAAAAGAATTAGCTCTCACTACAGAAAAGGTTGGAGACCTTTGATGGTATACTGAAAATACTCTATCAGCAACCTCTTGCTTTATTGCAACACCATCTTTCGGTTCATGTAAAACGTATGTTTCAAAGCTTCGACTAATGTAGACATTGCTACATTACTTAAACTATATGCTGTTTGGGCTAGGACCTCTTAAGGGAAAGCTGCCCTTGCCATATCATGTTGGAGCCTGAGCTCTACTCCTTAGCATACCAAGGTTGTTTCCCACGGTCTTGATTTTACTCTTTTCCTCCAGTTTTCAATTATGGTAATTCTCTTCCTTATTCAGAATCTGTTACTACCCTCAGGATGCAGGAATACTGTATAATTAAAAGACAAGCCGATTTTACATGGGAAACAGCTACTGAATAATCATGCTCATTGAATAAAACAATGCCAGTATGAAGGTAACTACTATAACTATCCAAGGCCTGAACGCACCATTTCAACACAAGCATTGGCATGGCCAAAAGATCTCGCCTCTGGGACCTTATAAGTGTTTAACCATGCAACAGTTGATGTTGTTACACCAAGGATATGGTGCTGGATAGCTAAACAGTTATAAGGTCCCAAAGGCGAGACCTATTGGCTATGCCAATGCTTGTTGTAAAGAATGTCTGGCTGCTGGAGTTTTTGTAAAGAATATATGGCTGCTGGAGTTTTTGTAAAGAATGTCTGGCTTCTAGAGTTTTTCTAAAGAATGTCCGGCTGCGGGAGTTTTTATGAAGACTGTCCGACTGCTGAAGCTTTTTTAAAGAATATCTGGCTGCTGAAGTTTTTGTAAAGAATATCCGGCTGCTGGAGCTCTTCTAAGGAATGTCTGGCTGAAGGAGTTTTTGTAAAGACTGTCTGGGTGCTGGGGGTTTTGTAAATAATGTCTGGCTGCTGGAGTTATTGTAAAGAATGCCTAGCTGCTGGAGTTTTTGTAAAGAATGTGTAGCTGGCAGAGAATTTGCAAAGAATATCTGGCTGCTGTAGTTTTTTTAAAGAATATCTGGCTGCTGAAGTTTTTGTAAAGAATATCCGGCTGCTGGAGCTCTTCTAAAGAATGTCTGGCTGAAGGAGTTTTTGTAAAGACTGTCTGGGTGCTGGGGTTTTTGTAAATAATGACCGGCTGCTGGAGTTTTTGTAAAGAATGTCCGACTGCTGAAGTTTTTGTAAAGAATGGCCGGCTGCAGGAGTTTTTATAAAGAATGTCTGGGTGCTGATCTTTATTTAAAGAATGTCCGGCTGCTGAAATGTTTGTAAAGACTGTCTGACTGCGGATGTTTTTGTAAATAATGTCTGGCTGCTGAAACTTTTCAAAAGAATATCTGGCTGTCGGAGTTTTTGTAGAAAAAGGTCTGGCTGCTAGAGTTTTTGTAAAGAATGTCTGGCTGCTGGAGTTTTTTGTGAAGAATGTCTGGCTGCTGGAGTTTTTTGTAAAGAACGTCTGGCTGCTGGAGTGTTTGTAAAGAATATCCAGCTGCTGGAGTTTTTGTGAAGAATGTCTGGCTGCTGGAGCTTTTCAAAGGAATGTCCGGCTGCAGGCGTTTTGTAAAGAATGTCTGGGTGCTGATGTTTGTTTAAAGAATGTCCGGCTGCTGAAATGTTTGTAAAGACTGTCTGACTGCGGATGTTTTTGTAAATAATGTCTGGCCGCTGAAGTTTTTGTAAAGAATGTCTGGCTGCTGAAACTTTTCAGGAGAATATCTGGTTGTTTAAGTTTTTGTAGAAAAAGGTCTGGCTCCTGGAGTTTTTTAAAGAATGTCTGGCTGTGGAAGGTTTTTGTAAAGAATGTCTGACTGCTGGAGTGTTTGTAAATAATGTCCAGCTGCTGGAGTTTTTGTTAAGAATGTCTGGCTTCTAGAGTTTTTGTAAAGAATGTTCGGCTGCTGGAGTTTTTGTAAAGAATGTCTGGCTTCTAGAGTTTTTGTAAAGAATGTCCAGCTGCTGGAGTTTTTGTTAAGAATGTTCGGCTGCTGGAGTTTTTGTAAAGAATGTCTGGATTCTAGAGTTTTTGTAAAGAATGTTCGGCTTCTGACCTTTTTGTAAAGAATGTCTGGCTGCTGAAGTTTTTGTTAAGAATGTTTGGATGCTCGGGTTTTTGTACAGAATGGCTGGCTGCTGAAGTTTTTGTACGGAATGTCTGGCTGCTGAAGTGTTTGTAAAGAATGGCTGGCGGCTGAAGTTTCTTTTCTCTTATACTTTTTAGTCAATAGTTGGCAAAGTCTACCCCAGTGGAATGATTTGGTTGTCTGATTGCACTGATGCAACAATTTGAGCTAGACATGTTTATTTTCTGTAAAAATTAGCAAATTATGCAGTAGATGATGGCTTATGTGGCAAAGGCTGCAAATCCCTAATTATGCAGAAAACATCCAGCTGCAGAATCGCATAATTCTCCTACATCGCCCCCAAGACATGGAACGACCTCCCTCAACACATCAGAGCCGCCTCCTCACTTCTTGGCTTCCTCCGGAAGCTGTAGACCTGTCTTTTCGTATAAGCACCTCGGTGACCACACACCTACACACCTGACCAAGCGCCTGGATGTCCTCTCGGGTGATCAGTGCGTTATACAAATCAATAGAACATAATATAACATAACAGTGACCCCGATGATATGTCTCCGGGACTTCTGCCTGCACCCCTGCCCGGGCAGGTGTGTCTGCAGCCTGAAGCTGCATTCCACAGCTCCTCCACAAGACAGGCTTGGGACACAAGGACAGGCGCTATACCACTGTGGCCACTGACTCTGCTAATTTATCTAATTGCCTCCATTAAGGTGCTGGTCTCTTCCTTGTTAGCCAAGTTTGGGAGGCCGCGGATATTAACATATCGAGTGCTCTGTATCCCACTTCAATTGTGTTCTAGAAAGCATCACAGGTGCATTTCAATCAGCGCAGATCTGCTGCTTTGATTAATTTGCAGAAATTTGCAGCTGCTTCATTGCTCTTGGCCCCCCTGAGAGTCGTTTTTTAGGTCGAGCCTAGCGGCAGGGCACATGCGCTGCTCACTCTGCGAGGCATGCAGTAATGGAATATGGAATGGAAGCTCCACCCACTCTCCGCCCATGTTTTTAATTGGCTTTTGTCATTGTCTTTGATAAATGATGCCTTCTGACTGATTATGAGGCTTGTTAGTCCCTCCTTATTATGGCCATGTCATCATTGTATCCTTCCATGGCTACTGGCCCTTTTACTTCAAGTATTGCATGGTATGTGTTATTTAGATTGTGAGCACTATTCTCTTTAATAAGGTTGCCCGTGCCTTCTCCCCCCCTCCCGCAGTCTGTGCCTTCTTGCCCCTCCTGCACTCCCATTGTTAGTGCTTTCTCGCACACTGCCCCCCGTCTACACTCCCGTTTGCCATGCAATAGGTCTCACGTAAATGTAAATCCTATTGCATTGCAAATGCTTGTTTACCTAGGCTGTGGCTGCAATTACTTCTTAACGACATCGGTTTGTTTAGCGTCTGATACAAATATTTAGAAAGCAATTATAATCAAAGTTTACTAATACAACGTTTGGAAGACAACTAAGCATAAGACGTTCTTGTGTGTAAAAGTGAATAGAGGAGGGGACTTTGTCTAAGGGCTGAACTGCAAGCTGTGTGACTGGGAAAGCTGTGCTGAAATCTTGGCTTCCCCTATCGACCAAATTGTGTGATCCTCGGCATGTCACTTTGTTGCACTGTGCTTCAATTTCCGTCCTTATTTCGTAACACCTACAAGTAATATCAGAGTTTGAGAAATGCAAAAACGAAAGCTGTATTACTATTCAGAATAATCAAAGATCATGGCCCAGTGTAAAATAATGATATTGGCCCCTTGATTACTTACTGCACATCACTCCAAGAATTGTCTCTTGGCTTGATAACAGAATCATCCTGGTCACTTTCTAGTGAGAGGGGTACACTTTTCTGAGTGTTCCTAAGTTAATATGAAGAAACTATTCATTTTAATACATGTCACTCATTGCAGGAATATACTAATTTCAAATATCCATATACAAAACAAATAGAATTGCATGTTATTTACATGAGAATTATTTTCAAGTTCCTGCTCCAGGTTTGAGACCCAGGCCTTGCCAGAAGTGCAATCGATGAGACGGAGCAACAGGCATTGGCAAAACCAATAGCTTTGGAGTGCATTTAGAGTCCCAATTAAAACATTAAACAAGACTGTTGAACCAAAAAACAACGCAAAAAGTATTATAATAATTTTTTTTGTGTTTAAATATATCACTTGAGATATAGGATTAAATGTGAGATATTGCAGTGTTCCGTTGTGATGTAAAATAGCTCCTCATGCTCTGCAAAGCAAGCACTTATAGGAGGTAAAAAGGAATAGAACACTTTACCCCGCATTTTTTACTCCGCAATAACTTTTACAACACAGGGCTTTACAACGCAATTCAAAATTTGCGAACATACGTGACAAGAATTTTCAATTCTATTAAGGACAAGGAGGTGAGGATTATGCTTTCTCATTTCTTTTAATAGAAATGCTCAGCAGCCAATTAGAAAACTGTATGTAAAAAGAAAACTACAAAACCCATGAACACTAGGGTATCACATGACAGGTCATAGAGTCACCAGTATAAAACGTCACCCAGAGAATACCAAATCCTCTTTCTTTAGCGACTAAAACAGTTCAAAATGAAAACAGGCAGTCCAATATGAAGAACAGCAAGGAAGTAACCAGCAGCACCAGAAATCCATGGAGAGGAAGAAATGGATGCTTGTAGCCGTAGACAACTGGGAACTGAAGACAACCGGCAGGCAGGACGAACCAGGCTGGACATAAACCTCTATTTAGGGTCAGAACCTGAAAAGAGATATAGAGCCGTGATACACATTCGTTGTGCACAGAAGATCAATAAATAGGGGGGGGGGGTAAAAAACAATGAACAGAAATAAACAAAATACCATATGCAATTAGCAATAATAAATAACAAGGTAACACATGCAAAATGCAGAAAGATGGGTGGGATAATCCTCGCCTCCTTGTCCTTAATAGAATTGAAAATTCTTGTCACGTATGTTCACAAATTTTGAATTCTATGTGAGGACAGGAGGCTCCGATTATGCTTGTTCAAAGCTGATCCACCACAACAGAAGCAATATGTGCAATTGGTTTATAATAAAAGGTTTTAAACACAGAATCAGATGACCAATCAGCGGCCTTCATGATGTCCATCAAAGTCACCCCCATTGAAAAAGCTTTAGAAGCCATAGCCCCTCGTGCGGAATGTGCACCAAAGATAGAGACATCAATACCAGCCTCAGTCATGAGCCATCTGACCCAACGGGCCTACGTAGCTGGGGTGACAGGATGAAAAGGCTTCTGTAAAGCAATTGACAATTGAACTTGCATATCCTGTCGAAAAGGAGCAGTACTCACCTCATAATCCTTTACACATTGAACTACGCAAAGTTTGGGATTACTGGAAAAAGAGGGATAGGTGGCAGAAGACGTATTACATTTAGTGGGTCTGGAAATAACAAAAGGAACACCCTCAGGCATGAAACTGCGACCTGCCAGGTCCAGTGCACGAACATTAGACACACGTTTGCATGAAACAAGACATATTAGCATCGTCAGCTTCGCTGAAAGTTGTTTGCGGGATAAAAGAGAATTGGAAGGCCAGGCCTCCAAGAATCGCAAAACAATGGAAACATCCCATTGGGGCCACGTATTTCGGACAAGGTGGTTTCACTAGGCGAATACCCTTAAGCAACTTAGAAATCAAAGGATGTTCACCCACAGGCTTGCCATCAATATGGATATGACCCTCTGAAATGGCTGAACGGAAATTATTAACCGTTCGATAAGCAAGACCGGATGAGGCGATGGAAGCCAGAAAATTAACGATCAGAGAGACATCTGCTGAAGCGGGATCCACCTCCCGTTGAGCACACCAATCACACCATCGTTTCCAAGACCCTGCATAACGTTTGTGGGTGTTGGGTGACCTGATAAATCTGGCAGCGTCTTGCGAAAGGCCTGGAACTTGCCAGTGTTCCCCGAAATGCGCCACGCAACTAGGAGAAGGTGGCCTGACTCGATCAGGGGATGTGGATTGCCGAGAGGATCCAGCAAGAGATTCCAACGTTGGGGAAGCAGGAGTGGCACACCACAACACGTTTCCAGGAGAACTGGAAACCCAGCTTGAGCCCTCCACAGAGAAGTGATCAGAATCAGCTCTGGCTGTTAATGTTTTGTGCGTGCCAGGACCCTGGGAATCATCATAAACGGGGGAAAGGCGCAACACAGGAGCGATGGCCAGGTCTGCAGAAATGCATCCATGGCCAGGGATTTGGGATCTGGTCTCCAGCTGAAAAACAGGGGAAGCTGAGCGTTGAGGCGAGATGCAAACAGGCCGATCTGACACCGGCCCAAAACACGGGATAGAGAACGGAACATTTGAGGGTGAAGCCGCCAATCGCTGAAGTCCCGAAGATGTCGCGAGTTCCAGTCCGCAATCAGATTGCAGCCACCGGGAAGATATTCTGCAATAACTGTGATCTTCCTCTGAAGACAAAAGTGTCAATAATCCTTAGCGATTTCCCCCAAAATCCTGGACTTTGTCCCACCCAATTTGTTGACATACCAAACCGCCGAAACAATGTCCATGCGGAGGAGTATGCAACAAATGGTCTGGCGTGGTGATAAACAACAGATCGCAAAAGACCCTGCTAGTAGTTCTAGGCAATTTATATGGAGAGACAACTCCTCCTGCGACCCCCGACCTCCCATGGACAACGGACCGCAACGGCTCCCCAGCCCCACAGACTGGCATCGGACTCTATCACCACCTCCGGGGATGCTCCGAACAGGGCTCGTCCGTTCCAGGACTCCATATGCTCCAACCACCATTGCATCTCCGACCTCGCTTCCTCTGAAAGAGGTACCAAATCTGAATAGCGAAGGCCTTTCTGGAGATGACAGATCTTTAAACGTTGAAGCGCCCGTTAATGAAGAGCGCCTGGGAAAATCGCCTGAATCGAGGAAGCTAACAGACCTACAATCCGAGCTATAGACCTCAACGACACACTCTGTCTGGATAAAAGTAAAGTCAACTCCATCTTGATGGAACGAATCTTCTGGTTGGGCAAGAGGAGTTGACAAGAGAGGGAATCGACCTGGAAACCCAGAAATTCTATCGACTGAGATGGAAGGAAGATCAATTTCTGAGGATTTACCAGAAAACCCAGAGATTGTAAAAGAGTGATGGACCACTCCAAGTGCATCATCAACTTGTGAGGACAATCCGCCATGATCAGAATGTCGTCCAGATAGATAATTAGACGAACACCCCGGGCTCGCAAGGATTCGACGACGGGCCTCAGAAGTTTGTGAAGCACCTAGGTGCCGACGAGAGGCCGAACGGGAGAACCTTGTACTCAAATCAACTCCCCTGCCATTGGAATTGCAGGAACCGACGATGAGGACGGTAAATGGGAATCGATAAGTACATGTCCTTCAAGTCGAGACGGACCATCCAGTCCCCTTCCCGAAGAAGATCCCTCAGAAGATGGATGCCTTCCATCTTGAAGTGATGATAAACCACGCCTCCGTTGAAGTCTTTGAGATTGAGTACTAACCGGGACCCGCCCCCTTTTTTATGAACCAGGAAAACCGTGCTTGCGAAACCCTGAGGATGGCGGGAAGTCCGGAGAATGGCTCCTTTCTGTAGAAGGGAGTCGATCTCCGCTGAAATGAATTCCTGCTCTTGAAGGGAAAAAACCAGGGGAGGAGGTGGATGGGACTGACAGAGGGGCTGCTAGAACTCTATCCTGTAACCTTGAACAGTCTCTAACACCCAGGCATCGCAGGAGATCAGACGCCAATTTTGCAGAAAAAATTAAATCCTGCCCCCTAAGACAACCTCCGAGACCGGAATCAATCTCACCTGAAGTGTTGAAATCCTGATGTCCTCGTTGGGAACCACCGTACCGTCCTTTCTTGAATTGACCTCTCTCTGTACGAGAGGGATAGAAGGAGGTCCTATTATTGTAGCCAGAGTCTTGACCTCCACCACGTTGGGACTGGAATCCTCGTTGGGTATTCTGATTGGACCCGCGGCCGATCGACTGTCCCCTGTGTCGTCCGGCCCTGGCAAAAACCAGGCAAAAAGCTCTACGAAGGGAAGCCTGAGCCTTATCCAGCCCACTGAAAGTCACCACAAATTTTGTCAGTTCCTTCAGGAACGGTTGGCCAAATAACAAGCCCTGAGCTAACGGGCCGGACTCAGACGAGGACAGTTCCGCTAGCTTGGGATCCAATTTGAGTAGAATGGAGCGGCGACGCTTGCAGGACATTGCGCAGTTGGCGTTTCCTAGTTGACAAATAGACCTCTCTGACCATTCAATCAACTCATCAGGATCCACAAGATTCGATGATTCCTTGGCCTGAAATCCCAGGTCCAAGATCGTGGTAAGGGGACTCAGCAGATCTAACAATTTATCTTGGGAGGAACGCCACACCCTGTAAATGCCCTTTTTAGGATCCTTAGCATATTTCTTAAGGTATGTCACCATCGTTGGATCTACCTCCGGAGTGTCGGCCAGTTTGTCTGCCAAGTCTGGTCGTGGACACTCAGACCGAAGGCGAGCCCTAACCTACTTCTCAAAGGGCTGGCGAATATGCGCTTGAACATACTCAGCTACAGCTGGGGACGGAAACCAAGAGGATGAGTTGGGATGGACGATATCAGATGGCTCGAAAGTGAGAAGTTGAGGATGCGTATGCGCATCAACGTAACGCTCCTTTCGTGCTTTCTTAGGAGGTGGGGGACCATCTTGATCCGAGGACGAAGTGGAGTGTCCCTCATCTGTGTCTGTCTGTGGAGCGTGTGAGGCCAAGCCAGCCGAACGCTCACTCGACAAAGATTTTGCCAACTTCTGAAAGTCGGACTTATGGGGGTTGCTGGGAGACTTAGAGGAGGAAGCACGGCCTGAAATGGAAGGCAACCAGCCCTGTTGCAACACACAATTGGAAAGATGGCGCTTCAAGGGAGCAATAGCGCGGACTAGCGCCTTATTTACAGAATGCTGAACGCCCTGGTCCAAAGCCTCAACTAGGTCCTGTTCCATGGAGCCAGAGGCGTCATCATCATAGTAATAATCTTCCTCTTCTAAATAATCTGCCATAATGACACGAAATGTAATCAATAATGCCCACAGAGGAAGAAAATAGAATTTGCCAAAGGCAAAAGTCAGGGGGAGCAACCAAACCCTAAAGCAAGCCACCAGAAAAACAGGCTGAACCTGAATGAGCAAAGTAAAGAGTGGAGGGAGGGCTTGCCAATGAAATGGGTCACTCTAGGCAAAGCCTATGAGGATTATACAGCCCAAAATATATATTTTATCGACTTTTGGGGTTAAATTGGGGCTAACAGTGCAGGCTGTAGGCTTTGAGCATGAAGAAGACGCTGCTCTCGCGTCCCAATTCCGTGACAGGATGAAGGTAAACAAACAACATGGCCGCCACGCATGCGCGTTAACAGCCACCCGCACTCACAAAGCAGACAAACTCACGCGCACAGCACTCGAGCTCCCCAGCCCCAAACTCTCGCTCCACTGAAAAGAAGAAGGCGCGGGCGCGATGCGCCCGAACAGGGGAGGTGCACACACGCTCCCCGCAACGAGGGAAGACAAAGAATGCACCCAAACGGACAGAAGCGTGAAGCGGCAAAACTGCAATAAAGCGCTGGGAGCCTGCAACATACAGCGGCAATGCGCGTTCAAAGCGCGAAGCAGGCAGCAAATACAAGTAAGCACAAGGCATACAATTACAAGAAATATATTAACAAAAGTATGAAGCAGAGAAAGGCACTTAACTGGCTGCGGAGCAGCAAAGAAAGAGGATTTGGTATTCTCTGGGTAACGTTTAATACTGGCGACTCTATGATTCGTCATGTGATACCCTAGTGTTCATGGGTATTGTAGTTTCCTTTTTACATACTGTTTTCTAATTGGCTGCTGAGCATTTCTATTAAAAGAAATGAGAAAGCATAATCGGAGCCTCCTGTCCTGACATAGAATTCATTACAACACATTCCCCATTCCAACGCAATTACTATTCTAAGTCCAGGGGGGGGGCGTTTCTTTGGGAAATGCGTTGTAACAGTTTTGTGGTGTAAAGCCCTGCGTTGTTAATGTTATAGCGGAGTACAAAATGTGGGGTAAAGCCATGTGGAGTAAAAAATGCGGGGTAAACGTCTTTTCCCGGTAAAAACATACACCAAACACCAATACCATAAAGTGAAAGAGAAATACTTCTATGGGTGGAGGTGAAGAATTGATCAAAACAGGCATTGAGACAGCTATGCTGTGAAGCCAGACCTCAAAGTAAAACTGAGCAAAGGGGAAAATGAGATTTCTGTGGATTGTGGCGCGAGCACTGACTGGGCTGCAGTTAGCAGTTGATTGCCCACAGCTTTGAAAGCCCTTTATATGTGTTTCATGTTCCTTGTCCACTTTAAAAGGTTTCTAATCGCCAACAATCATGCTGTCCTTTTCTGAGCTGCTTCCTCTGAATGGAAAGCCGCTGTACAGCTGAGTCGACAAAGGCCACGCGGGCCCGGCGCGTGGAAATGGCTCCTGTCGCCCTTCGCTCTAATGGGACTTGTTCCCACCAAGAGCGGCTTCTCTGGCCCATTACCTACAACAATCGCCAATCACGAGAGTTCGCAAACAGAAGTGACGCCTAAAGACCTTCCCGCGGAGGGAGATCACGCGGAGGCTTGGAGGTGGTAAGCGCGCGGGCACTTCCTGTCAAGCAGGCCCTGATTGGCTGACCACCCTGGCAGGCGCTTCCAAGGGCTCTTTGAATCAGCGCCCTCAGAAGCCCTTGACATTTCCTCTCTGGGCTGCAGGGGGCAGCAGATTGGACTTTCAATCGCGCATGGCTGCCAGGGATGCAGGGCAGCCAAGGTAAGGCGACAGATCCAGAAGCCTTTCAAAGGCTTGATGGGTGACCGGCGGGTCGATTCGTGGAAATGATGTGGAAGCAACATAAATTGGCTTTAGGTTTAAACGAGAAATCAATCAGCTGAAGTCAAGGCGCGGACGTGTGAAGGCCGTAACAGGGTACAGCCCACCTGAAAAACTTTGCAAACAGTTGTACTTGATAAAGTTAGATGAAACAGGAAAATAAGGGGCATATTATCAAGGGCCTTAACTCCGCTTTTTTGGCTTTAAAAGCCATAAGAGCAGAGATAATATTTTCCCCCTATTTACAAGGCGGTGCTAACATGCATTAGCGCATGTTAGCAGCTGTTTTCTCGACACCTCGCTCTGCATTTCTAATGAGATGCAAAATGGGTGTCACTGGGTGTACCCCTCATGGAATATCATGTAAATTATCGCTGTGTGCACATCGCGATATTTACAAGGCGGCCCACAACACGGTTAGCAATTTTAAAATCCGCGCTAACCGCGGTTTTCGCTGAAAACTAATGTCTGCTGAAAACCTGACTTACCTGCATTATCCAATGGCAGGTGGATCGTCTCGCTCAGTGCACCCTGGCCTATCAATAAAGTTTTTGCCATTCCTGTGGACTTTTCGCTGGATTTCCGGCGATATCCCCTCTTACAACGCCGCTATCGCTGGAATTTTATCGCCCTGGAGAAACGCGTTGTTATTAACGTGCTAACCGGGTGATCAATTCCAGATATGCCTCTAAGTTGTTCCAACAGTTTGGAAGAAGTTGTACCCTTTGGTCTTACATTGGCTGCAATAGGAAACATCTATTTTCACTCAACCTCTTGCAATGCAGAATATTGGTTAAAAAAAATTGAAAGCCAAAAAGTGGGTTCAGGCCCTGATTTGGGGGGTGAAAATTGCTTCTTATTGAAACGTCAGTCTCCATACCGAGCTAGGTCCAGAGACAGACTCAGGATGGGTGTAAAATGCATTTTCTGTGCCCTGGTGCCCAATTATAGAGCCCGGCGGAGATGCACGCGATCCGTGTCTTGCCGTTGTCACCAGCAGCGGATCGAGTTTGTTTAACCAGGACTAGTTGTCCGTGCCACAACTCCCATGGTTCACACTTCGATTCGGTGTTGGTGGTAATGCCATGTTTATGACAGTCCTCAGGAGGGATTTGGTCAAGGTATCTCATCAATAGCCAAGGGAGCCTTGCGCATGAGGAGTGGGCGTCACTCGCATAATTTGCTGTAGCGCAATTACACAAAATCTTAGTAAAATCATGAGAGACCATGCAGAATTAACCCATTCGCAGCGGGGCTAATTTCCCAACGGTGCTGGGGCTGGGGGGCTGCGCACGGTGGCGCTGTGCTCTTGATGAGCTGAGCTCGTCATGACCACGCCCGTTTCCATGGAACGCTCAGGCTCAGCACAGCAGGGAAATTATCCCCGCGTGGGCGTTCCGCGGCGTTCATGACAAGCTCAGCTCGTCATGAGCACAGCGCCACTGTGCCTCATGACGAGAACCCCTAACTTTGCGCTTATTTTCTTATTTCAAAATGCAATCTTACGTCCAAATTAGACCCGGGTATGTATGTGAGCTAAGACAATATCGCTAAATGCAACAGAAGACAAACAGCAGCCGCTGCTTCAGCTCACTACGTTCTTTGTTCCTGTACTGCTCATGCGACAGCATTTTTGTACCAAATTACTCATAATAATGAGTACTGGCATAATTATACACTTTTCCGTAATTTTGTGTCAAAACAGTGATGCAAAATTCATGAAATGACTCCAATTACCCTGGTGTATTTAAAATTTCACCCAGGCTTATTTGGTATTTACCTCTTCTCAGTAGTCCGCACCCGTCCCTTCCATTCCTTGCACGCCAGAGTAACCAGTTACGGGTGGTAGTAAAGACTGTGAGTGATGTGTGCGAGTCTTCTGACTCTCAGGGGCAGATTTACAAGCCCCTTGCGCCGCCATTGCAACCCTTTTTTTGACGCAACGGGGGGGCAGACAATGCAGCCATTTACAACGTGACGCATCTAGGGAGATGCGTCACGTTGTAAAGCCCTGCGTCACATTTTACCTGTGTCAGGTACAATATATGCAGGGTAGGCGTTCGTACACAAAAAGCCATGTGAAACTGACGCAATGAAATTTACAACATTTCACTGCGTCACTCTACGCCTTCACAGCTTTAAAATCCCTACGCCTGCTCAAACCAGGCGTAAGGAATGACGCAGAGCTTTTTTGAATGGGACTCACCCATCTGTTGTGGAGCATGGCTGGACTTGCGTCACTTTCATGAGCAACTCCAGCGATGCGTCACTTTTATGCCAACACATGCGTCAGTATTTCTGATGCATCTGTTAATCCTTGCCCCATGGAGCACTGTTTTGTAAGTACAGCGCATCCACGGTGGCGCAAGGGCATTTGGCACTGGTGCAAGGAAACTGATGCGTCAGGTATACTGTGACGCAGGGCTTTACAATGTGACGCATCTCCCTAAATGAGTCACGTTGTTAATTGGCCCCATTGTTTGCACCGCCGTTGCATCAAAAAAAGTGACGGAATCGCAGCACGAGGAGGCGCAAGGTGCTTGTAAATCTGCCCCATAGAGTCACGGTGAACTTTATACTGGCTCTAAACCAATGATGCACAGTCGTGTTCAGTGCACCCCTGGAATGACCCCAGCCAATAATTGGAACTGTGGGCACTGCAGTCGAGGGTGGATGGGAGGGTTAAAGGATGCAAACCTTATGAATTCAGACTGATGGGCAATGCCCATTGGGTCCCACAGTTGTCGAGAAGCTAAGATGGCAGAGGAGACCAATAGGTGCGTGTTTCCTCCTAGTAACAACCTTGACGAGCCAGGGTCTATCTTTGACATTCATCCTCACAGATCAATAGAGAACTAGCCTCTCCTAATTTTACTGAAGTTTTCTGCATGTTTAAACACAATCCTCTTCCCCAAAACAAGCCCCCCCTCTAAATTCTCCACTTTCTTTAGCATCCACCATAACCTGAACATAGTAAAGCTCTTTGAGTTTTACTGACATTCGCATCAGTGTTGTGTTCTCATTCTTAGACTTTACTCACCCACTTAAGAACATGGTATGGGGTCTCATGTTTCGTCTCAACCAGTATACGATCTCCCTGAAAGTCATGCTGTGGCCTCTCGAGTTCTGCTGCTGCTTGTATGTGGTCTCCCTGGAAGACATGATATGGCCTCTCAGGTTATGCTGCTACTTGTATGTGGTCTCCCTGGAAGACATGATATGGCCTCTCAGGTTCTGCTGCTGCTTGTATGTGGTCTCCCTGTTAGACATGATATGGCCTCTCGGGTTCTGCTGCTGCTTGTATGTGGTCTCCCTGGAAGACATGATATGGCCTCTCGGGTTCTGCTGCTGCTTGTATGTGGTCTCCCTGGAAGACATGCTGTGGCCTCTCAGGTTCTGCTGCTGCTTGTATGTGGTCTCCCTGTTAGACATGATATGGCCTCTCATGTTCTGCTGCTGCTTGTATGTGGTCTCCCTGGAAGACATGATATGGCCTCTCATGTTCTGCTGCTGCTTGTATGTGGTCTCCCTGGAAGACATGATATGGCCTCTCATGTTCTGCTGCTGCTTGTATGTGGTCTCCCTGGAAGACATGATATGGCCTCTCATGTTCTGCTGCTGCTTGTATGTGGTCTCCCTAGAAGACATGATATGGCCTCTCATGTTCTGCTGCTGCTTGTATGTGATCTCCCTTGAAGACATGATATGGCTTCTCAGGTTCTGCTGCTGCTTGCATGTGGTCTCCCTGGAAGACATGATATGGCCTCTCATGTTCTGCTGCTGCTTGTATGTGGTCTCCCTAGAAGACATGATATGGCCTCTCATGTTCTGCTGCTGCTTGTATGTGATCTCCCTTGAAGACATGATATGGCTTCTCAGGTTCTGCTGCTGCTTGTATATGGTCTCCCTGTTAGACATGATATGGCAACTCATGTTCTGCTGCTGCTTGTATGTGGTCTCCCTAGAAGACATGATATGGCCTCTCATGTTCTGCTGCTGCTTGTATGTGGTCTCCCTAGAAGACATGATTTGTCCTCTCAGGTTCTACTGCTGATTGCGTATGGTCTCCCTGGAAGACATGATATGGCCTCTCGAGTTCTGCTGCTGCTTGTATGTGGTCTCCCTGGAAGACATGATATGGCCTCTCGAGTTCTGCTGCTGCTGCTTGTATGTGGTCTCCCTAGAAGACATGATATGGCCTCTCATGTTCTGCTGCTGCTTGTATGTGGTCTCCCTGGAAGACATGATATGGCCTCTCGAGTTCTGCTGCTGCTGCTTGTATGTGGTCTCCCTGGAAGACATGATATGGCCTCTCATGTTCTGCTGCTGCTTGTATTTGGTCTCCTCAGAAGACATGATATGGCCTCTCATGTTCTGCTGCTGCTTGTATGTGGTCTCCCTGTTAGAAATGATATGGCCTCTCATGTTCTGCTGCTGCCTGTATTTGGTCTCCCTAGAAGACATGATATGGCCTCTCATGTTCTGCTGCTGCTTGTATGTGATCTCCCTTGAAGACATGATATGGCCTCTCATGTTCTGCTGCTGCTTGCATGTGGTCTCCCTGGAAGACATGATATGGCCTCTCATGTTCTGCTGCTGCTTGTATTTGGTCTCCCTAGAAGACATGATATGGCCTCTCATGTTCTGCTGCTGCTTGTATTTGGTCTCCCTAGAAGACATGATATGGCCTCTCAGGTTCTGCTGCTACTTGTATGTGGTCTCCCTGTTAGACATGATATGGCCTCTCATGTTCTGCTGCTGCTTGTATTTGGTCTCCCTAGAAGACATGATATGGCCTCTCAGGTTCTGCTACTACTTGTATGTGGTCTCCCTGTTAGACATGATATGGCCTCTCATGTTCTGCTGCTGCTTGTATGTGGTCTCCCTAGAAGACATGATATGGCCTCTCATGTTCTGCTGCTGCTTGTATGTGATCTCCCTTGAAGACATGATATGGCTTCTCAGGTTCTGCTGCTGCTTGCATGTGGTCTCCCTGGAAGACATGATATGGCCTCTCGAGTTCTGCTGCTGCTGCTTGTATGTGGTCTCCCTAGAAGACATTATATGGCCTTTCAGGTTCTGCTGCTGCTTGTATGTGATCTCCCTGGAAGACATGATATGGCCTCTCGAGTTCTGCTGCTGCTGCTTGTATGTGGTCTCCCTGGAAGACATGATATGGCATCTCAGGTTCTGCTGCTGTTTGCGTGTCGTCTCCCGAGAAGACATGATGTGGTTTCCCATGTTCTGCTGCTGCCCACAGGTGTTCTCCCTTGAAGATATGATTTGTCCTCTCAGGTTCTACTGCTGATTGCGTATGGTCTCCCTGGAAAACATGATATGGCCTCTCGAGTTCTGCTGCTGCTGCTTGTATGTGGTCTCCCTGGAAGACATGATATGGCCTCTCATGTTCTGCTGCTGCTTGTACGTCGTCTCCCTAGAAGACATGATATGGCCTCTCATGTTCTGCTGCTGCTTGCATGTGGTCTCCATGAAAGACATGATATGTCCTCTCAGGTTCTGCTGCTGCTTGTACGTCGTCTCCCTGGAAGACATGATATGGCCTCTCATGTTCTGCTGCTGCTTGTATTTGGTCTCCCTAGAAGACATGATATGGCCTCTCGTGTTCTGCTGCTGCTGCTTGTATGTGGTCTCCCTAGAAGACATGATATGGCCTCTCGAGTTCTGCTGCTGCTGCTTGTATGTGGTCTCCCTGGAAGACATGATATGGCCTCCCAGGTTCTGCTGCTGCTTTTATGTGGTCTCCCTGGAAGACATGATATGGCCTCTCGAGTTCTGCTGCTGCTGCTTGTATGTGGTCTCCCTGGAAGACATGATATGGCCTCTCATGTTCTGCTGCTGCTTGTACGTCGTCTCCCTAGAAGACATGATATGGCCTCCCAGGTTCTGCTGCTGCTTGCATGTGGTCTCCCTAGAAGACATGATATGGCCTCCCAGGTTCTGCTGCTGCTTTTATGTGGTCTCCCTGGAAGACATGATATGGCCTCTCGAGTTCTGCTGCTGCTTGTACGTCGTCTCCCTAGAAGACATGATATGGCCTCTCATGTTCTGCTGCTTGTATGTGATCTCCCTTGAAGATATGATATGTCCTCTCAGGTTCTGCTGCTGCTTGTACGTCGTCTCCCTGGAAGACATGATATGGCCTCTCATGTTCTGCTGCTGCTTGTATGTGATCTCCCTGGAAGACATGATATGGCCTCTCGAGTTCTGCTGCTGCTGCTTGTATGTGGTCTCCCTGGAAGACATGATATGGCCTCTCGGGTTCTGCTGCTGCTGTTTGTGGTCTCCCTAGAAGACATGATATGGCCTCTCAGGTTGTGCTGCTGCTTGTATGTGATCTCCCTTGAAGACATGATATGGCCTCTCATGTTCTGCTGCTGCTTGTATGTGATCTCCCTGGAAGACATGATATGGCCTCTCGAGTTCTGCTGCTGCTGCTTGTATGTGGTCTCCCTGGAAGACATGATATGGCCTCTCGGGTTCTGCTGCTGCTGTTTGTGGTCTCCCTAGAAGACATGATATGGCCTCTCAGTTTGTGCTGCTGGTTGTATGTGGTCTCCCTGGAAGACATGATATGGCCTCTCATGTTCTGCTGCTTGTATGTGATCTCCCTTGAAGACATGATATGGCTTCTCAGGTTCTGCTGCTGCTTGCATGTGGTCTCCCTAGAAGACAAAATATGGCCTCTCATGTTCTGCTGCTGCTTGTATGTGGTCTCCCTAGAAGACATGATATGGCCGCTCATGTTCTGCTGCTGCTTGTATGAGGTTTCCCTAGAAGACACGATATGGCCTCTCAGGTTCTGCTGCTGCTTGTATGTGGTCTCCCTGTAAGACTTGATATGGCCTCATGTTCTGCTGCTGCTTGTATGTGGTCTCCCTGGAAGACATGATATGGCCTCTCAGGTTCTGCTGCTGCTTGTATGTGGTCTCCCTAGAAGACATGATATGGCCTCTCATGTTCTGCTGCTGCTTGTATGTGGTCTCCCTAGAAGACATGATATGGCCTCTCATGTTCTGCTGCTGCTTGTATGTGGTCTCCCTGGAAGACATGATATGGCCTCTCATGTTCTGCTGCTGCTTGTATGTGGTCTCCCTGTAAGACTTGATATGGCCTCATGTTCTGCTGCTGCTTGTATGTGGTCTCCCTGGAAGACATGATATGGCCTCTCATGTTCTGCTGCTGCTTGTATGTGGTCTCCCTAGAAGACATGATATGGCCTCTCATGTTCTGCTGCTGCTTGTATGTGGTCTCCCTGGAAGACATGATATGGCCTCTCATGTTCTGCTGCTGCTTGTATGTGGTCTCCCTGGAAGACATGATATGGCCTCTCATGTTCTGCTGCTGCTTGTATTTGGTCTCCCTAGAAGACATGATATGGCCTCCCAGGTTCTGCTGCTGCTTGTATTTGGTCTCCCTGGAAGACATGATATGGCCTCTCATGTTCTGCTGCTGCTTGTATGTGGTCTCCTTGTAAGACATGATATGGCCTCTCATGTTCTGCTACTGCTTGTATGTGGTCTCCCTGTAAGACATAGTATGGCCTCATGTTCTGCTGCTGCTTGTATGTGTTCTCCCTGTTAGACATGATATGGCTTCTCAGATTCTGCTGCTGCTTGTATGTGGTCTCCCTGTAAGACTTGATATGGCCTCATGTTCTGCTGCTGCTTGTATGTGTTCTCCCTGTTAGACATGATATGGCTTCTCAGGTTCTGCTGCTGCTTGTATGTGGTCTCCCGATAAGACATGATATGGCCTCTCGTGTTCTGCTGCTGGTTGTATGTGGTCTCCCTGTAAGACATGATATGGCCTCTCATGTTCTGCTGCTGCTTGTATGTAGTTTCCTGGAAGACATGATATGGACTCTCACGTGCTGCTGCCACTTGGATGTGGTCTCCCTGGAAGACATGATATGGCATTTCAGGTTCTACTGCTTGTATGTGGTCTCCCTGTAGGACATGATATGGCCTCTCATGTTCTGCTGCTGCTTGTATGTGGTCTCCCTGGAAGACATGATATGGCCTCCCAGGTTCTGCTACTGCTTGCATGTGGTCTCCCTTGAAGACATGATATGGCCTCCCAGGTTCTGCTGCTGCTTGCATGTGGTCTCCCTTGAAGACATGATATGGCCTCCCAAGTTCTGCTGCTGCTTGCATGTGGTCTCCCTTGATGACATGATATGGCCTCTCATGTTCTGCTGCTGCTTGTATGCGGTCTCATTGGAAGACATGATATGGCCTCCCAGGTTCTGCTGCTGCTTGCATGTGGTCTCCCTGGAAGACATGATATGGCCTCTCATGTTCTGCTGCTGCTTGCGTCTGATCTCACTTGATGACATGATATGGCCTCTCATGTTCTGCTGCTGCTTGTATGTGGTCTCCCTGGAAGACATGATATGGCCTCTCAGGTTCTGCTGCTGCTTCTATGTGGTCTCCTAGAAGACATGATATGGCCTCTCATGTTCTGCTGCTGCTTGCGTGTGGTCTCCCTTGATGACATGATATGGCTACTCAGGTTCTGCTGCTGCTTGTATGTGGTCTCCCTGGAAGACATGATATGGCCTCTCATGTTCTGCTGCTGCTTGCGTGTGGTCTCCCTTGATGACATGATATGGCTACTCAGGTTCTGCTGCTGCTTGTATGTGTTCTCTCTGAAGACATGATATGGCCTCTCATGTTCTGCTGCTGCTTGTATGTGGTCTCCCTGGAAGACATGATATGGCCTCTCATGTTCTGCTGCTGCTTGCGTGTGGTCTCCCTTGATGACATGATATGGCTACTCAGGTTCTGCTGCTGCTTGTATGTGTTCTCTCTGAAGACATGATATGGCCTCTCATGTTCTGCTGCTGCTTGCGTGTGGTCTCCCTTGATGACATGATATGGCTACTCAGGTTCTGCTGCTGCTTGTATGTGGTCTCCCTGGAAGACATGATATGGCCTCTCAGGTTCTGCTGCTGCTTGTATGTGGTCTCCCTAGAAGACATGATATGGCCTCTCATGTTCTGCTGCTGCTTGCGTGTGGTCTCCCTTGATGACATGATATGGCTACTCAGGTTCTGCTGCTGCTTGTATGTGGTCTCCCTGGAAGACATGATATGGCCTCTCATGTTCTGCTGCTGCTTGCGTGTGGTCTCCCTTGATGACATGATATGGCTACTCAGGTTCTGCTGCTGCTTGTATGTGTTCTCTCTGAAGACATGATATGGCCTCTCATGTTCTGCTGCTGCTTGTATGTGGTCTACCTTGATGACATGATATGGCCTCTCATGTTCTGCTGCTGCTTGCGTCTGATCTCACTTGATGACATGATATGGCCTCTCATGTTCTGCTACTGCTTGTATGTGGTCTCCCTGTAAGACATAGTATGGCCTCATGTTCTGCTGCTGCTTGTATGTGTTCTCCCTGTTAGACATGATATGGCTTCTCAGATTCTGCTGCTGCTTGTATGTGGTCTCCCTGTAAGACTTGATATGGCCTCATGTTCTGCTGCTGCTTGTATGTGGTCTCCCTGGAAGACATGAAATGGCCTCTCATGTTCTGCTGCTGCTTGTATGTGGTCTCCCTAGAATGGCCTCTCATGTTCTGCTGCTGCTTGTATGTGGTCTCCCTAGAAGACATGATATGGCCTCTCATGTTCTGCTGCTGCTTGTATGTGGTCTCCCTGGAAGACATGATATGGCCTCTCATGTTCTGCTGCTGCTTGTATTTGGTCTCCCTAGAAGACATGATATGGCCTCCCAGGTTCTGCTGCTGCTTGTATTTGGTCTCCCTGGAAGACATGATATGGCCTCTCATGTTCTGCTGCTGCTTGTATGTGGTCTCCTTGTAAGACATGATATGGCCTCTCATGTTCTGCTGCTGCTTGTATGTGGTCTCCCTAGAAGACATGATATGGCCTCTCATGTTCTGCTGCTGCTTGCGTGTGGTCTCCCTTGATGACATGATATGGCTACTCGGGTTCTGCTGCTGCTGTTTGTGGTCTCCCTAGAAGACATGATATGGGCTCTCAGTTTGTGCTGCTGGTTGTATGTGGTCTCCCTGGAAGACATGATATGGCCTCTCATGTTCTGCTGCTTGTATGTGATCTCCCTTGAAGACATGATATGGCTTCTCAGGTTCTGCTGCTGCTTGCATGTGGTCTCCCTAGAAGACACGATATGGCCTCTCATGTTCTGCTGCTGCTTGTATGTGGTCTCCCTAGAAGACATGATATGGCCGCTCATGTTCTGCTGCTGCTTGTATGTGGTCTCCCTAGAAGACACGATATGGCCTCTCAGGTTCTGCTGCTGCTTGTATGTGGTCTCCCTGTAAGACTTGATATGGCCTCATGTTCTGCTGCTGCTTGTATGTGGTATCCCTGGAAGACATGATATGGCCTCTCATGTTCTGCTGCTGCTTGTATGTGGTCTCCCTAGAAGACATGATATGGCCTCTCATGTTCTGCTGCTGCTTGTATGTGGTCTCCCTAGAAGACATGATATGGCTACTCAGGTTCTGCTGCTGCTTGTATGTGTTCTCTCTGAAGACATGATATGGCCTCTCATGTTCTGCTGCTGCTTGCGTGTGGTCTCCCTTGATGACATGATATGGCTACTCAGGTTCTGCTGCTGCTTGTATGTGGTCTCCCTGGAAGACATGATATGGCCTCTCAGGTTCTGCTGCTGCTTGTATGTGGTCTCCCTAGAAGACATGATATGGCCTCTCATGTTCTGCTGCTGCTTGCGTGTGGTCTCCCTTGATGACATGATATGGCTACTCAGGTTCTGCTGCTGCTTGTATGTGGTCTCCCTGGAAGACATGATATGGCCTCTCATGTTCTGCTGCTGCTTGCGTGTGGTCTCCCTTGATGACATGATATGGCTACTCAGGTTCTGCTGCTGCTTGTATGTGTTCTCTCTGAAGACATGATATGGCCTCTCATGTTCTGCTGCTGCTTGTATGTGGTCTACCTTGATGACATGATATGGCCTCTCATGTTCTGCTGCTGCTTGCGTCTGATCTCACTTGATGACATGATATGGCCTCTCATGTTCTGCTGCTGCTTGTATGTGGTCTCCTTGTAAGACATGATATGGCCTCTCATGTTCTGCTACTGCTTGTATGTGGTCTCCCTGTAAGACATAGTATGGCCTCATGTTCTGCTGCTGCTTGTATGTGTTCTCCCTGTTAGACATGATATGGCTTCTCAGATTCTGCTGCTGCTTGTATGTGGTCTCCCTGTAAGACTTGATATGGCCTCATGTTCTGCTGCTGCTTGTATGTGGTCTCCCTGGAAGACATGAAATGGCCTCTCATGTTCTGCTGCTGCTTGTATGTGGTCTCCCTAGAAGACATGATATGGCCTCTCATGTTCTGCTGCTGCTTGTATGTGGTCTCCCTAGAAGACATGATATGGCCTCTCATGTTCTGCTGCTGCTTGTATGTGGTCTCCCTGGAAGACATGATATGGCCTCTCATGTTCTGCTGCTGCTTGTATTTGGTCTCCCTAGAAGACATGATATGGCCTCCCAGGTTCTGCTGCTGCTTGTATTTGGTCTCCCTGGAAGACATGATATGGCCTCTCATGTTCTGCTGCTGCTTGTATGTGGTCTCCTTGTAAGACATGATATGGCCTCTCATGTTCTGCTGCTGCTTGTATGTGGTCTCCCTAGAAGACATGATATGGCCTCTCATGTTCTGCTGCTGCTTGCGTGTGGTCTCCCTTGATGACATGATATGGCTACTCGGGTTCTGCTGCTGCTGTTTGTGGTCTCCCTAGAAGACATGATATGGGCTCTCAGTTTGTGCTGCTGGTTGTATGTGGTCTCCCTGGAAGACATGATATGGCCTCTCATGTTCTGCTGCTTGTATGTGATCTCCCTTGAAGACATGATATGGCTTCTCAGGTTCTGCTGCTGCTTGCATGTGGTCTCCCTAGAAGACACGATATGGCCTCTCATGTTCTGCTGCTGCTTGTATGTGGTCTCCCTAGAAGACATGATATGGCCGCTCATGTTCTGCTGCTGCTTGTATGTGGTCTCCCTAGAAGACACGATATGGCCTCTCAGGTTCTGCTGCTGCTTGTATGTGGTCTCCCTGTAAGACTTGATATGGCCTCATGTTCTGCTGCTGCTTGTATGTGGTATCCCTGGAAGACATGATATGGCCTCTCATGTTCTGCTGCTGCTTGTATGTGGTCTCCCTAGAAGACATGATATGGCCTCTCATGTTCTGCTGCTGCTTGTATGTGGTCTCCCTAGAAGACATGATATGGCCTCTCATGTTCTGCTGCTGCTTGTATGTGGTCTCCCTGGAAGACATGATATGGCCTCTCATGTTCTGCTGCTGCTTGTATGTGGTCTCCCTGTAAGACTTGATATGGCCTCATGTTCTGCTGCTGCTTGTATGTGGTCTCCCTGGAAGACATGAAATGGCCTCTCATGTTCTGCTGCTGCTTGTATGTGGTCTCCCTAGAAGACATGATATGGCCTCTCATGTTCTGCTGCTGCTTGTATGTGGTCTCCCTAGAAGACATTATATGGCCTCTCATGTTCTGCTGCTGCTTGTATGTGGTCTCCCTGGAAGACATGATATGGCCTCTCATGTTCTGCTGCTGCTTGTATTTGGTCTCCCTAGAAGACATGATATGGCCTCCCAGGTTCTGCTGCTGCTTGTATTTGGTCTCCCTGGAAAACATGATATGGCCTCTCATGTTCTGCTGCTGCTTGTATGTGGTCTCCTTGTAAGACATGATATGGCCTCTCATGTTCTGCTACTGCTTGTATGTGGTCTCCCTGTAAGACATAGTATGGCCTCATGTTCTGCTGCTGCTTGTATGTGTTCTCCCTGTTAGACATGATATGGCTTCTCAGATTCTGCTGCTGCTTGTATGTGGTCTCCCTGTAAGACTTGATATGGCCTCATGTTCTGCTGCTGCTTGTATGTGGTCTCCCTGGAAGACATGAAATGGCCTCTCATGTTCTGCTGCTGCTTGTATGTGGTCTCCCTAGAAGACATGATATGGCCTCTCATGTTCTGCTGCTGCTTGTATGTGGTCTCCCTAGAAGACATGATATGGCCTCTCATGTTCTGCTGCTGCTTGTATGTGGTCTCCCTGGAAGACATGATATGGCCTCTCATGTTCTGCTGCTGCTTGTATTTGGTCTCCCTAGAAGACATGATATGGCCTCCCAGGTTCTGCTGCTGCTTGTATTTGGTCTCCCTGGAAGACATGATATGGCCTCTCATGTTCTGCTGCTGCTTGTATGTGGTCTCCTTGTAAGACATGATATGGCCTCTCATGTTCTGCTGCTGCTTGTATGTGGTCTCCCTAGAAGACATGATATGGCCTCTCATGTTCTGCTGCTGCTTGCGTGTGGTCTCCCTTGATGACATGATATGGCTACTCGGGTTCTGCTGCTGCTGTTTGTGGTCTCCCTAGAAGACATGATATGGGCTCTCAGTTTGTGCTGCTGGTTGTATGTGGTCTCCCTGGAAGACATGATATGGCCTCTCATGTTCTGCTGCTTGTATGTGATCTCCCTTGAAGACATGATATGGCTTCTCAGGTTCTGCTGCTGCTTGCATGTGGTCTCCCTAGAAGACACGATATGGCCTCTCATGTTCTGCTGCTGCTTGTATGTGGTCTCCCTAGAAGACATGATATGGCCGCTCATGTTCTGCTGCTGCTTGTATGTGGTCTCCCTAGAAGACACGATATGGCCTCTCAGGTTCTGCTGCTGCTTGTATGTGGTCTCCCTGTAAGACTTGATATGGCCTCATGTTCTGCTGCTGCTTGTATGTGGTATCCCTGGAAGACATGATATGGCCTCTCATGTTCTGCTGCTGCTTGTATGTGGTCTCCCTAGAAGACATGATATGGCCTCTCATGTTCTGCTGCTGCTTGTATGTGGTCTCCCTAGAAGACATGATATGGCCTCTCATGTTCTGCTGCTGCTTGTATGTGGTCTCCCTGGAAGACATGATATGGCCTCTCATGTTCTGCTGCTGCTTGTATGTGGTCTCCCTGTAAGACTTGATATGGCCTCATGTTCTGCTGCTGCTTGTATGTGGTCTCCCTGGAAGACATGAAATGGCCTCTCATGTTCTGCTGCTGCTTGTATGTGGTCTCCCTAGAAGACATGATATGGCCTCTCATGTTCTGCTGCTGCTTGTATGTGGTCTCCCTAGAAGACATTATATGGCCTCTCATGTTCTGCTGCTGCTTGTATGTGGTCTCCCTGGAAGACATGATATGGCCTCTCATGTTCTGCTGCTGCTTGTATTTGGTCTCCCTAGAAGACATGATATGGCCTCCCAGGTTCTGCTGCTGCTTGTATTTGGTCTCCCTGGAAGACATGATATGGCCTCTCATGTTCTGCTGCTGCTTGTATGTGGTCTCCTTGTAAGACATGATATGGCCTCTCATGTTCTGCTACTGCTTGTATGTGGTCTCCCTGTAAGACATAGTATGGCCTCATGTTCTGCTGCTGCTTGTATGTGTTCTCCCTGTTAGACATGATATGGCTTCTCAGATTCTGCTGCTGCTTGTATGTGGTCTCCCTGTAAGACTTGATATGGCCTCATGTTCTGCTGCTGCTTGTATGTGTTCTCCCTGTTAGACATGATATGGCTTCTCAGGTTCTGCTGCTGCTTGTATGTGGTCTCCCGATAAGACATGATATGGCCTCTCATGTTCTGCTGCTGGTTGTATGTGGTCTCCCTGTAAGACATGATATGGCCTCTCATGTTCACTGCTGCTGCTTGTATGTAGTTTCCTGGAAGACATGATATGGACTCTCACGTGCTGCTGCCACTTGGATGTGGTCTCCCTGGAAGACATGATATGGCATTTCAGGTTCTACTGCTTGTATGTGGTCTCCCTGTAGGACATGATATGGCCTCTCATGTTCTGCTGCTGCTTGTATGTGGTCTCCCTGGAAGACATGATATGGCCTCCCAGGTTCTGCTACTGCTTGCATGTGGTCTCCCTTGAAGACATGATATGGCCTCCCAGGTTCTGCTGCTGCTTGCATGTGGTCTCCCTTGAAGACATGATATGGCCTCCCAAGTTCTGCTGCTGCTTGCATGTGGTCTCCCTTGATGACATGATATGGCCTCTCATGTTCTGCTGCTGCTTGTATGTGGTCTCATTGGAAGACATGATATGGCCTCCCAGGTTCTGCTGCTGCTTGCATGTGGTCTCCCTGGAAGACATGATATGGCATCTCATGTTCTGCTGCTGCTTGCGTCTGATCTCACTTGATGACATGATATGGCCTCTCATGTTCTGCTGCTGCTTGCGTGTGGTCTCCCTTGATGACATGATATGGCTACTCAGGTTCTGCTGCTGCTTGTATGTGGTCTTCCTGGAAGACATGATATGGCCTCTCAGGTTCTGCTGCTGCTTGTATGTGGTCTCCCTAGAAGACATGATATGGCCTCTCATGTTCTGCTGCTGCTTGCGTGTGGTCTCCCTTGATGACATGATATGGCTACTCAGGTTCTGCTGCTGCTTGTATGTGGTCTCCCTGGAAGACATGATATGGCCTCTCATGTTCTGCTGCTGCTTGCGTGTGGTCTCCCTTGATGACATGACATGGCTACTCAGGTTCTGCTGCTGCTTGTATGTGGTCTCCCTAGAAGACATGATATGGCCTCTCATGTTCTGCTGCTGCTTGCGTGTGGTCTCCCTTGATGACATGATATGGCTACTCAGGTTCTGCTGCTGCTTGTATGTGGTCTCCCTGGAAGACATGATATGGCCTCTCATGTTCTGCTGCTGCTTGCGTGTGGTCTCCCTTGATGACATGATATGGCTACTCAGGTTCTGCTGCTGCTTGTATGTGTTCTCTCTGAAGACATGATATGGCCTCTCATGTTCTGCTGCTGCTTGTATGTGGTCTCCCTTGATGACATGATATGGCCTCTCATGTTCTGCTGCTGCTTGCGTCTGATCTCACTTGATGACATGATATGGCCTCTCATGTTCTGCTGCTGCTTGTATGTGGTCTCCCTGTTAGACATGATATGGCCTCTCATGTTCTGCTGCTACTTGTATGTAGTCTCCCTGGTAGACATGATATGGCCTCTCAGGTTCTGCTGCTGCTTGTATGTGGTCTCCCTGTTAGACATGATATGGCCTCTCATGTTCTGCTGCTGCTTGTATGTGGTCTCCCTGGAAGACATGATATGGCCTCTCATGTTCTGCTGCTACTTGTATGTGGTCTCCCTGGTAGACATGATATGGCCTCTCAGGTTCTGCTGCTGCTTGTATGTGGTCTCCCTGTTAGACATGATATGGCCTCTCATGTTCTGCTGCTGCTTGTATGTGGTCTCCCTAGAAGACATGATATGGCCTCTCATGTTCTGCTGCTGCTTGCGTGTGGTCTCCCTTGATGACATGATATGGCCTCTCATGTTCTGCTGCTACTTGTATGTGGTCTCCCTGGTAGACATGATATGGCCTCTCATGTTCTGCTGCTGCTTGTATGTGGTCTCCCTGTTAGACATGATATGGCCTCTCATGTTCTGCTGCTGCTTGTATGTGGTCTCCCTAGAAGACATGATATGGCCTCTCATGTTCTGCTGCTGCTTGTATGTGGTCTCCCTGAAAGTCATGCTGTGGCCTCTCGAGTTCTGCTGCTGCTTGTATGTGGTCTCCCTGGAAGACATGATATGGCCTCTCATGTTCTGCTGCTACTTGTATGTGGTCTCCCTGGTAGACATGATATGGCCTCTCATGTTCTGCTGCTGCTTGTATGTGGTCTCCCTGGACGACATGATATGGCCTCTCATGTTCTGCTGCTGCTTGCGTGTGGTCTCCCTTGATGACATGATATGGCCTCTCATGTTCTGCTGCTACTTGTATGTGGTCTCCCTGGTAGACATGATATGGCCTCTCAGGTTCTGCTGCTGCTTGTATGTGGTCTCCCTAGAAGACATGATATGGCCTCTCATGTTCTGCTGCTGCTTGCGTGTGGTCTCCCTTGATGACATGATATGGCTACTCAGGTTCTGCTGCTGCTTGTATGTGGTCTCCCTGGAAGACATGATATGGCCTCTCATGTTCTGCTGCTGCTTGCGTGTGGTCTCCCTTGATGACATGATATGGCTACTCAGGTTCTGCTGCTGCTTGTATGTGTTCTCTCTGAAGACATGATATGGCCTCTCATGTTCTGCTGCTGCTTGTATGTGGTCTCCCTTGATGACATGATATGGCCTCTCATGTTCTGCTGCTGCTTGCGTCTGATCTCACTTGATGACATGATATGGCCTCTCATGTTCTGCTGCTGCTTGTATGTGGTCTCCCTGTTAGACATGATATGGCCTCTCATGTTCTGCTGCTACTTGTATGTGGTCTCCCTGGTAGACATGATATGGCCTCTCAGGTTCTGCAGCTGCTTGTATGTGGTCTCCCTGTTAGACATGATATGGCCTCTCATGTTCTGCTGCTGCTTGTATGTGGTCTCCCTGGAAGACATGATATGGCCTCTCATGTTCTGCTGCTGCTTGTATGTGGTCTCCCTAGAAGACATGATATGGCCTCTCATGTTCTGCTGCTGCTTGTATGTGGTCTCCCTGTTAGACATGATATGGCCTCTCATGTTCTGCTGCTGCTTGTATGTGGTCTCCCTAGAAGACATGATATGGCCTCTCATGTTCTGCTGCTGCTTGCGTGTGGTCTCCCTTGATGACATGATATGGCCTCTCATGTTCTGCTGCTGCTTGCGTGTGGTCTCCCTTGATGACATGATATGGCTACTCAGGTTCTGCTGCTGCTTGTATGTGGTCTCCTTGTAAGACATGATATGGCCTCTCATGTTCTGCTACTGCTTGTATGTGGTCTCCCTGTAAGACATAGTATGGCCTCATGTTCTGCTGCTGCTTGGATGTGTTCTCCCTGTTAGACATGATATGGCTTCTCAGATTCTGCTGCTGCTTGTATGTGGTCTCCCTGTAAGACTTGATATGGCCTCATGTTCTGCTGCTGCTTGTATGTGGTCTCCCTGGAAGACATGAAATGGCCTCTCATGTTCTGCTGCTGCTTGTATGTGGTCTCCCTAGAAGACATGCTATGGCCTCTCATGTTCTGCTGCTGCTTGTATGTGGTCTCCCTAGAAGACATGATATGGCCTCTCATGTTCTGCTGCTGCTTGTATGTGGTCTCCCTGGAAGACATGATATGGCCTCTCATGTTCTGCTGCTGCTTGTATTTGGTCTCCCTAGAAGACATGATATGGCCTCCCAGGTTCTGCTGCTGCTTGTATTTGGTCTCCCTGGAAGACATGATATGGCCTCTCATGTTCTGCTGCTGCTTGTATGTGGTCTCCTTGTAAGACATGATATGGCCTCTCATGTTCTGCTGCTGCTTGTATGTGGTCTCCCTAGAAGACATGATATGGCCTCTCATGTTCTGCTGCTGCTTGCGTGTGGTCTCCCTTGATGACATGATATGGCTACTCGGGTTCTGCTGCTGCTGTTTGTGGTCTCCCTAGAAGACATGATATGGGCTCTCAGTTTGTGCTGCTGGTTGTATGTGGTCTCCCTGGAAGACATGATATGGCCTCTCATGTTCTGCTGCTTGTATGTGATCTCCCTTGAAGACATGATATGGCTTCTCAGGTTCTGCTGCTGCTTGCATGTGGTCTCCCTAGAAGACACGATATGGCCTCTCATGTTCTGCTGCTGCTTGTATGTGGTCTCCCTAGAAGACATGATATGGCCGCTCATGTTCTGCTGCTGCTTGTATGTGGTCTCCCTAGAAGACACGATATGGCCTCTCAGGTTCTGCTGCTGCTTGTATGTGGTCTCCCTGTAAGACTTGATATGGCCTCATGTTCTGCTGCTGCTTGTATGTGGTCTCCCTGGAAGACATGATATGGCCTCTCATGTCTGCTGCTGCTTGTATGTGGTCTCCCTAGAAGACATGATATGGCCTCTCATGTTCTGCTGCTGCTTGTATGTGGTCTCCCTAGAAGACATGATATGGCCTCTCATGTTCTGCTGCTGCTTGTATGTGGTCTCCCTGGAAGACATGATATGGCCTCTCATGTTCTGCTGCTGCTTGTATGTGGTCTCCCTGTAAGACTTGATATGGCCTCATGTTCTGCTGCTGCTTGTATGTGGTCTCCCTGGAAGACATGAAATGGCCTCTCATGTTCTGCTGCTGCTTGTATGTGGTCTCCCTAGAAGACATGATATGGCCTCTCATGTTCTGCTGCTGCTTGTATGTGGTCTCCCTAGAAGACATGATATGGCCTCTCATGTTCTGCTGCTGCTTGTATGTGGTCTCCCTGGAAGACATGATATGGCCTCTCATGTTCTGCTGCTGCTTGTATTTGGTCTCCCTAGAAGACATGATATGGCCTCCCAGGTTCTGCTGCTGCTTGTATTTGGTCTCCCTGGAAGACATGATATGGCCTCTCATGTTCTGCTGCTGCTTGTATGTGGTCTCCTTGTAAGACATGATATGGCCTCTCATGTTCTGCTACTGCTTGTATGTGGTCTCCCTGTAAGACATAGTATGGCCTCATGTTCTGCTGCTGCTTGTATGTGTTCTCCCTGTTAGACATGATATGGCTTCTCAGATTCTGCTGCTGCTTGTATGTGGTCTCCCTGTAAGACTTGATATGGCCTCATGTTCTGCTGCTGCTTGTATGTGTTCTCCCTGTTAGACATGATATGGCTTCTCAGGTTCTGCTGCTGCTTGTATGTGGTCTCCCGATAAGACATGATATGGCCTCTCATGTTCTGCTGCTGGTTGTATGTGGTCTCCCTGTAAGACATGATATGGCCTCTCATGTTCTGCTGCTGCTTGTATGTAGTTTCCTGGAAGACATGATATGGACTCTCACGTGCTGCTGACACTTGGATGTGGTCTCCCTGGAAGACATGATATGGCATTTCAGGTTCTACTGCTTGTATGTGGTCTCCCTGTAGGACATGATATGGCCTCTCATGTTCTGCTGCTGCTTGTATGTGGTCTCCCTGGAAGACATGATATGGCCTCCCAGGTTCTGCTACTGCTTGCATGTGGTCTCCCTTGAAGACATGATATGGCCTCCCAGGTTCTGCTGCTGCTTGCATGTGGTCTCCCTTGAAGACATGATATGGCCTCCCAAGTTCTGCTGCTGCTTGCATGTGGTCTCCCTTGATGACATGATATGGCCTCTCATGTTCTGCTGCTGCTTGTATGTGGTCTCATTGGAAGACATGATATGGCCTCCCAGGTTCTGCTGCTGCTTGCATGTGGTCTCCCTGGAAGACATGATATGGCATCTCATGTTCTGCTGCTGCTTGCGTCTGATCTCACTTGATGACATGATATGGCCTCTCATGTTCTGCTGCTGCTTGCGTGTGGTCTCCCTTGATGACATGATATGGCTACTCAGGTTCTGCTGCTGCTTGTATGTGGTCTTCCTGGAAGACATGATATGGCCTCTCAGGTTCTGCTGCTGCTTGTATGTGGTCTCCCTAGAAGACATGATATGGCCTCTCATGTTCTGCTGCTGCTTGCGTGTGGTCTCCCTTGATGACATGATATGGCTACTCAGGTTCTGCTGCTGCTTGTATGTGGTCTCCCTGGAAGACATGATATGGCCTCTCATGTTCTGCTGCTGCTTGCGTGTGGTCTCCCTTGATGACATGATATGGCTACTCAGGTTCTGCTGCTGCTTGTATGTGGTCTCCCTAGAAGACATGATATGGCCTCTCATGTTCTGCTGCTGCTTGCGTGTGGTCTCCCTTGATGACATGATATGGCTACTCAGGTTCTGCTGCTGCTTGTATGTGGTCTCCCTGGAAGACATGATATGGCCTCTCATGTTCTGCTGCTGCTTGCGTGTGGTCTCCCTTGATGACATGATATGGCTACTCAGGTTCTGCTGCTGCTTGTATGTGTTCTCTCTGAAGACATGATATGGCCTCTCATGTTCTGCTGCTGCTTGTATGTGGTCTCCCTTGATGACATGATATGGCCTCTCATGTTCTGCTGCTGCTTGCGTCTGATCTCACTTGATGACATGATATGGCCTCTCATGTTCTGCTGCTGCTTGTATGTGGTCTCCCTGTTAGACATGATATGGCCTCTCATGTTCTGCTGCTACTTGTATGTGGTCTCCCTGGTAGACATGATATGGCCTCTCAGGTTCTGCTGCTGCTTGTATGTGGTCTCCCTGTTAGACATGATATGGCCTCTCATGTTCTGCTGCTGCTTGTATGTGGTCTCCCTGGAAGACATGATATGGCCTCTCATGTTCTGCTGCTACTTGTATGTGGTCTCCCTGGTAGACATGATATGGCCTCTCAGGTTCTGCTGCTGCTTGTATGTGGTCTCCCTGTTAGACATGATATGGCCTCTCATGTTCTGCTGCTGCTTGTATGTGGTCTCCCTAGAAGACATGATATGGCCTCTCATGTTCTGCTGCTGCTTGCGTGTGGTCTCCCTTGATGACATGATATGGCCTCTCATGTTCTGCTGCTACTTGTATGTGGTCTCCCTGGTACACATGATATGGCCTCTCATGTTCTGCTGCTGCTTGTATGTGGTCTCCCTGTTAGACATGATATGGCCTCTCATGTTCTGCTGCTGCTTGTATGTGGTCTCCCTAGAAGACATGATATGGCCTCTCATGTTCTGCTGCTGCTTGTATGTGGTCTCCTTGAAAGTCATGCTGTGGCCTCTCGAGTTCTGCTGCTGCTTGTATGTGGTCTCCCTGGAAGACATGATATGGCCTCTCATGTTCTGCTGCTACTTGTATGTGGTCTCCCTGGACGACATGATATGGCCTCTCATGTTCTGCTGCTGCTTGCGTGTGGTCTCCCTTGATGACATGATATGGCCTCTCATGTTCTGCTGCTACTTGTATGTGGTCTCCCTGGTAGACATGATATGGCCTCTCAGGTTCTGCTGCTGCTTGTATGTGGTCTCCCTAGAAGACATGATATGGCCTCTCATGTTCTGCTGCTGCTTGCGTGTGGTCTCCCTTGATGACATGATATGGCTACTCAGGTTCTGCTGCTGCTTGTATGTGGTCTCCCTGGAAGACATGATATGGCCTCTCATGTTCTGCTGCTGCTTGCGTGTGGTCTCCCTTGATGACATGATATGGCTACTCAGGTTCTGCTGCTGCTTGTATGTGTTCTCTCTGAAGACATGATATGGCCTCTCATGTTCTGCTGCTGCTTGTATGTGGTCTCCCTTGATGACATGATATGGCCTCTCATGTTCTGCTGCTGCTTGCGTCTGATCTCACTTGATGACATGATATGGCCTCTCATGTTCTGCTGCTGCTTGTATGTGGTCTCCCTGTTAGACATGATATGGCCTCTCATGTTCTGCTGCTACTTGTATGTGGTCTCCCTGGTAGACATGATATGGCCTCTCAGGTTCTGCAGCTGCTTGTATGTGGTCTCCCTGTTAGACATGATATGGCCTCTCATGTTCTGCTGCTGCTTGTATGTGGTCTCCCTGGAAGACATGATATGGCCTCTCATGTTCTGCTGCTGCTTTTATGTGGTCTCCCTAGAAGACATAATATGGCCTCTCATGTTCTGCTGCTGCTTGTATGTGGTCTCCCTGTTAGACATGATATGGCCTCTCATGTTCTGCTGCTGCTTGTATGTGGTCTCCCTAGAAGACATGATATGGCCTCTCATGTTCTGCTGCTGCTTGCGTGTGGTCTCCCTTGATGACATGATATGGCCTCTCATGTTCTGCTGCTACTTGTATGTGGTCTCCCTGGTAGACATGATATGGCCTCTCATGTTCTGCTGCTGCTTGTATGTGGTCTCCCTGTTAGACATGATATGGCCTCTCATGTTCTGCTGCTGCTTGTATGTGGTCTCCCTAGAAGACATGATATGGCCTCTCATGTTCTGCTGCTGCTTGTATGTGGTCTCCCTGAAAGTCATGCTGTGGCCTCTCGAGTTCTGCTGCTGCTTGTATGTGGTCTCCCTGGTAGACATGATATGGCCTCTCATGTTCTGCTGCTGCTTGTATGTGGTCTCCCTGGACGACATGATATGGCCTCTCATGTTCTGCTGCTGCTTGCGTGTGGTCTCCCTTGATGACATGATATGGCCTCTCATGTTCTGCTGCTACTTGTATGTGGTCTCCCTGGATGACATGATATGGCCTCTCATGTTCTGCTGCTGCTTGTATGTGGTCTCCCTGGATGACATGATATGGCCTCTCATGTTCTGCTGCTGCTTGTATGTGGTCTCACTTAAAGAGGTGATTCATTCTCTCTTGAAGAGGTGATGTAGTCCCACTCGAGGAGGTGATGTGGTCTCACTTCAGGGGGTGATGTGGTCTCACTTCAGGTGATGTGGTCTCGTGATGGGGTCTTAATTCATGAGGTAATGTACTCTCGCTTCAGGATATGATGTGGTCTCACTTCAGGAGGTGATGTGGTCTCACTCCAGGAGGTGATGCAGTCTCACTCCAGGAGGTGATATGGTCAGATGTCTAAAGGCCTTTTATTTTCTCCCCCCTCCCCTGCATGTGGTCAGTGTAAGTGGAAAGACTGACTATTCAGGCTGGGATACGAAGTCACATTGCTGCTTCTTTCAACGGTGCTGTCTTCCTTGTCACAGTGCTTGGAGGCCTTTGCCTGCTGCTTAGTGCGAGTCAGTGAGAATTGGTCTTGTCAGAATGATCTCTTCTGTTCCTTCCAGCTCCACACAGCCTAGCCTCGAGCCACCCGGTAATCTCAGCTGGTAATCTCAGCGGGCACAATGGGGCACAATCAAGCGGATTCCCTTTACCCTAACATACCATAGGAGGTCTCCTGAAGACCCACCATTGCCCCTCTTGAAAACTGCCCAAAATGTGACTGCCGCAAGGCGGGCCTGGATCTGGCCATTCTTTCACCCTTCTTTAATGGCTGTCAAAATTGTTAAAGCTCAGATGGTGAAATAGGGTGGTCCTCATTTGCATAAGGCACACTTACATGCAGATGGTAAACTCAGGTTCTAACTCAAATGGTAATCCCAGGTGGTAAACTCATGTGACATGGTTAGGTAGTCAACTCAAGTGGAACTTTCAGTAGATAAGGCTAGGATTGGATCTGAGGTGGTATATACAGGTGGCAATCCTAGGATAAAATGTAGTAACAACTAAGATCCTGGGGGTAGTTTTCATCTCGTAGTTTAATTCATCTGGCTACATGGTTCAGGATCAGCTCTGCTCCAAAGCAGCAAGTCTACAACAGTTCTCGTAGTCAAACCGTAACATTCCAAATCATACATCACAAACATAGTTGATTATTCCAAAGCAGTATGCAGTACATGGAACAGCCATGGTAACACATATAATGTAAATAGCATATACCACATATCCTCCTTCCTTCCCCAAACAACAAAAAAGAAAAGGAGAAAAGAAAAAACAAAGGAAACTATATACAATACTAATGATACAACAAACAATGTAAGAAGCAGATACAAGAAAATTAAGTTTTACATAAGAAAGTGACCGGGAACTCTTCTGTCTCCAGAGCCCCTCCCGGCAAAACTCTGTATGGGAGATCCAACAGACACACTGGAACTTTCACTATCACACTTTGTGGAGAACATGCCCTAAACTCATTATTCAATCCAGACCAAGTTTTCAGCTCAGGACCAGCAGGATTCTGGCTTAATCTCAATTTAACCACCTTATCAAGATTCCACCTATGTCCACCCTCGACTAGTACAGCATTTCCTTCCTTTGATTTTTAGCACTTTGACAAGCTCACTGAATGTAGCCCAACCCTTCTGGACATTTACAGGAGCCTTAATCCTAACTATGTCCCCAATGGTCAAGGGAACTAGCTTAGCCCCCTTTTTTTGTCAAACCAAATCTTCTTTTTTCCTTGGGAGGGCAACATGTTCTCTTCCACCATCATCGTCAATTGTTTAACATCAGATTCAAACTTAAGCCACATTGACATCCACCCACGTCTGAAACCAGTGTTGGCTCTCCTCCCTCTCAAAATATCAAAGGGGGTGACCTTTGTGGATGAGTGAGGAGTGGTCCTTTAGAACCAAATCATGCTGTCCAATGCTTTGGACTCATCGTGGTACCCATTCTTGGCCCATCTTCTGCATTCTCCTAAAACTCAGGTCATCCTCTTAACTAGGCCATTAGTTTGTGGGTGGTACAATTAACTCCTCAAGTGCACAATTCGACAACCTTCAATAAAAACACGCATCTTCCTACTCACAAATTAAGTACCATTATCTGATACTATAGCCTCTGGAAACCCTCCCTCAAAATATCTCTCTTAAAAAGTTTATCACACATTCAGTATCGGGATCTCTCACCATCTTAATTTCAGGCCACTTGGATGCAAAATCAACGAGCACCTAGATGTATTTACATCCACCCGGCAAAACATCATATGGACCCATGATATCAACATCAACCTTAACCCATGGTCCGGAAGGGAATTTAATAGGAGTAAGAGGAGGTGTCACCACCTTAAAGCTTTTGTCTGCTGCTCCACAGATAACACAATTATTCACCACCTCATTAACCTAGTTGTCCATACCTGGCCACCCAAACGATTCACAAACCCTCCTTTTTGTCAAAGTGGACCCAAGATGACCATCATGAACTTTTTTGACAATAATTTCCCTGAACACATGAGGAGGAATCAACTTATCGGCACACAGCAGCAGCCCACCCTCTAAAGAAATCTCATCCTCAACTTTACAATTCGGTTGGAGAAGGGGAGACCAAACCTTTTCAGGAGGCTAACCTGTACTTACCAGATCACACACTTGTTCTAAAGCCTGGTCTTCTTTGAACACAGCCGTACAAAAGGGGGTGGGGATGGACGGAGCATCTGAACCAATCAAACACTCACACCCAGTCAACAGATCTGAGTTTAATCCATCACCGTTCTTTAGCCCACTCTGCCACCCCAGTTCAGACATGGCCATATGCAAATCCGTCTGACCCTGTGCCTCATGGGAACAGTCCAGCCAGAACTGCCAAGGCATTCCTTCTCTAGACCGGAAACAAGCTTCCTAGGACAGTCTTCTTCAAGAAAATCTCTACATTCTACATCCTCACACTCAACACTACCCAAGGGAAAACGACACAGGAAATCAGCCCTACCATTCTTACCTCCAGAAATGTGGGCTAAATCAATTCAGTATGGAGAACTCTGGAAACCGTCCTCACGATTCTGGGAGTACCACACTTCCCCAAACCACCACCCAAAATACGAACATAGGGCGTTTGATCAGTCTGCAGTAAGAATCGTCTTCACCATACATAAGGACACAACTTATCTATGGCCCATGCACAGGCTAACAGTTCCTTCACTATCACCAAATATTGCAACTCTGTCTCTTTGAGAACTTTGGAAGCAAACATGATAGTGTTTTCCAGTCCTTCAACTTTTTGCGTCAAGATTGCCCCTAATCCCACCTGGCCGGTATCCACTGTAATGCAAGACGAATACTCAAGATCAAAAGGCTTCAAGATTTTTGCTATTTCTCAAAATAGATGTGATCAGAACAAAAAACGTCCATGCATTTCTTATTCCAATCAAATTTGACTCCCTTCTTTAATAGGTAGGTGAGGGGGCGAACTTTAGTGGCAAAATTAGGAATAAATATGGAATAGAATTCCCAGACTCCTAATAAGGTGTTCACACCTCTTTTGTCTGTAGGAGGAGAGGCAATAACTATAGCATCTATTAGGTCTGGTCTGAGGCTGATGCCTTCCACAGAAATCAAATGACCCAAGAACATTACTTCAGAGCAATTGAATTTGCATTTTGCAGCATTCATCAAAACACCTTTCTTCAAAAAAAATCAAGAAATGTATGTTAAACCTTAACATGTGAAATCATATTCTTTGCAAAACAAGAACATCATCTTGAAATACAAGCATGCCCTTAATATCCTTCAGAAGATTAAACATTACTCTTTGGAAGACTGAAGCTGCAGAAGCCAGAACAAACGCATGCGCCCATATTGAAAAGTACACAAAGGTGATGTAAACAAGGTAATGTGGCGAGATTCCGGATGCAAATCAATCTGGTGACATGCACTGGCCAGATACAGTTTGGTGAAATGTGTGGCACCCTTTATACTAGCAAACAGTCATTTATTCCAAGAAAGGGATGCAAATCTACACAAATATCCTTCTTGAGGAACCCAAATCTACACAAACATGCAGTTGACCACACCTTTTGTGGGCAACTACAAGGGGAGAAAGCCACAAGGAAGATTCTGTAGGTTCAATGACACCTTTGACACAAAGAAACTCCAATTTTTTATTTTAATCATCCTTAATGCTTAATAGGACTCCCCTCAGTTTCTGTTTGATAGGTGTGGCACCTTCCTTCATGACAATCTTATCTTTAAATCCATCAATCCCTCCTACTTTTGTCTCCAAATACAGTGGGAAAGGTCTCCTTCCACTTCATGCCACAATCATCACAGGCAACCACTAGAACATGTTCCTTAGTCCCTGGTCTCAAAATCATGCCAAAAAGGCCTTGGTGAAACCACCCAAGTATGTTGAGACCTTTCACGGCCACATAAACCTTTCCTTTAATTCTTCTACCTTTAAACATCATTTCATCTTCTATGTAGCCCAAATGCTCACTCTTGCAACCCTTGTATGAGACAGGAGACCAATCAGGAGGATAGAGATGTTTCTCCCCCCTTGTTTCCTCAAAGAGTTTTTGCATCATCATGGTAATCCTAGCTCCAGAATCTACAAGAAGATTGAGAGGCTTCCCTCCCACTATAACCTCTACAATGGAATCAACACAACTTGACAGATCACCTTCAATTGGTACATCCTTGTCTTCAGAATCACACACTACTGATATAACTTCAACGTTAGACTCTCCTTCAGACTCAAGAACACATGCAACACTTTTCTTGTGGCACTTCTTCAAACAAACTTTCGCATGATGACCCAATTTTTTGAAGAAGTTACAACTAACATTAATAACAGGACACCTTTCACCTTCCACCTTTGAGAATTACCATTATCAGGTTTACTTGACTTGGGACAACTAGTTTTTGGATTGAATGTGTGACCAGCAATAGTACCCACACTCTCTAAAGTTTTGTTCACCAATTCTTTCAAAGAGGCTTGTGATATTTCGATGCTTTAGCCAACTTTGATTGTTTCCTCAATGGAGGGATTGCACATACTTAACCGTTTCTGTCTAATATGTTTGTCTTTAAATAGGCAAACAAATTGATCCCTAATTAATTGATCAGTAAATCTAATAAATTGACAATCAGCAGCTAACCTGGGCAGTGATTACATTTACCCATCAACATCTTCACTCTCAGATTGATATCGTTTTAAAAAACTTGTGCCTCAATACCATTCAGCCAGGTTGCTTGTCAAATCTGTTTTTTAACTTCAGAACAGTTTCAGTAAACTCATCCAAAACCACACCTTCTTGTGCTGTAACATCTGGGAGATGCTTGGAAATAGACCTCCCTTCAAAACCCAGTGAATGGAGTAGCAAACATTTTTTTTTCTTTCAGCACTAAACCTGAGTGTGCGAATCGCTCCTAACAGGTGGTTCTCCTGGATTGTCCAAGAAAGCGGGAGGAGGATTGATGGCTTGCATGGTACACATTGTAATGCACAATCAAATTTGTGATAAAAAAACGACACAAAAGAGAAAGGTAGCAAAGAATTAATAGACGTTGAACAAAAAAAGTTCAAATCTAATATCCCAAACACTGTATAGGGTATAATATAACAGTATACAAAGCACAGTAACGAATTTGACAAGTAAGAGAAAAAAAACTTGAAATACAAAGCCTTTTGAATTAGAGACCAAGAAAAGTTATTGTGCGTTCAAAAACTGCATGGGAAGGTGAGCTACGCTGTGAGTATGCGTAGGGAAGATAGTTAGTGTACTAAAAGCGAAACAGCTCACCTTGAGCAAAGGATTAAATAAATCCAGCAAATGGTGGTGGGAAAAAAAACAAAGAGGTTGCTGCTTTTAAAATTGATAAATATTTACTCCTCATCTCATCTCTTTGCAACCCTTGTCCAGAAGAACAATGAGCAGTAATAATGTCACAGCCTACAACAGTCAATGGATTTCATGGATACCGGTTCAGCATAGAGAAAAACCAGATAAGTTCTAGTCTTGCAGGGAAAAAAATGGTGTCAGGAAAAAAACCTGAAGTGATGTCACGAAAAGCACAGCGTGCTCCAAGCTCCATGGTGCGGCGCGAGCTTCCCATCCTCGTCGCCAGTACAATGTTGTGGGTAGTTTTCATCTTGTAGTTTAATCCATCTGCCCACACAGTTCAGTAGCAGCTCTGTTTCAAAACAGCAAGTCTACGACAGTTCTCATATTCAAACCATAGCATTCACAAGCATCACAACACAAACATAGTTGACTATTCCAAAGCAGAATGAAGTAAATGGCGCAGTCATGGTAACACTTAAGATGTAAATAGTAAATACCACATACTCTCAGGTGGTAGGCTCAGGCGGTAAACTCATAGGGTATGCTTAGGTGGTAAACCCAGGTGATACATCCTGTTATACCTTCACTATCTATGAGTGGGCAATGGCCATGCTGTCAGGTGATGTATGCATCGGTGGTAATCCCATGCCATACTTTCAAGCGGAGGGTAAAATGGTAATCTCAGGTTCTCGAGGGGTAATCTTAGGTGGTAAACGCGTATGGTATGTTTAGGTGGTAATCCCAGGTGAAACCTTCACTATGTATGAGCGGACTAGGGTTATGCGCTCGAGTAGTGTATGCACGATGTGGTAATCCTAGGTCGTTCTCTCAGATGATACTCTCAGGTGGGAAACGCATAGGGTATGCTCAAGTGATAAACCCAGGTGATACATTCACTAGCTATGGGTAGGTTAGGGTCATGCTCTCATTTGGTGTATACACAGGTGGTAATCCAAGGATTTAATCTCAGTGGTTATCTCTGGTGGTAAACTCATTGTGAATGCTTAGGTGGTAAACCAGGTTGATACCCAAATTATGCGTAGCCTGGGTCATGCTCTCAGGTGGTTTATGCAGAGGTGGTAATCCCAGGCTTTACTCACAGGTGCTAGGCTCAGATGGTAATTACAGGTACTAGGGAAGTAATCTCTGGTGGCAAACTCATAGGGTTTGCTTAAGTACTAAACTCAGGTGATACCTTCACTAGCTATGTGTAGCCTAGGGTCATGCTCTCAGGTGTTTTATGCACAGGTGGTAATCCCAGGCTTTACTGTTGGATGGTAATCTCAAGTGGTAAACACATTGGGAATGCTTAGGTGGTAAACCCATGTGATACCTTCACTAGCCATGGGTAGGCTAGGGTTATGCGCTCGAGTGGTGTGTGCGCAGTGTGGTAATCGCTTGCTTTACTCTCGGGTGGTAATCTCAGGTGGTAAACTCATTGGGAATGCTTAAGTGGTAAACCCATGTGATACCTTCACTAGCCATGGGTAGGCTAGGGTTATGCAGTCGAGTGGTGTATGCACAGTGTGGTAATCCCAGGCTTTACTCTCGGGTGGTAATCTCAGGTTTTAAACTCATAGGGAATGCTTAGGTTGAAAACCCGAGAGATACCTTTGCAGCTATGCGTAGCCTGGGTCATGTCCCCAGGTGGTGTATGTGCAGGTGGTAATCGCAGGCCGCACTCTCAGGCGGTAGGCAGGTGGTAGGTTCAGATGGTAATACCAGGTATTCTGGCAGTAATCTAAGGTGGTAAATTTAGGTGGTAATCCCAGGTGATACCTTCACTAGCTATAAGTGGGCTATGGTCATGCTTTCTGATGGTTTATGGGCAGCTGGTAATCCCAGGCCGTACTCTCAGGCAGTAGGCTCAGATGGCAATCCCAGGTTCTCAGGAGGTAATCTCAGGTGTGAAACTCAAAGGGCATGCTTAGGTGGTAAACCCAGGTGACACCTTCACTAGCTATGCATAGCCTAGGGTCATGCTCTCAGGTGTTTTATGCACAGGTGGTAATGCCAGGCTTTACCAGGTGATATTTTCACCAGCTAGGAGAAGCAGGTTCCTCTGCCTCCCCCCTCCTTCGTATCCCCCCGCTCCCCCCCCCCCCCCTCTTTCCTAATATACGGTACATTTGTCGCAGCTTAGCTCTGGCAGCGGAAGTGATGCCTCCTGGGTGAGATAGCATCGACAAGCCACGGGCTGCGGATAGAAGCCGAACTGTAAATACCGACGAGGATGGAATGTAATATCAAAGCGGGGGATATATATCTAAGAGAAGACCTGATCTGAAACCCGCGCACGTCCCCCGCACGGAGAGATACCGAGGGCTGGCGAGAGCGAGGAAGGACTCGAGGGGGGCAGAGCCAGGCAGGGTGACGGGTCTGAGGACAGAGCAGGGGCACGTGGGTCCCAGAGGTAGGACCTGGGTCACCTGGCCATAAGAATCAAATCTGCTGCCGATCTGTAATCTGTAATGCTGAAGATTATGTTAGTAGTAACCCACTGTAACTAGTAGGCGAGAGAACAGAGAAGCAGGCACTTACTTTTCAGAGTCTGAGGACATTCGAGGAAGAGGGCTTGCTGGCTGCATCTTGTTTTCAAGAGTATATGGATGTAAGGGTCCCCTCTCCTCCTCCCTCATCAGAAGAGAAGAGGGACCAGTGAGCCCTTGTAATGATTGGGCCGATTCACCGAACTAACTTAAGACAAAATCCTAAACTTACTACCATTTTGGTATTCACAGAAGGCACTTACTCATTTTAGTATTCACAGAAGGCACTTACTCATTTCGGTATTCACAGAAGGCATTTAGGAGTCCTAAAGTTAGGAGTACTAACTTCTGTGAATACCGAAATGAGTAAGTGCCTTCGGTGAATACCAAAATAAGTAAGTGCCTTCTGTGAATAACGAAATGAGTAAGTGCCTTCGGTGAATACCAAAATGAGTAAGTGCCTTCTGGGAATAACGAAATGAGTAAGTGCCTTCGGTGAATACCAAAATGAGTAAGTGCCTTCGGTGAATACCAAAATGAGTAAGTGCCTTCTGTGAATAACGAAATGAGTAAGTGCCTTCGGTGAATACCAAAATGAGTAAGTGCCTTCGGTGAATACCAAAATGAGTAAGTGCCTTCTGTGAATAACGAAATGAGTAAGTGCCTTCGGTGAATACCAAAATGAGTAAGTCCCTTCGGTGAATACCAAAATAAGTAAGTGCCTTGTGTGAATACCAAAATGAGTAAGTGCCTTTGGTGAATACCAAAATGAGTAAGTGCCTTCGGTGATTACCAAAATGAGTAAGTGCCTTGTGTGAATACCAAAATGAGTAAGTGCCTTTGGTGAATACCAAAACGAGTAAGTGCCTTCTGTGAATAACGAAATCAGTAAGTGCCTTCGGTGAATACCAAAATGAGTAAGTGCCTTCTGTGAATACCAAAATGAGTAAGTGCCTTCTGTGAATACCGAAATGAGTAAGTGCCTTCTGTGAATACCGAAATGAGTAAGTGCCTTCTGTGAATACCAAAATGGTCGTAAGTTTAGGATTTTGTCTTAAGTTAGTTCTGTGAATCGGGCCCATTGTCACTGGCATTCTCCAGAACTTTCACTCCAGAGTGAATGCAAAAACGTTTCCAAACTCAAACAAGGTACCCCAGACGGGTCACGGAGGCCCGGGCCACTGTGCCATGTGTTTAGAGCCCGAAAGTAAACTCGAGCACAGATCTCAGTGGGGAAAATAAAATTAAAAAGTGATAGTTGGGGTCCGGGAAGAGGTACCCTAACCCCATGGGACTAATGGAGGGGTCGGTGAGGGACACCGGAAAACAGCGTTTACAACGCTGTAAACACAACGCGGTAGTTTACAATGCAGTCGCTACAACGACTGCCAACGCAGTCGTTATAACGAACGCCAAAACGGTCATTACAACGACCGCGTTGTTACCACCCATGCCATTACATCTTGCTTGCTGTAGGGGGTGTGCAACACCAGGGAATGTGTTGGATTTTAAATGCAACACCTTCCCTGCTGTTGCACAAACATGAGTAGGAATAGTAATTAATACTATTTCTAAGTCCAGCACCCCCCTACAGCAAGTCATTGATACGACTTGCGATGTAAGTGCACGCGTGGTAACAACACAGTTGTTGTAACAACCGTGGTGTAAACTACCGCATTGTGAATGCACGCGTTGTAACGTGCTATAATTGGGACCCCTCATGGGCAAGTAATTATCCCCAAAACATTTTTTTTAAAACCACACAGGAATACGCGGATCCTTCTGGATTTGGATCAGCAGATACATACCCCATTCAAAAAATATATATACTCACTCACAGACCCACATGCCTATTCACACACACACTCACACCACACAGCTGTCACAATCCATGTATATAAAAATTATCAGATATATTTTTGTTTCTTTTTTTTACTTTTTGACACAGTGAGATTGGAAGGCATTCACAGGATACTGAGGCACGGTTGGGTGAAACGTGTATGGGTTGTGTTAGAAAGGCGATCCCAGGGGAGGCAGAAGATGTCTGACTGACCACCCCGAGACCCACCTCTCCTTCTGGAGTTGGCCAAGCGCCGTCGAGAGGCCACCTTGGCGAGGCTCCTCTCCTAGAATCGTAACAGCCGAGCAATCACACCACTACAAAGGGACATCACACAAGAGGGTAGATTCCTAGAGTCTTTATCAGCAAAAAAGGTAGGTGCTCTCAGCAATATGTACAAACGGATCGAGGGATCCTTAATGTCTTGGTAACGGTGGGAAGGAAGTAGCGGGACAGTCTTAGTACCAGCCTGGCACTGGGATACCCTACGCACAGCTCTCAATCCTTGAGCTGAGGGGTTCCGCAAGATCGAGCCGCGATGTCGTCGGCAGGGCTCCGAGGATGGTTCAGCGAGGTCGGGCCGCGACAGCGTCAGCAGGGCCCCGAGGATGGTTCAGCCAGATCGAGCCGCGACAGCGTCAGCAGGGCTCCGAGGATGGTTCAGCGAGGTCGGGCCGCGACAGCGTCAGCAGGGCCCTGAGGATGGTTCAGCGAGGTCGGGCCGTGACAGCGTCAGCAGGACCCCGAGGATGGTTCAGCGAGGTCGGCCCGCGACAGCGTCAGCAGGGCTCCGAGGATGGTTCAGCGAAGTCGGACCGCGACGGCGTCAGCAGGGCTTCGATGTTCCGTGAGGATCGTCTTCTCAGCAAGTAGGGGGGCCGCGACCAGGTCAGCAGGGCTCCCAGGTTCCAGGGTTCAAAGTAGCGAGTTCTTCTCAGGGTCAGCCGCGATTCAATCAGCTGGGCTCTCGACTCCAGGATACAACTACTGACCCATTTCCGAGCTGCCCCAGATATAGGTCTGGAGTCCTTTGATGTCCGGACCCTCGCGCCTGGGGGTCAGAGGGGCCGGGATGAGAGTGTCCAGACACCCAGCAGGGGGGTGGAGCCAGCGCCCAGGGAGGCCGGAGGGTGACCGAAACCAGGCGTCCGGGGACGGCTGGAGGGCCATTGAAACTCCCCTCCTCCTTGATCCGTCAAGTGGCCGCTTTACCACCTGGTCAGATCTTGTTGCCTCGATGTCGGGGCTTCGCTGGGGCCGCGGCCGAGGTCGAACCGAGGCCACGTGGTCCGGACGTTGAGGGCCCAAGATGGAGTCGGGGCCTGAGATGGCGGCCCGAGGTAGGGGCCGGACCAGCAGAGTGGGGCGAGTAGGGGTCGCCGTGTTCCTGAGGGGGGAGAGCCGGAGGTCGCCAGGAGTGGCGGCTCTCGTTGAAGGTTGGAGAGGGTAGCTTCAGGGGGGAGGGCAGGGGTCGATGTCGTCCAGGGCCCGCGATGCGGGAGGGGTGGGACCACGCCACGAGGCCGGGTCCAACAGGTTGCCAATGATGTATGTGAAGAGGGAAGAGGTGTGGCGACGCGGCCAGGGTAACTGACGTTGAAATCTGGGGTTCACGGTTCGATCCCTGACTCTAGGTGTCGGCCCAGCACAGTGTGACTCTAGGCAATAGCTCACTTAATCTTCCAAACGGCCCCCAGTGCTGAGATACCCCTTCGGTGGCTCTATACAAATACTGGATTTACAATTTTTTTTTTAAATGTCCAACAATTGCAGCCACTTGGCCATCTCATTTCGTGAAAGTTCCCCTGGTTTTGGGCTCGGGGTTCCAAGAGGACCACGAGCTGAACCATAGCCGAGCAACTGGCTCGGGCCTGGCGCGAACTTTCCGGGGCTCGCTCACCCCTACGGATGGTGAATCGTCCACTCGAAGCTTTCACACACACAGTTGTAGAAGGTGCTTGAACCCACTGAGCTGTCTCGCGGCAGAGACTATATCCAGCAGATTACATCTGCCGAATGCAGGGCGCTGGGCTCTCAGGGCTGTAAAGAACATGGCGTAATGCGGATAAAGCCATTGGCTTCCGTCCCCCGCGCCTCACCCCTGTCTGACAAGGTACCCGCGTCTCACCCATGTGTTTCTGCGGTCGCTGCAGCTTCCAGCCTCAATTTGTGCTGGAAAATGACATTTCTGTACACAATAAAAAACTGCTGTGGGTGGCCGCCACCCAGCAGGAGATCTGTGCCACCCCCACCCTCCCCGCTCAGTGGGCTGCTCCCAGTGCATGCGGAGGGACTCCGAAAGAGGGAGAGAGAGGCACACAGTGTGTGTGTGGGGGGAGGTGAGGGGAGGCCTCTCCTCTTCCCTTCTTTTCCCTGTTCTTTTCCAGTCTCTTGTCTCTTCTTCCCAATACTTCAGTCTTCCCTAGTTTTTCCTAACTCTTCTATTTCCCAAATGTACTCCTATTTTCTCTTCCACCCTCCCTCCCCTCTCTCTCCCTCCATCATAGTGCTTTTGCCTCCCTCTTATCTGTTCTGCTTTCCTCTTTCTCCTTCGCTCCATGCTTCCATTCAGTTCACCCTCTTCCCCATCCCGCACGCCTGTTTCTGAGAATTGTATTTCCCCCCTCCACCTATTTCGCTCTTCTCTCTCCCCGTCCTCATTTCCATCGACTCTTCTCTCTCTCGCTCTCTCTTTTTCAACATCTTTTCTCTCTCCTGCACTCTCTTTTTCATCCTCTCTTTTCTCCCCCAGCTCTCCCCTTTTCATCGTCTCTCTTCTCTCCCGCTCTCTTCTTTTCATCGTCTATTTTCTCGCCTGCTCTCTCTTTTTCATCCTCTCTCTTCTCTCCCCCGCTCTCTTCTTTTCATCGTCTCTCTTCTCTCCCGCTCTCCCCTTTTCATCGTCTCTCTTCTCTCCCCGCTCTCTCTTTTTTATCCTCTCTCCCCTTTTCATCGTCTCTCTTCTCTCTCCTGCTCCTCCTTTTCATCGTCTCTCTTCTCTCCCGCTCTCTACTTTTCATTGTCTATTCTCTCTCCTGCTCTCTTCTTTTCATCGTCTCTCTTCTCTTCCCCGCTCTCTTCTTTTCATCGTCTCTCTTCTGTCCTGATCTCTACTTTTCATTGTCTCTCTTCTCTCCCGCTCTCCCCTTTTCATCGTCTCTCTTCTCTCCCGCTCTCTACTTTTCATCGTCTATTCTCTCTCCTGCTCTCTTCTTTTCATCGTCTCTCTTCTCTCCCGCTCTCCCCTTTTCATCGTCTCTCTTCTCTCCCGCTCTCTACTTTTCATCATCTCTCTTCTGTCCTGATCTCTACTTTTCATCGTCTCTCTTCTCTCCCGCTCTCCCCTTTTCATCGTCTCTCTTCTCTCCCGCTCTCTACTTTTCATCGTCTATTCTCTCTCCTGCTCTCTTCTTTTCATCGTCTCTCTTCTCTTCCCCGCTCTCTTCTTTTCATCGTCTCTCTTCTCTCCTGCTCTCCCCTTTTCATCGTCTCTCTTCTCTCTTCTCTCCCCTTTTCATCGTCTCTCTTCTCTCCCGCTCTCTACTTTTCATCGTCTATTCTCTCTCCTGCTCTCTTCTTTTCATCGTCTCTCTTCTCTTCCCCGCTCTCTTCTTTTCATCGTCTCTCTTCTCTTCCCTTTTCATCGTCTCTCTTCTCTCCCCTTTTCATCGTCTCTCTTCTGTCCCAATCTCTACTTTTCATCGTCTATTCTCTCTCCTGCTCTCCTCTTTTCATCGTCTCTCTTCTCTCCCGCTCTCTACTTTTCATCGTCTATTCTCTCTCCTGCTCTCTTCTTTTCAACGTCTCTCTTCTCTTCCCCGCTCTCTTCTTTTCATCGTCTCTCTTCTCTCCCCTTTTCATCGTCTCTCTTCTCTCCCCTTTTCATCGTCTCTCTTCTGTCCCAATCTCTACTTTTCATCGTCTATTCTCTCTCCTGCTCTCCTCTTTTCATCGTCTCTCTTCTCTCCCGCTCTCTACTTTTCATTGTCTATTCTCTCCCCTTTTCATCGTCTCTCTTCTGTCCCAATCTCTACTTTTCATCGTCTATTCTCTCTCCTGCTCTCTTCTTTTCATCGTCTCTCTTCTCTCCCCTTTTCATCGTCTCTCTTCTCTCCCCTTTTCATCGTCTCTCTTCTCTCCCGCTCTCTACTTTTCATCGTCTATTCTCTCTCCTGCTCTCTTCTTTTCATCGTCTCTCTTCTCTCCCGCTCTCCCCTTTTCATCGTCTCTCTTCTCTCCCGCTCTCTACTTTTCATCATCTCTCTTCTGTCCTGATCTCTACTTTTCATCGTCTCTCTTCTCTCCCGCTCTCCCCTTTTCATCGTCTCTCTTCTCTCCCGCTCTCTACTTTTCATCGTCTATTCTCTCTCCTGCTCTCTTCTTTTCATCGTCTCTCTTCTCTTCCCCGCTCTCTTCTTTTCATCGTCTCTCTTCTCTCCCCTTTTCATCGTCTCTCTTCTCTCCCCTTTTCATCGTCTCTCTTCTCTCCCCTTTTCATCGTCTCTCTTCTGTCCCAATCTCTACTTTTCATCGTCTATTCTCTCCTGCTCTCCTCTTTTCATCGTCTCTCTTCTCTCCCGTTCTCTCCTGCTCTCCCCTGTAGGAGAGTAGGGTCTGCTTTCCTATAGTCACCCCACGTTTTGCTTTTTGCTTCACTGGTTTTCGACTTAATGTTAGAGCTGAGACCCGTGGAGGCGACGAGAGATGTGGGACCGGCCATCTTGGAAAGCCAGCAAATTGCTTTCCGTGCAACTTCTGAGGCACCCTCGAAGTTGTGCATTGGAGATTGAGAAGCCCCAGCCCCGTGCACCAACTACACTGAAGACCAGCCCTCCACACTCCACGAGTTCTGCGTGGGGCCCTTCTGCATTTTCCTGCACGACGCGTCTGTCCGGTCACTAGCCCGTTGGCTAGTGGCCTCTGTGATGACGAAACCTTTGATTTGCACTGCTGGTATGGTTGCTCCTGACTGGCCCTTGCTCCCCTGAAAAGGAGCAGCCCATCAGAACATGCTGGTCTGATTAAGAAGCCATCTTTGATTCCTGCGTGGGTTGCCTTTGCCAAGGCTTGTTGACTCCAATCCGGAAGCCGACACCGCTGACAGCGAGAGCCTTTGTAGGACAGTCTTTATCCAGCGCCTGATTGTCGTTGACACCTCCTGGTCCACGGGGCTGCAGAGACAAGCTTCACGACATCACCTGATTGCTTGGCGACATCGCCTGGTTCCTTCCTGGTTCCATCCTGGTCACTGGCTAGTGACCCAGACTCTGTCCCCTCTGCTTTCAGGTACTCTTCATCCTCGATCCACCCTTGGATCCACCCGGACACTTCTCTCCTGGTCGCCTGCAGCATCTTTCTCCAAGGCTCCATAGGAATCAGCGACGAAACCCGACACACTTTGACACCTATGGGTGAGGTAACGCGAGTATTTCGGTACTCCTGTGGGTATTGACTATCCTAGTGTCCTAGTTTCAAGTAGCTGTTCCCTAGTCCGTCCGGAAGTGACCTAAAAGAACTAGTTTCCAATTCTTTCGTTCCCATTCTAACTCTATGGTAACTTGCATGCGTGTAAAGACACTGCACGCGCATCCCATGGGCCTCCTGCTCTCTATCCATTGGTAGTACAGCGTAGCCCCAGCGATTCTCCAGGCCCTAGGCCTATCCTTTGTTTGTGACGTGGTTCTTATACCACTATTTTAGTATATGGTTTGAAGTGCCCCTAGGGCATTACTGTATTTTGTGCAACCTATTGTATTTTAATTAAGTATCTTGTTATGTGCTGGTGCCTCTGACCTCATAAAGAGTTCAGAGGATTGTGTTAGAAATAAATACATATATATTTTGATATACAACCTGTGTGGTGTCCTTTCACTTGGTATTAAGGCAAGGGGATTGCATATGGTAAAACAGCTGGCTTCACATGCCCTCTTGAGTTTAGCCTAAGACTGCTTTGTCCATGCTACCACTAGGATAGCTGGTCTATAAGGTTGACTTTACAACCATCACCATAAGGGTTGTTTGGACTGGTGCAAGGTGCTCACTAGAATAGTGAACATCACATACCAGGCCAACTTCTCACATCCTCTTTTCATCGTCTCTCTTCTCTCCCCCGCTCTCTACTTTTCTTCGTCTATTCTCTCTCCCGCTCTCTACTTTTCATCGTCTCTCTTATATCCCGCTCTCTACTTTTCTTCGTCTATTCTCTCTCCTGCTCTCCTCTTTTCATCGTCTCTCTTCTCTTCCCCGCTCTCTTCTTTTCACCGTCTCTCTTCTCTCCTGCTCTCTACTTTTCATCGTCTCTCTTCTCTCCCGCTCTCTACTTTTCATCGTCTCTCTTCTCTCCCGCTCTCTACTTTTCATCGTCTCTCTTCTCTCCCGCTCTCTACTTTTCATCGTCTCTCTTCTCTCCCGCTCTCTTCTTTTCATCGTCTCTCTTCTCTCCCGCTCTCTACTTTTCTTCGTCTATTCTCTCTCCTGCTCTCCTCTTTTCATCGTCTCTCTTCTCTCCCGCTCTCTACTTTTCATCGTCTATTCTCTCTCCTGCTCTCCTCTTTTCATCGTCTCTCTTCTCTTCCCCGCTCTCTTCTTTTCATCGTCTCTCTTCTCTCCTGCTCTCCCCTTTTCATCGTCTCTCTTCTCTCCCGCTCTCCCCTTTTCATCGTCTCTCTTCTCTCCCGCTCTCTACTTTTCATCGTCTATTCTCTCTCATGCTCTCCTCTTTTCATCGTCTCTCTTCTCTCCCACTCTCTTCTTTTCATCGTCTCTCTTGTCTCCCGCTCTCCCCTTTTCATCGTCTCTCTTCTCCCCCCGCTCTTTCCTTTTCATCGTCTATTCTCTCTTCCGCTCTCTCCTTTTCATTGTCTATTTTCTCCCCAGTCTCTTCTTTTCATCGTCTCTCTTCTCTCCTGCTCTCCCCTTTTCATTGTCTCTCTTCTCTCCCGCTCTCTACTTTTCATCGTCTATTCTCTCTCATGCTCTCCTCTTTTCATCGTCTCTCTTCTCTTCCCCGCTCTCTTCTTTTCATCGTCTATTCTCTCTCCGGCTCTCCTCTTTTCATCGTCTCTCTTCTCTCCCTTGCTCTCTTTTCATCGTCTCTCTTCTCTCCGGCTCTCTACTTTTTATCGTCTCTCTTCTCTAGGGCATTACTGTATTTTGTGCAACCTATTGTATTTTAATTAAGTATCTTGTTATGTGCTGGTGCCTCTGACCTCATAAAGAGTTCAGAGGATTGTGTTAGAAATAAATACATATATATTTTGATATACAACCTGTGTGGTGTCCTTTCACTTGGTATTAAGGCAAGGGGATTGCATATGGTAAAACAGCTGGCTTCACATGCCCTCTTGAGTTTAGCCTAAGACTGCTTTGTCCATGCTACCACTAGGATAGCTGGTCTATAAGGTTGACTTTACAACCATCACCATAAGGGTTGTTTGGACTGGTGCAAGGTGCTCACTAGAATAGTGAACATCACATACCAGGCCAACTTCTCACATCCTCTTTTCATCGTCTCTCTTCTCTCCCGCTCTCTACTTTTCATCGTCTCTCTTCTCTCCCGCTCTCTACTTTTCATCGTCTCTCTTCTCTCCCGCTCTCTACTTTTCATCGTCTCTCTTCTCTCCCGCTCTCTTCTTTTCATCGTCTCTCTTCTCTCCCGCTCTCTACTTTTCATCGTCTCTCTTCTCTCCCGCTCTCTACTTTTCATCGTCTCTCTTCTCTCCCGCTCTCTACTTTTCATCGTCTCTCTTCTCTCCCGCTCTCTACTTTTCATCGTCTCTCTTCTCTCCCGCTCTCTTCTTTTCATCGTCTCTCTTCTCTCCCGCTCTCTACTTTTCATCGTCTCTCTTCTCTCCTGCTCTCTACTTTTCATCGTCTCTCTTATATCCCGCTCTCTACTTTTCTTCGTCTATTCTCTCTCCTGCTCTCCTCTTTTCATCGTCTCTCTTCTCTCCCGCTCTCTACTTTTCATCGTCTATTCTCTCTCCTGCTCTCCTCTTTTCATCGTCTCTCTTCTCTCCCGCTCTCTACTTTTCATCGTCTCTCTTCTCTCCCGCTCTCTACTTTTCATCGTCTCTCTTCTCTCCCGCTCTCTACTTTTCATCGTCTCTCTTCTCTCCCGCTCTCTTCTTTTCATCGTCTCTCTTCTCTCCCGCTCTCTACTTTTCATCGTCTCTCTTCTCTCCCGCTCTCTACTTTTCATCGTCTCTCTTATATCCCGCTCTCTACTTTTCTTCGTCTATTCTCTCTCCTGCTCTCCTCTTTTCATCGTCTCTCTTCTCTCCCGCTCTCTACTTTTCATCGTCTATTCTCTCTCCTGCTCTCCTCTTTTCATCGTCTCTCTTCTCTTCCCCGCTCTCTTCTTTTCATCGTCTCTCTTCTCTCCTGCTCTCCCCTTTTCATCGTCTCTCTTCTCTCCCGCTCTCCCCTTTTCATCGTCTCTCTTCTCTCCCGCTCTCTACTTTTCATCGTCTATTCTCTCTCATGCTCTCCTCTTTTCATCGTCTCTCTTCTCTCCCACTCTCTTCTTTTCATCGTCTCTCTTGTCTCCCGCTCTCCCCTTTTCATCGTCTCTCTTCTCCCCCCGCTCTTTCCTTTTCATCGTCTATTCTCTCTTCCGCTCTCTCCTTTTCATTGTCTATTTTCTCCCCAGTCTCTTCTTTTCATCGTCTCTCTTCTCTCCTGCTCTCCCCTTTTCATTGTCTCTCTTCTCTCCCGCTCTCTACTTTTCATCGTCTATTCTCTCTCATGCTCTCCTCTTTTCATCGTCTCTCTTCTCTTCCCCGCTCTCTTCTTTTCATCGTCTATTCTCTCTCCGGCTCTCCTCTTTTCATCGTCTCTCTTCTCTCCCTTGCTCTCTTTTCATCGTCTCTCTTCTCTCCGGCTCTCTACTTTTTATCGTCTCTCTTCTGTCCCGCTCTCTACTTTTCATCGTCTATTCTCTCTCCTGCTCTCCTCTTTTCATCGTCTCTCTTCTCTCCTGCTCTCTTCTTTTCATCGTCTCTCTTGTCTCCCGCTCTCTACTTTTCATCGTCTATTCTCTCTCATGCTCTCCTCTTTTCATCGTCTCTCTTCTCTTCCCCGCTCTCTTCTTTTCATCGTCTCTCTTCTCTCCTGCTCTCCCCTTTTCATTGTCTCTCTTCCCTCCCCGCTCTCTCCTTTTCATCGTTTCTCTTCTCTCCCCGCTCTCTCCTTTTCATCGTCTATTCTCTCTCCCGCTCTCCCCTTTTCATCCTTTCTCTTCCCTCCCCCACTGACTCATTTTCTTTGCCTATTCTCTCTCCTCGCTTCTAGTCTATCCCTCTCTTGTTTCCTATATCGTTCTTTACCTCTCTTTCCTTTTATACTCACCTATCCTTAGTTCTTGCCATTGTTTCTACTCTCTCCAATACCCATTTTCCTGTGCTTCTCATATGTCCCCAATCTTTCTCGGCCCTTCCCCCTGATTATGGGCAAATCACTTAATCTCCCCGTGCCTAACAAAAAATGAATGTGTGTCCTCATGCAACGTAACTGGTGCTTTGCAAAGAGCTCTGATACCCGATTCGGATTTGGGTCAAGTTTGCGCTATATAAAACTCTGCAAAAAAAATAATACTATTGATATGCAAAATGTAATAAGAGAATGATGTAATCAGTCTTGAAAACAGAGCGGTCTAAGATGTCAATGGTTATTGGAGGCCAAAGAGCATTACGCTGAATAGCTGGAGACAGGGCCGGGCTGGGAACCGAAACCGGCCCTGGCAAAGTGCTCGGCCGGCCCCCCTCCTCCCCCCGGGGGGGTTTGGGGGTGCGACCGCGCTCTTTGCTAGGGCCGGTTTTCGGCCGATTTTGTTACAGTGCCGTTTTTGCAGCTATGCTGCAAAAAACGACCCTGTAACAAAACCGGCCCCCTGGGGCCCAAAACCGGCCCCCACCCTCGCGGCCGACCGGGAGATTGCCCGGTGCCTGCAACGGCCAGTCCGGGCCTGGCTGGAGACCTTAGGACAGGATAAACCCTATCTAGTCTATGATTATAGCAGACACCATCCAGTTTTTAGTAATTTGTTGAAATGCAACAGCAATTAATAAATCTACAATTTGTGTATTAAAAGTACAACAGTGCCAACAAGCAGAAAGACTACCTAAAAATAAGTTAGGAAAGTAAAACGGTATATGTGCTTGAAAAACTGAGTTAATTGGTTTCCATACTTGCTACCAAAACTGATAGGTGATGGGACATTCAAATGAGATATGTTGAATATCAGAAACAGAAGCAGATCAGAAGCAACAGGAAGGTGGAATGGTAATATCAAACTTATACAAGGAGGAAGGGGTAGTCACAAGGCGATTACAAATGAATAAGAGAGTTTGAGTTATGTTGGCAGCGGTTGTATGACGTTACAACGCATACTTTTACAACGCATGCCTTTACAAATATTTTGTTACAATGCATCATCCTTTAAAACGCATTACATTACAACGCATGCCATTACAACGAATTTCCAAAAACTACCATTACAATGCATTCCATTACAATGAATACTACCTTTACAACGCATACCATTACAACGCATACCATTACAACACATGTTTGGTAAGTATTTGATAGTAGAGGGGTAGAAATTACTATTCTAACTCCAGGGGGTGCAACAGTAGGGTAAGTGTTGGATAGTGTAGGGGTAAAAATTACTATTCTAGCTCCAGGGGGTGCAACAGTAGGGTAAGTGTTGGATAGTGTAGGGGTAAAAATTACTATTCTAACTCCAGGGGGTGCAACAGTAGGGTAAGTGTTGGATAGTGTAAGGGTACTATGCGTTGTGATGGCATGTGTTGTAATGGTATGCGTTGTAATGGTATGCGTTGTAATGACATGCGTTGTAATGGTATGCGTTGTAATGGTATGCGTTGTAATGACTGCATTGTAATGACATGCGTTGTAATGGATCTTGCGTTGTAAAAGTTTCGTTGTAATGGTAGTGCGTTGTACAAGTTGCGTTGTAAAGGTTGTTTCCCGTTGGCAGCACGTGATGTCTTGCGGATTTTGAGCCATAATTTGTTCCACAAGGGAGAAGGGGTGTGGAGATTTGCTTCCGATTGTTATTCCATAGTCGATTTTTAGTTGATCAACCGGGGAAGAAGTAGGGCATGTATGTAAATGTAAATGTAAATGTAATAAACATTTATATAGCGCTCCTTTCACTCCAAGGAGTATCTTGGCGCTCACACCAACCCAGGTGGAATAGATTGGGGGGAAGAAGGCAGCTTGGTGAAACATAACTTACACTAGTGCTCTGCACGCAGCATCTGTGAGGGAGAACACCCAGGTTTTCAGGGATTTCCTAAATTGGTGTACATGGGACAATGACCGTAGATATGGCGGAAGCTTGTTCCACGCCTTTGCGCCTAAGACAAAGAGAGATTTCCCTCCTTTTGTTACCAGACTAAATCTGGGGGTTATTAGCAGGTTCTGACTAGCAGACCTCAAGCAGCGGGTAGGATGGTACCGTTTAAAGCCATTAGACAGATATTTGGGCCCTTGCTGTTGAAAGGCTCTAAAAGTGATCAGAAGAATCTTGAATAGGATCCTTTTGCCAATTGGTAACCAATGGAGCGCATTAAGCGCAGCTGAGGCAGATGACTTGCGGGGCCAACGTAGCACCAGCCGGGCAGTTGCATGTTGGACCATCTGAAGCCTGTGGAGTATGGACTTGTTGACTCCAGCATGTAGGCTATTGCAGTAATCCAACCTCGAGGTTATTAAGGCGACTGCAACCGTTTTCCTGGCGGACAGAGGAAGAAGATCGAAAAATTTCCTCAGAGATTTAATTATGTGGAAACACATACCAGCTTTGGCCACCGCTTGCTGCTTGAAAGACAATCGGTCATCAAATTTGATGCCCAGATTTCGGGCAGACGAGATGGTATTGGGGGGGCTTCAGCATCATCAGGCCACCAGTGTTTCGGGAAAAACAGATTTTGATTTCCAAACGGTAAGATTTCCGTCTTACCGGAATTACATTTGAGATGGTTGCTAGTCATCCATTCAAACGTAGCCGTCAGGCAGTTTTTCAAGTTTTCCTCGGCGCCAGGCAGTTCCCTATCTAGCACCAGAATAAGCTGCGTGTCATCAGCGTACGATATTGTGCTAATTTGGAATGACGCGATTAGCTCCATCAAGGGGGGCCATGTACAGGTTGGAGAGTACTGGGCTTAATCTAGAGCCCTGAGGGACCCCAGAGCTGATGACTTTAGCTTCAGATTGGAATGGGCCCAAGACTGTGACTTGGCGTCTGTTGTTAAGAAAGTTTGTAAGCCAAGCCAAAGCCACCCCTCCTATTCCTGCAGTAACCATTCGGTCCACTAAGATGGTATGTGAGACCGTGTCGAAGGCTGCCGACAGATCAAGTAAAATCAGGACAGCCTGCTTTCCCTGGTCCATGGCCATTCGTAGGGTCTCTGCTGTGAACAGCAGGGCAGATTCGGTAGAGTGTATCGGCCGAAACCCTGACTGGTTTGGGTGAAAGATGTTATTCTCCTCCAGGAAGTTCGTGAGTTGGCTATTAACGAACTTTTCCGCCAGTTTGAATACCAATGGGAGCAGGGAGATGGGGCGCAGGTTGGAGAGAGTGGTCGGGTCAGGTATGGCCTTTTTCTGGAGAGGCTTGACTGCTGCAAGCTTCCATTCATTAGGGATAACTGCCGTGGCTAATGATGAATTAATGATGCTGTTTATGGTGGGATTAACCACCTCCACTAACGTCTGCAAAACCAAAGGTGGGCAAGGGTCAAAAGGAGATCCAGATTTACTGATCAGAATGGCTTTAGAGGTGTCATCAAGGGAAACAGGGTCAAATGAATCAAAGCGGGGAGACCTGGTCAATGATTTCTCACCCTCTGTCCGTTCTGAATTCCCTAAGATAGAAGACACCAGAGGAAAGGTCTTCACAATATCAAGAATCTTATGTTGAAAATAGTCAGCGATCCTATTGCAAAGATCTTGGGACAAAGGAATCTCCTGCAATAGGGCTGATGGATTAGTATAAATATTCACTATTTTGAAGATTTCTTTTTGTCCACTACCCGCAGTGGATATGGCCTGCAAATAGTGGGCTTTTTTGGCTAGCTTGATCCCTGCATGGTATTTCCTTCTGGCCAATTTGTAAACATTGCGGGCGACTACATCATAATTCCTGCGCCACCTCCACTCAAGTGCTCTCACCTCCCCTAGTTGTAATTTCAAGGCAGTGAGAACCATGGAGCACTCCTTTTACCTTTGGTGACACCGGAATTATTCCTACCAGTTGGACCTAATGAGACACCAGCAGTTGCTATCCAGTCACAAAATGTCTGATTGTCAGTGGAAGTATCACCCGTAAGAGCGGGCGTACTTTCGCTTAGCATTCCTACGATGTCAGGTCTACTGGACAATTTCTTCCAGTTAGGCTTGTAATTATCATCATGTCTTCTATTTTTTGTTGCGTTTGCCGAAACATTATGTTTCAATGCAATGTCAAACGGGACAAAGTAGTGGTCGGACCAGAATAAAGGGCAGGGAGATTTGACTAGTAACCTAGTCGAGTTGGAACAAATGCAGTCCAATAGACGACCTGCTATATGTGTGGGTTCTCGATTCAGAAGGGTGAGGCCGAGAACATTAATGATGTCTGTGCAAGAAGCAGAAGGTACAGTTAACAAAAGTGGTGGAATAAGTGAAATGGAAGGAGGGAAATAGGCACAGAATGAAGCGAAGAGTATGCAGTAGAAATAAAAGAGATCAATGACTGAAATTTGTTTTCGCATGAGTTAGGGAAATGAAAAAGGGACTGAGCATGTGAAATGGCGATAGGTGAGGGATTACGTATCAATTGATGAGTCCATAATAAAAGTTCGTCTCTTCAGGCTTTCCAAAACAAAAAGTTTTATTAATTTTAATGAGTTTGTTGTACCAGATTGAAGATTGAAGGAACTGATGCGGTGTTGAAAGATAAATATAAAATGGAGGTAATATTCTGCAAACATTTTTAAGAATAGGAAGTGAGATGGAAGAAGGGCGTTGAGTAAAAGACAAAAAGTTTGCAAAGGAGAAAGGTTGTATGAAACATAACCCCAACTCCGTCCATAAGGGTGGTTTATTTGTGGTGGGGCTTTCTAGCTAAAGCATTGATTGTTTAAAAAATAAAGGATTTGATAATAGTGAACATGAGGGAAATTAACTCCCCCTTGTCGTTTATTCCTTTGAAGTTTGGAAAGAGATATATGATGTTTTTTTATTGTTCCATAAGAATGCATTGAGGATAGTATATACTTTTTTGAAGATAGAAGCAGGAATGTTGATAAGTATTGCTGAGAGAAAGAAAAGTATGACAGGGACTAACATCATCTTAATAGAGTCTATCCCACCCCACCAGGAGAGAAATAATGGATTCCATCCGGAAGTGTGAGTGGATAAAGAGGAGAGTAGAGTAGTAGAATTGAGTGATATTTATTGTTATTATTATTATTTTTATTTATTATTTAGAGAGTTTTATATAGCGCGAACGTGACCCTTGGGTATCAGAGCGCTTCACAGACAAGTATACATTCTGTAGATATATAATTCAATTACAGTACGATCAACATATAATAGAATGAGTGAGGTAGATAAGTGTCAAGTTGCTTAAGTCAAATACCATATCAGTACCACTATTATATTGAGTGAGGTAGATAATTGTTAAAGATAGATAATTGTCTAGCTATATTGTCAGATTTCCTCCTGTTATAGGGTAGGTTGAGGTAGATAAGTGTCGAGGGCTTAGGTCACAAAACCAACCATGTCAAATTAAATATATTAGGTGAGGTAGCTAATTGTCTACTGTATGACCAGAGTGAGGTATCTAAATGTCTAGTTATATAATCGATAATCCCCTCCGCGTTAGGATCGGTATCAGTCTAAAGAAAATATTCTGGCATACATACAAGATTTGTATGGGATATTCTGTATTCCTGTACAATGTTCAGCCTTGTCCTTTATTTGTGTATTCTTCCTCCCGGTTCCAGGGAATCAATCGCCTCCAGTTTTCTTGGTGATGGTGCGTTCTTGTCTTTATTGTGTCAAGAATTTACTCATTAGGAAGATCTTAGTTTCCCTTTTGAAGGTTGTCGAGTTTGTAATTTTTCTGATAGTTGGGGGGAGCGAGTTCCATATTCTGGGGGCTGCCCCTGTGAAAGCTCTGTCGTATGTTTTCTTTTTCCTGAAGATGGGTGGTTTCAGCATCAGCAGATTGGCGCTCCTTACTGGTCTGCCTCCACCAGCCAGCTCAATCTTCTGGGCCAGGTATCTGGGTGTTTTGTGGTGAAGAGCTTTGTGGGTGACACATGCCATTTTGAATTGGATTCTTGCTTCGTATGGTAGCCAATTTAATGCTTTTAGATGCGGGGAGATGTGGTCGAATTTCCTCGATCCGGTAATGAGTCTTGCAGCCGCATTGAGGCAAGCTTTCAGCGGCGCAATGGAGATTTCTGGTAGGCCTGTTAAGGTTGTACAACCGTATTCAATCCTTGAGATTACTAGTGATTGTAATGCTAACTTGAGGTCTGCTGACGAGATGAATGGTTTCACTTTCCGTAGATAGTTCAAGTGAAAGCGAGCATTCTTTGCCATTGAGTTGATGTGAGCTTTCATGTCTAGGTTCTTGTCTTATGTGATTCCTAGTGATTTCGCTGAGTTCACTAACGTAGGGGTGCAGTTTAAAGCTGTGATCAATCTAGTCCATTCTTCCGCCTCTGCGTACTTCTTTGGGGGAGAGATTAATAGGAATTCCGTTTTTTGTGCATTTAGCTTCAGGTGATTACTTGTTAGCCAATCTACTGTCATTTTTAATGCCTCATTCATTAACTTGATGTCTTCCATGAATTCTATCTTGATGTACACTTGCGTGTCGTCCGCGTACATGTGATAGGATATGTTCGCGTTTCGGAGGATATCTGTCAGAGGTTCGACATACAAGTTAAACAGTGAAGGTGATAGAGTCGATCCTTGTGGGACTCCGATTGAATTCGGACATGATGTGGATAGTGTCTGGTTGACCCAAAAACTTTGGGGCATATTACCAACAACTAGCGATAATTTTTGTCTCTAACTTGTTTAGAGACAAAAATTATCGCCGCACATCGGCGATTTTTATCGCAGATAAACCTTGCTATTAGCAAGGTTTATCGCAAATGCGATAAAAAACGGCCGCAATGCATGAATATCGCTGAAAAGTCAGCGATATTCATGCATTATCGAGCAAATGCTCTTAGCCATGTTATCCACCTCCCATTGGATAACATGGTGAAGAACTGCTCAGGGCAGGTGTTAGCTTTTGGAGATATTCGCGCTTAGCGCGAATATCTCCAAAAGTTGGTAATAGGAGATAGCGATGGTAGCGACTGTTTCCAGTCGCTAACATCTTGGCACGCCCACTTTGCATGTCATTAGTGATAAATATCACTGACATGCAAAGCGGGGCCCAAGATGGTCGCTATCTCCTATTAGCTGTCACTAACTGGTGTTAGCGACAGCTTGGTAATAGGGAGATAATTTTATCTCCGCTTTCTTGGCTTTTAAAGCCAAAAAAGCGGAGATAAACACCTTGATAATATACCCCTTTGTGATCTGTTTTGGAGGAAGGATTCAAACCATTTCAACACCGTTCCCAACATTCCCATCCTGTTGTGAAGTCTTCCAAGCAATTTTTCGTGGTTTACCATGTCAAATGCCGATGACAGATCTAGAAGGACTAGTAGACATGTCTTATTAAGGTCCAGGGCCTGTATTGCATCGTCAACTATGTGTAGGATCGCTGTTTCCGTGCTGTGTCCTGTTCTGAATCCTGATTGACAGTCGTCTAGCAGCCTGAATTTTGCGATGTGTTGGCTCAGTTGCTGTTGTGCGCATTTCTCAATTAAATTGGCCAATAGTGGAATATTGATGACAGGGCGGACGTTGTTAGGATCTGCTGGGTCTGCTGTTGGTTTCTTGATGATCGGGACCACTTTGCCCGTTTTTAAGCAGTCTGGAAGGTTCCCTTGTGATAGGGATGCGTTTATTATTTTTGTCCATATTGGGATTATGATGTGGGTTATTTTTTTAAGACATTTGTCAGGGAGTGGATCATTATAGTGGTTGTTCGGTTTGATATCTGCCAGTGTTTTGGCGATGATGTTCTCGTCATATAGATCGAAAGTCTCCCAATGTGCATTGTTTTTTGCTTCATTGTGGTTGAATGTTGGTGTGTCAATGGTCAGATTCTGTGGTTGTTTGTGCAGGTGTTCCGCTGCTGTCTTGAGCTCTATTTCCAGCTTGTTGGCCTTCTCGGAGAAGAACTTTGAGAATTCTTCGCAGCTTAGTTGGGTTTTGGTGGTTTCTTGGGCCGATTTTGCTAGTTTGTTCGATTGCTGTTTTAGGATTTCAAATAGTTTCTGTGGCCTGTTTTTAGCGTTGTCTAATTCTGATCTAATATATTCTTTTTTGGACCTAAGGATCTTTTTGTTATATTCGCTTCTGATTTTTCTGAGTGATTTCAGTTCTGGTGTTGCCGGGTGTGCTCTCCATTTTCTCTCGGCCATTCTTAATTTCCTTCTATCGTCATTTAGAGCCTCGTTAAACCATGGGTTCTTGTCCTTTTCCGAGACTCTTTTTAGTTTTAGTGGCATCGTGGTGTTCACTATGTTTGCTACTGTTGTAGTGTAGTGTTCCGTTAGATCATTCACCTTCCTCAGGCTGTTAGGTGGCTTCAGCTTTATCTCACAATTTTCCACTAATCGATCCATGTTCAGGCCTTTCGTATCCCGTGTCCACTTATTGATTTTAACTGGCTGTGAAATCATTTTCCTATCTTGTGTTGGAATTAGAAAGATAATGGCATGGTGATCGGACCAGTCGCATGGTACAACTGACTGGACCCTTATGTTCATGTTCCTTGATAAAATCCAGTCTAGCGTTGCTCCTTTTGAATGCGTTGGTTGTGTGCATGCTTGTGAAAGGTTTAGCTCAATCAGGAAGTCTATTGGGGCGCTCACCTGTTTGTCTTCCTTGTCTTCCCAGTGCAAGTTGAAGTCGCCCAGGAATATGTCGTTAGCGTGCGTGTTATCTGTTATAATCTCCATTAGCTGGTCTATGAAGGATTCATTATTTCCCGGAGGGTGGTACAAGGCGTGTAGAGTGCATCTTTCATTGCCATTTGATTTTATATTAAGACCTAGATATTCACAAGATTCCGGAGGATCAGATTGTATTTGTTTTATTTCTATATCCGATCGGTGGATGCAGGCTATTCCACCACCTATCTTCTTTGGTCTATCTAGCCTCACTATGTTGTAGTGTGGGGGCACTAGCAGATCCATGCATGGAGAAGATGATTCGGAGAGCCACGTTTCTGTAAGGATTGCTAGGTCAATTTCCTGGTTAATGACAAATGCAGCGATGTCTGATGCGTGTTTTACTGCGGATCGACAGTTGAGCAGTAGGCATTTAAGATGATTTTTAGTATTGCTCTGGTCACTTTCACTCACGTTGGTGGATAGCTGGACTTGTTGTAGGTTGTTACGGTTAGGTTTCGTAGTCTTGTGTTTCGATGTTCTATTCGAGTCAATCGGAACTATTTTGATTTTTTCTCCCTCATCATTTTCTGTTAGCTCATAAGACTTTAGCAGTGAAAGTGTTTCTTCTTCTGTTATGTACCTAAGGTTTTCGTTCGGCCTATTGTGCCGATCTGTTACTGGCATGGTCCTCTCCTTCCTTTTTTCTGGCGTTTTCAGCATTAATTCTTGTATCTGTTCAACTTTAGATTGTGTGCCTGCCGTGATTTCTAGGATCTTTACCATTATTTTCAACGTACTCTGGCTGTCCCGTGACATGTTGTCTATTTGTGTCTGTATCCCTTCGATGTCTCTCTGGGACTGATAAGATGTGTTAGCAGTGTTCAATCTCTCCGATATAGTTTTTTTTATCAAGTTAGTGAACCAAAGTCCCATGTATTTGATTTTTACTGGGTTCCAAAGAAATCCCGAAGTGAAAAAAACATGTTCGAAGCACCATTTGTTAAGTGGAAGAATCTCACATTTGTCAGAATTAAATTTAGAACCTAGGAGAGAGAGAGGCAAAAGCGGAAACTTCATTCAAAATGGGCTGTAAAGAAGAATCAGGAGAAGCCATATATAAGAGAATATCGTCAGCATACACTGAGAATTTTATTTGTTTATCTATACATTTGAAACCTTGTATGGTATTATTCTGTCAGATTTTAGATGGAAACTGTACAAGAGCAAGAATAAACAAGAGAGGTGATAGGGGATATCCTTGTCGTACACCTCTGTGTAAAAGAAAAAGAGATTAGTCCATTGACAAAAATAGATGGCGTAGGGGAAGCGTTTAAAAGAGAAGCTAGGTTGGTGACTCTTTTTCCAAAACCAAACTGTGACAGCGTAGGGAATAGAAAATTCCAATGTATCTAGTTGAATGCTTTATCAGCATAGAAGGAAATAGCTGCTAAGTAGTGTTTATAAGCTTTGGATTTACTCAAAAAGTCAGAGAAAGGTCTGGTATTATCAGAAAGGTATCTACCTTTTAAAAAACAAGACTGTTCACGACCAATTAACTTTTAGAGGAGAGGATCGAGACAGACACCAGAATCTTGGCAAAAATGCTATAATCAGAATTAACCATGGAAATGGGTCTATAATTTTTACCTGACCTATGATCCTTATTATCTTTTGGAATAAGACATATTAAAGTCTCTTGAAATGTTCCAGCAGCTGAATAAGAAGAAGCAAAGAAAGTAAATAGCCAATGTAATTTAGGAATTAAGTGCTAGATGTACGACCATAGCATCTTGTGACTCACAAATTACGCTCAATTACGAGTCGCAATTTGTGAGTCACAAAATGCTATATTCAACAGTATCTGAGACACTGTTTGGCCTTCCCAAAGGGGTCGCAGATTACATGCCTCATGAATATTAATGAGGCACTCGCAATTAGCAACCCCATTGGGAATGGCTGGTCCTCCCAGGTATGGTGGCCTGCTGGGCTCAGCAGACCTCCATGCCTGGGACTGCATTTAAATAAAGCAGTTTTAAAACAAAAATGCAGCCCTTTTTTCTTAAAGGAAAACTGGATGCATTTAAAAAAAGAAAAATTAAAAGTTTTCATTTCAGTTTTTAAAGGGCAGGTAGTGGTCATTGGGACCACTGCCCGCCCCTAAAAAATATTTCCCTCTGCATTCACAAAGAGGAAGGGGTCCCCTGGGGGCCCCTTCTCTCTTGCGAGTGCTTTACCACCCTTCTGAGAAGAGTGGTAAACGGCGACTGTTTTACGACCGCAATTGCGGTTGCAAAACAGTCATACATAGGGCTCAGACTCGCTATTAGGAAGGGACGCCCTCGGAATGCTTCTTACTAATAGCGAGTCGCTAATCCTATTTATTGTATTTTGCATGTGCAAAAGGTTGCAAACATGTTTGCACATTCAAAATAGGGTTTTGCATCTGGCCCTAATTGCTTCGAGAAGTGAAGGTAGAATTATAGGAAAACCATCAGGCCCAGGAGCTTTGCCATTTTTAATCTAGTTAATAGCATTGTGAATGTCATAGGTTGTGACAGCAGAACCAAGGGAAGAAAAATCTGTAGTTAAGTCAAATTCCTTTTATATAGAGGATATATATGTGTTCATATCAGATTGTAAAGGATCTATTTCTGGTGTATATAGAGTTTGATAGAATTCTGTAAATTTGTTAAGAATATCATTGTTTTAAAAAAAGGAATGGAGTAGTCTCTTAAAATACTAACTATTTTAGTTTGTTCTTTTTTAATTTTAAGATAGTTTGCTAGGAGTTTACCCGCCTTGTTTTGACCACCATAATACCTGGAACTAGGTATTTAAGTAGTTGGGAGGCAGAATCTTCCATGGAGAGTTTGTTGAAGTCAAAGTTGCTTTTAATCAATGTATCTAAGCGGGCCTTAGAATGGCTTGTGAAATAAGATTTTTCCAAGGATTTCACGTGTTTCATAAGATTCAACGCTTTTTTGAGTTTGCTTTCTTTTTTGGTGGAAACATAAGTAATGATAAAATTGCTAGAAGCAGCTTTGAATGAATCCCAAATAATCGAAAATAATAAGTCAGGAAAGTCATTCAAAAAGACCTCAGTTATAAAAGTATCAAAGGATTGTGTGAAAGAGGTATCCAATCGAAGAGATGTATTGAAGCACTAGCATCTTACTTTTTGGGGAAGGGAAGGATGACCAAGATCTAAAATTATCGGGTGTGGTCAGAAATTAAAATAGTGCTTATTCAGCTCATAAGATATGTCGAGATAAAGGATTAGAAACAAAAATGTGATGAATCCTGAATTGAGAGACGTGTACAGGTGAGAAGAAAGTTTATTCTTGTAAACAGGGGTTTGCAGATTCTCCAGGATTTTTGTTAGATGGCTGTAGTGGAGTATTTGCAAAAGAATATTTGGAGGAACGATCTAGAAATAGGTCTATTACAGGATTGCAACTTCTCCAAAAATTAAATAGTCTTTAGAAACAGACATCAGTTTGTGTGAAATCGAGGGCCAGATTATTTTGTTAAAATCTGTAGGTGCGTAAATATTGTACTTGTAACCTCAAGAAAAGCCACTGACCTTCTTGATCTAATTTTTGGGACAACAATGTAATGTGTGAAGGTTTTGTACAAAGATTTACAGCTCTATTATGCTTCTCTTTACCTGTCGACGAAAATGCATAACCCACCCAATTTCTGCTCTTTTGGTCCCCAATTCAGTGAAATGGGTTTCCTTCAGCAAAGCAATATCGGCATTGAATTTGGCTAAATGAGAAAGAACTCTGTGGCTTAACAGATGAACCTCAACCTTTTACATTCTAAGTAAAAACACGTAAAATCAAGGATAAAAAATTACAGTGAAATAAGCAAACCCTACAAGTGAAGAATAACAAGAATGCAAGTTCCTTATTTGAGTAAAAAAACTAACTAAGCATTTCTTAGCAGATAGATGAGTACAAAAGAAAAGAATCCAATGAAAGAGAAATGGCGAAATACAAAATTGAAAATACAGAAGAGTGAAGAGTTAACAGAAAGTGTAAAAAGAAAAGAAAAGAAAAGGAAGTGTGAATAAAAGAAAGATAACATGAATAGGATGGAAGAAATAAGTGACAGGGATAAAATAGGAAAAAAAAACCATACAAAATAGCAGGACAAAATAAACTAGAGTGGTGTGACCACAAAAGGGAAGATGTTAACATCTGGGTTCTAGAGGCGGCCAGGACAAAAAACGTCTACCCCATAGGTATGGGGATAAATATATAAGATCTTGTGGTACACACAACACAAAAATTACCTAAGAAATGAAGGTAAAGAAATACATTATGATCATATAAAGTACACCATTAAAATACAAGTAAAACATGTAGTCAAATGGTGAGTTAACCCATATATTAAAAATACAACAATATGATACATGAAGAGAATGTCAAACAATGCATTCAAGTAAAAGAGTAGTTAGAAGTGTCCACAATACGTGTCTGCAACATGAAGGGATCTTCATAAATCGCCGAATTGTTGTTGCAGGTTAATTTAAAGAAGCATGGGTGGAAGAGACCGATTTTGGCTCGGAAGGACTGTAATACAGGGTGCATGTCAAAAAATTGCTTCCTCTTATCTGCTGCGGCTTTAGCCGGATCCTGAGTAAAACATTATAGGTTTCCTGGACAAGTAATACGTCTTTGGTTTCAACTGCATTGATTCATGTGGGCAGATCTTGGTATTCTAGAAATAATATTATGACACCCGAGGGTTTTGCGATGAGGAGGCATGCTGGGATTGATGACTAAGTCTATCCGGACATTATATGTTGAGCTGAGTGGATTTACGCATCAGTGAGGATTTATTAAGAGAAGACGTTTGGTACCAAACATCTTAGGGTGCACTGAAGCCATCATGGAGCCGGGAAACTCGTGATGACAGTATCCCGCCCATGTACTCCCGGTGGATCACCCTGATACTTACAATATCCAAGAATGGATTTGGATACTATAGGGTAATTTCTGCTCATGCAGCTATATGTCCACTCATGGGATATAATGCACCCTGCATTAGGGCTGTGAGGCCTGCAGTAGGGGTGACTTACCTCTACCTCGTGCAGTGTTTGTGAGCATGGCACAAAGGGGTGTCTGCCATGCCAACTCTTCTGGTTTCTCTGCACTAAGACACACAGCCTGCAATGGCAGTTTGCACAGCCTAGGGTTGCAGAATTTGTTCTGCAGCCTTAGTGGACCCTCTCCAGTCCCAATGCCTTATGTACCGGAGTACCATTTACTAGGGACTTACAGGGGTTGATGAAGTTGCCAATTGTGATACAGTTTTAAGAAAGTGAGCTGGCTCTGGGGACTTGGTTATCAGGGACCCAGGGCTCTCACAGTTTCTTAAAAACACATCTTACACCAGGCAAAGAATGGAGGATAACCATGTCAACAGAGGCGCTTTCCTAAAAAGCATCTCTGGTGTCCCACTCAGGGAAGACTGTTTTGATCTTAGAGTGTGCAGTAGGAAGTACCAGGGGGACAGAGAAGACATGCCTTTTCCAGAAGACGTATTGTAGATTCCTTTGTCACAGAGGCAACATATTTTGAAATAGCATTGTTTACTCAGCCTTGAAGCTTCTGTAGATATTAGTGATGGAAGATGTTCTCTTCAGACCCAGAATTGTACGTGCTGCTCTATTTTGAACTACCTTAGCTCTCATCAGTAGACCAACTAAAAACTAAAAAATTGCAGGAGTCCATTTTGAATATTTTTCACGTTTGCACCAGATCTTTCTTAGATATAAGAAACAAAAAAGTGAGGATTTTCCGAGAAATTGAGTTCTGGTTGAGGAGGGTATTTGTCAGGGTGAACCACAAAAAGTCACTAAATTAACCCGTGCTAAACCTTCTGGTAGCTTCACACAAAAGCAGTCACGCTTAACTTAGAGGCAATGTGTAAGGTATTTATGGAGCATGTAGCAAAATGTGTTCTGCCCATGTAATATGTCCTAACTTTTTGCTTTTTGATCACCTGGTTTGTGGCCTTTCTACTGTGGGTGAGTCTCAGAACTGTTGACTCACCCATGGTAAATACATGATAAAGGGACTGCTCGTGTTTACCAGCAGTGTCTGCCATTTAAGGTAAGGTCACTGCGATACAGCAAGGGTAAGGGGTACTTGACTGGTTACATCTGAACAGATGCGCACACATGTGTGCACACATGTGAGGGTTGCATGTGTGCAACTACTGTTGTGTTCAGCCTGGTAACTGCGTACAGAAAGCCTGGTGCAGAGGGGACCCTGCAGAATTGGATATTGACCTGGGGTAGGCTCTATAATGTTGGTGTATACTTATAAGGAAAGTAAGTGTGTTATACTGTTTTGTCTTAAGTGACACTCCATTAAACACATAGGGGGAAGACTGCCTTACAGAACAGTTTTGGTTCCCTTTGGCTTACAGAAGGAAGTAGCATATCAAAATAGAGTGAAACAGGTGAGCTAAAACCAAATCTGAGAGTTCCAAGAAGATATCTGAACTACCTGTGGGTCATCCAGGATTGTCATATTTCTCTGGCTCAGTTCAGGATTAGAACCTAGGTCTTTAGTCATCCTGCTGTGCTAAGTTAATTACGTTTCTCTTCAGCAGCAGGAACAAAGTCTCTCCCATGCAAAGGGAGCAATTAACAGTGCTGCACTCAGCTCCTGAGGAGGAAAGGAGTGAATTGTCTGCATCAATCAATTAGGCTGTCACACTGTACCAGGGATGGGCCAGCCCAAGCCCCCTCAACCGAGGCAAGAGCCAAGACCTCTGGAGTCAGCACCGCAATGTGAGCTCTGCTTTGAGGTTTTGGTGAGAAAGCCCCTGGAACTGAAGTCCATGATGGGCGGAGGTGAGGCCCCCTGAGTCCCTTGCTCACTTTGCCACTGGAGTCAAGCAAGCCTGGCTGAAGATGGCTGGAATGCCAGAAACCGGTCCTGGGATGCTTGTTTCCGGTCCAGGGTAGGCATGGCTTGGCAGTTCGGGCTGGACTGTTCCCATGAGGCACAGGGTCAGACTGATTTGCAAGGGTGGCAGGATGGCTAACAAGACAGGGTTGGGGCGCAAGCCATGGAGGTATTGGTATTGTTGACCTCACTTTTTTCTACCCACGTCCCACCAGTGTTCTGACCTGTTTGTTTAAAGATCAAAACTGTCCCTCTAGTAGTCTGTGGCCAGAGATTGCCACACCAGCTCTATTGCCACAGTATCATAACCACACCACTGGCGCGATCTGTAATTCTTCTGGCGTTTGGCAAGATCTAGGGAGGGGATGGTGACAGACTCTTGGTGACCCAAAATCTAGTAAGGGTAGAACTAATAGTGTGGATAGAACATCTAACACTAGAAGCCCCAGTCTTTCAGTACAAAATGACCTACTGTCTACATTTGGGGAGCATGTCGCATCTGGCGATGTCTGGGAAACAGGGGTGGCTATGGCCCAAACTGAGTTTGATACTGCCTGTCCTCCTTCGGAGGACATAGACATGGAGGGCCCTGTTGAGCCCGGCAGCATTTCGGCTGTGGCGGACCCAATTGTTAGGGTTCTCAGCTGGAATGTTGCTGGCCTGGACAGGAAATTGGCCTTGCCCGACTGGAACACTCTTGTGGAGGAGTACTCCATATGCTTGTTCCAGGAAACTTGGAGTGTGGAGCCGTCTTATAGGGTTGGTTACTCTTCCTATTGTGTGCCGGCTGTACGCTCAGGGACTGGTAGGGGTCGCCCCTCGGGAGGCCTCCTTGTTTGGGTAGCTTCCTCTCTTAATTGTAGGGTGGAGGAGCATGACACTAAGTGTCCGGATCTTCTCAACATCATCCTCAAATCCTCCAAGGGCCGTGTTGTGCTAAACATTTATAACATCTATGCACGAAGCACCAAGGGGGGTAGAGTATCCCCTACCATAACTTGCCTTGAGGGTTTGCTTCGTTCCTCTCCCTATAAGTCTTGCACTTTGGTAGCGGGCGATTTCAACTGCACATTTGAGCCTCTTGGCTCAGATGTTACACATGAACAAGAAGATGTAGATTATGGGAGGGGAATACCGGCTTTAGAGATCAGCCCTATTAGAAGATGGACGGAAGTGGTGCTCCAGGTAAATTCCCTAATAATGGAATTTGACCTGAGGGCCCTCAATGGCAGGACCAACTCGGACAAAAAGGGAGCACACACATACAACAGGCCCAGTCATACGTCAAGAATCGATTATATTCTGCTTGACGTCAATCTATGGAGTTCGGTCAAAGACATGGTGATCATACCCTCTGTCGAGAGCGATCATAATATGCTCTCTCTCGACATGACTCCGTGGTGGTCAGAAGGTATAAGGAATGGAACCCGGCGCGCCACTGTCTCTGACATGTCAATTGTCTCTAACTGTGGACGACGGCTAAAGTGGGCAAGGCTGTCGCTCTCAGACGAGATATTATTTACTATGACGCAGCTTCTAGAGGTAGCCCTAGATAACTCTGGCTCTCTCGAGGGAGGGGTGGAGGGGGTTACAAATAGGTTCTGTAATTTAACTCAGGCGCTAACCAACCTGTTTATTGTCCCAGTCAGACCCAACGGGAAGAAATCACGGCCTCGGGCCAGACAGGGCTGGTTCAATCATAACTGTAGGGAAGCAAAGATATTGCTTGTAAATGCGGTTAAATCCAAATCACAAGCTAGAACTAGTGAGGCAAGAAGATTTTATTCATACTGTTTAAAAAATGCAAAAAAGGAATGGGAGGACATCTTTTGGCAGGACCTCCTGGTTGCCAGTCAAGGGAGAGATGCCAAAGGGTTCTGGGACCTGGCGGGTAGAAGAAACCGCCCAGATGATACTTTGAGGACCTGCACTATTACTGCGCAGGCGTGGTTTAACCACTTTAAGGCACTTTACTCTGCCGTAGAAGGCACACTCAACTACCCTTTTTCTCCCCCCCTTTCACCTGTGGATAGAGCCACTGACCTTTTCTCTGTACGGGAGGTCATGAATCTGATTAAAACTCTAGCTCCACTAAAAGCAGCTGGCCCGGATGGGCTGCCAGGGGACCTTCTCCGAGCCTACCCAAGGGAATGGGGGGTGTTGATCTCTGGCCTCCTTAATGCAATTCTCGAGGGAGGCTCTGTGCCTGAGTCTTGGAAAGGGGCAGAGGTGGTGCCAATTTTTAAAAAGGGCTGTCGGGATATACCGGGAAATTATAGGCCTATAAGCCTCATTGATTCAACCCAGAAGTTGGCGGGTAAGGCCATTCTGGGGAGGATCCTTCATTGGGTGGATGAAAACCACATACTGTCCGATATGCAAGCTGGTTTCCGTTCAGGTACAGGAACTATCGAGCAAGTCTTTAGACTCCTGTTACTTTATTGGAAGGTGGTAGAGCTGGGCAAAGGCAGTCTTTATCTGGCCTTTATAGACCTGAAGACTGCTTTTGACCTGGTTCCTAGGGAGGAACTTTGGAGGGTGTTGTATGGTTTTGGGATGCCCCCATATATTTTAATGCTCCTCATCAAACTGCATACAGATAACTATGCCCAGGTGCGATGGGGACCGAATGGGGAAAAGACAGACCGGATACCAGTCATTAGGGGCGTCCGGCAGGGCTGCGTATTAGTTAAACCCAGATCAGAGACTGGGGGTGAGTGTTTGTATTGTCAACGCTCCGTCCATCACCACCTTTGGTTTTCCCTTGTTCACCCCAGAGGGATGTGACCAGGGACTCCTGGATGACACAATCTTTATCTGTCCCTTCATGCTTGATTGGCTAAGGGTGTCTGGCTCTAGAACGTTCCACCCTCACTTAAAAAGTCTTGCACAAGGGGAAGACCTCCGACTTGGTTGTGCTTTTTTACTGGACACTGGGGCTGGAAGCGGCAGCCATGGACAACTGAAAGGGGGAACCTCCTGATGCCCAGCTGGACTAGGGAGTCTGACTACAGTTGTCCTAAGGACCAGTGGGGCTCTCTTCTGGACCAGGAAAGATGGCTCCCTCACCCCACCCAAGGACTAGTTGGAGGAAGCACTGGACGTCTGTGCCAAGGAGGAGAGAAGCACCAGAGGGAAAAGAAGAAGAAGGCTGGTGCAGGGAACCAGTGGAACCAGTTCTATACACATTTTGCCACCTTAGAGGCTAGTAGGCCTAAGAAAAGTGCTCCAGGAGGCTAGCGCTCGCCACCAGGAGCAACATGATCCAAAGATGGAGCAAAATGGCCCAGCGGGACCTGGAATATAGAAGGAAAAAGAATTTGACCGTTGGCCTCCTCCCCCCAGTGAGGAAACAAAGGGGCATATTACTAAGGGCCTTATCACCGCTTTAGCGGGAATTTTTCCCGCTAAAGCTGTGATAATTTTATCGCCCTATTATCTAGCTGTCGCTAACACCAGTTAGCGACAGCTAGTAGGAGATAGCGATCATCTTGGGCCCCGCTTTGCATGTCAGCGATATTTATCGCTAATAACATGCAAAGTGGGCGTGCCAAGATGTTAGCGACTGGAACCTCCTATTACCTACTTTTGGAAATAATCACGCTAAGCGCGATTATCTCCAAAAGCTAACACCTGCCCAGAGCAGTCTTAGCCATGTTATCCAATGGTAGGTGGATAACATGGCTAAGAGCATTAGCTCGGTAATGCATGAATATCGCTGATTTTTCAGCGATATTCATGCATTTCCCACGATTTTTACCGCTTTTGAGATAAACCTTGATAATGTCAAGGTATCTCAGCGGTAAAAATCGTCGGAGCGCGGTGATATAATTTTAGCCACTAACCATGCATAGCGATAATTATCGCTATTGCTTGGTAATATGCCCCAGAGTGTGGGGCTCTGCTGCAGAATTGCTAAATACCCAAGAAGCATTCTCACATTTTTAATTTTTGGAGGGGGCTTGCTTGGGACCCCCTCTCTAGTGCTTAGAGGGCCTGGGTATTCCAACCATCCTCCGCCAGGACCCTCAACTCCAGGCCCTCACCACAAAGAGGAATGCGGGGATGGCTGTTGCGCCCCGCGGTTCACGAGTGGGGCGGGGAAGACCGGGGAGTTCCGCCACACTCTCCCCATCTGTAGTGGACTTGCCCCGTTCCCCATGCCTGTGCGGGACCGGACAGGGGAGGAAAACTGCTGCCTGAGGAAGTGCTGGCCATGCAGGGAGCTGGTGAGGCAGCCAGGAGTGGTCTCCCTGGCCTGCCGCCAACATGGCAGGCATGTAGGGTGCCTGGGTGGGACCCTCAAGATTAAAAAATAAAATAAAAAGGACAAACTGCGGTGCGAGGCCACTCCCCACAGCCAAAACAAGTGGTCCAACATTTTTCCACTTTTGGTGGCAGCCCCCGGACAGCAGCTCCCCACCAGGGGCAGTAAAGGAGCACTGGGGAGCATGGCACCCCCTTCCTCCAACGATACCCAAATACTGGGAGAGGAGATCCTGCGTTTGGAGGGTCTAAAAAGGAGTGACCACCCTAAGATGTTGTAAGGCTGGTGCATATGCCCTTCAGCTGTGAGTGCAGAGTCTTCTGGTCTGGAGTCTATGGCTGCAGGTTCTGTGGTTTAAAGGTTATGAAAGAAAATGTAGATACATGGTTTATGCTGGAAAAATGCTTTATTAAAGGTGGTAGTTACATGGATTTGAACAATGCTTTATCTAACCCGTTTGCCGCGGCCGCAAAACGGGCGGGGCCACGTAGGCCGTTGGACGTGCGCAGCACTACGAAGGTAGTGCTCGCGACGTCCAACGGCAGAAGGCAGCACTGAAGGGATATATGCCCACATGCATCAAACTGAATTGCATTCGCAAACTATGCGAATCGCAAAATTCGGCCGTTTGCGAATGCAATTCATTGATTTGTTGCGATGCATTAACCTTTTTTGCTTTTTTCGCAATTTAAGAAATCGCAATTTTTTTGCTATTTCTTAAATTGCGATTGCATTTAAGAAATCGCAATTTTGCGATTTCTTAAATGCAATGCATGATTTTTTTTAAGTTAAAAAATCACAAATAGGAAGTGGTAAATTAACATGAAGTTAAACTTCATGCTAATTTGTGAATTTTGGAAAGTTTCATTTTACACACCCTTGGGCATGCGTGTGTGAAAAAAGCACTTAAAGGTACTTTCAGGGGTGCAGGGGGGGTCCTTTGGACCCCCCCTGCACCCTTGAAATTGCATTCTCATTTTGCGATTCCTTAATTGCTAATCGCAAAATGAGAATGCCTTCCAATTGATTCCTATGGGCCTTTAGGCCCATAGGAATCAATGTAAAGGGATTCCTTATTTGCGATTCGCAAAATTGGGAATCGCAAATAAGGAACAATGGCCCACATGCATCATTGTTACATTTTGCACTTCCTAATTTGCGAAAAATAAGGAATCGCAAATTAAGAAGTGCAAAGTGCTATGCATCATTATTTTCGGTATTCTTTTGGGATTCGGTAAAAATCGCAATTTTTACCGAATCCTAAATGAATACCGAATTCTTAAGTAAATTTTCGCAATTCCCATTGATTCCTATGGGCCAAAAGGCCCATAGGAGTCAATGGGAAGGCATCAGCAAATTGCGAGTGGCACTTAGAAAATTTCATGGGTGCAGGGGGGGGTCCAAAGGACCCCCCCATGCACCCCTGAAATGTATTTTTCGCATCATGTTTCACACACACATGTCCTAAGGACATGTGTGTGTGAAACATGAATGTTGAAAAAAAAACATTTTCACCATTTTAAACACTTTTTCCAAATTTACCGAGTGGTTCAACCACTCGGTAAATTTGGCACCCTAATTGCGAATTTCCACTTGTAAAAGTAATGATGCATTGCTTTTAAGAAATCGCACATATGCAACTTCTTAAAAGCACCCGCAATTTTAGAACTCGCAACAATGTTACGAATTCTAAAATTGCTTCATGCATCCCAAAAAGCACTTTTGCATTCGCAAACGGCCGATTTTAAGGAATCGCACCGTTTGCGACTACAAAAATGCTTGATGCATGTGGGCCAATAAGGAATATTTGCGATTTCTAAATTGCGATTCCTTAATTTTTTAACTTTAGGAATCGCAAATACCACCAAGGATGCATGTGGGGGTAAAAGTGTTATTTCTGACGGTTTGACAATGTTTTATTTAAAAGTACTATCGACTATGATTCTAAGCGAGGCTTCATTCAAAGGTGTTATTGACAGTGCTTTCTTTAAAGTGTTGTTAATGCTTAGGGTGACTGTGGTGACTCATGTTCCAGGAAGGCTGGAATGCTTTCTTAATGATAATGTGAGCACCTGATTGCAATGCATGATTACTTATAATAAGTGCAAAGGAGGTCGTCATGCTTTATTACTGATAACGTGGGCACCTCGTTCCAATGCTTGAATATTTATAATAAGTGCAGAAGAGGGTGTCAAGCTTTATTACTAATAACGTGGGCACCTGGTTGCTATGCTTGATTATTCATAAGAAGTACAGAGGGATTAGGGTTAGTCAAGTCAGTGATAAAAATAAAGTATTATTATGACTTGTGATTCTAGTTTCCAAGTGTGGTAACATTGACCTGATATAAACTGACACTCCCTTTTATGGTTATGTGCTGTATTGTACATAGGATGGGCGGTACTGTGAATTTTGGGGTCATGACACTTAAGGGGTCAAATGATGGCAAAGGTTTTTCCAACTGCTTTATTTATATTTTTAAATCACTGCATGGAATTCAGCAGTGTATGTATAAAATAATAATTTTGCTTTCATAAAAAAAACCCAGACTGGACAATTATTTATTGTGCGTTATTATTGCGTGCCATCGAACTGTAATTATTAGCCTACACCACCTCCCGGCAATAGGTCTTAGACTGCTCTGCTTTGCTCCCTGAGAGAGTCAACTGCTACAAGGGGGTGTTTGGTTCCCAGAGGAGGCTGAATATGTTACTTGTGCAGTTCACACAACTTATACAACACTTAAACAGTAGAAAAGTGTAAACACAGTACATTAAAAATTCCACACCAATTTAGAAAAAAACATAGTTCAAGTTCAAGTTCAAGGATTTGTATAGCGCGCTACTCACCCAGAGGGTCTCAAGGCACTTGGGGAGGGGGTTCAATATTTATCGAATAGCCAGGTTTTAAGTTCTTTTCTGAAGGAGATGTGGTTCTGTGTGAGGCGGAGGTGAGTGGGGATTGAGTTCCAGGACTTGGCCGCTAAGTAGGAGAAGGATCTACCTCCCATGGTGGATCTTTGGATACGCGGGACTGTGGCGAGGCCTTGATTGGAGGATCTTAGTTGGCGGTTGGGTGTATAGAAGGATAGTCGAGAGTTGAGGCATTCGGGTCCTAGTTTGTAGAGGCCTTGTGTGCGTGGGTGAGGAGACGGAATGTTATTCTCTTGTTGACGGGAAGCCAGTGGAGGTCTTTCAGGTGGCCGGTAATATGTTCTTGGCGAGGGATGTCCAAAATGAGTCTCGCCGATGCGTTTTGGATGTGTTGGAGTTTTTTCTGTAGTTTGGCTGTAATTCCGGCGTAGAGGGTGTTTCCGTAGTCTAGTCGACTCGTAACCAGTGCGTGGGTGACAGTCTTTCTTGTCTCGATGGGGATCCAATGGAAGATTTTTTTGAGCATACGAAGTACGTTGAAGCAGGAGGATGAGACGGCGTTGACTTGTCTGGTCATCGAGAGGGAGGAGTCTAGGATGAAGCCTAGATTGCGTGCGTGGTCCGTGGGTATGGGTGCGGAGCCCAGGTCCGAAGGCCACCTTGAGTCGTCCCAGGCAGAGGGGGATGATCCTAGGATGAGCACTTCAGTTTTGTCTGAGTTAAGTTTTAGGCGGCTGTTTTTCATCCATATGGCTACTTCTTTCATGCCTTCGTGAAGATTGGTTTTGGCGGTGTTGGGGTCTTTGGAGAGGGAAAGGATCAGCTGGGTGTCGTCAGCGTAGGAGATGATGTTGAGGTTGTGTTGGCGCGCGATGGAGGCGAGTGGACTCATGTAGACGTTGAAAAGAGTGGGACTAAGTGATGATCCTTGTGGTACACCGCAGATGACTTCGGTGGCCTCTGATTTGAATGGGGGAAGGCGTACTCTCTGGGTTCTTCCGGCGAGGAACGAGATGATCCAGTCCAAGGCTTTACCTTTTATGCCAATGTTGCTGAGGCGTTGTATGAGGGTGTTGTGACAGACAGTGTCGAAGGCGGCGGAGAGGTCGAGTAGAATGAGGGCCACTGTTTCTCCGTTGTCCAGTAGTGTTCGGATGTCGTCTGTTGCTGCGATGAGGGCGGTTTCGGTGCTGTGTTTGGCTCGAAAGCCGGATTGTGATGGATCGAGGGAGTTGTTGGATTCCAGGAAGGTGGCGAGTTGGCTATTGACGGCTTTTTCAATGACTTTGGCCGGGAATGGGAGGAGGGATATGGGGCGGTAGTTTTTAAGTTCAGAGGGGTCTGCTGTGGGTTTCTTCAGGAGGGCGCTGACTTCGGCATGTTTCCAACTTTCTGGGAAGGTAGCAGAGTTGAAGGAACGGTTGATGACATCCCGGAGATGGGGTGCGAGGATGGAGTCTGCTTTGTTGTAGATGTGGTGGGGACATGGGTCGGTTGGCGAGCCAGAGTGAATGGAATTCATTAGGCGGATGGTGTCTTCAGTGGTGATTGGGCTCCAGGCGTTGAGGTGGTTGGAGGGCGGTTTAGGTTCTGAGGGCGGTGGAGAGGATTGTTCGTTGGAATTGTTTTCGAAGCTGTTATGTATGTCGGCAATTTTGTTGTAGAAGAAGGAGGATAATGAGTCGCAGAGGTCTTGGGAGGGAGTGATGTCGTTTGAGGCTGCGGTGGGGTTGGTGAATTCCTTGAAGATGTTGAAAAGTTCCTTGCTGTTATGGGCGTTGTTGTCGAGTCGATTCTTGAATGCTGATTTCTTGGTGGATCGAATCAGCTGGTGGTGTTTGCGGGTGGCTGACTTGAGGGTGGTCATGTTGTTGGTGTTTGGGTTTCTTCTCCATGTTTTCTCGAGAGTACGGCATAGCTTCTTGGATTTCTTGAGGTCATCGTTGAACCAGGGGGCCTTTTTGTCTTGTTTGGTGTGATGGTTTTTCAAGGGTGCTAGTTCGTCAGCGCTGTGAGTGATCCATTGTTTGAATTTGATGGCAGCTTGGTTTGGGTCCAAAGAGAGGGCGGGTGGGTTCTGGTTGAGCGATGTGAGGAGTTGGTCGGTGGTGATTTTGTTCCATTTTCTCCGGGGGATAGGTTGTGGGGGGTTATGGGTCGAGGTTGTTTTGTGGCTGAAGTGAACACAACAGTGGTCCGTCCAATGGAGAGCTGTGGTATGATCGAAGGAGATGTGTTTGCTGGAGGTGAAGATTGGGTCGAGCGTATGTCCGGCTACATGGGTGGGGGTGTCAACAAGTTGTTTGAGGCCGAGATTGGCCAGGTTGTACAAAAGGGTGGTGGTGTTGTTGTCGTTTTTCTTTTCCAGGTGGAAGTTGAGGTCTCCTAGTAGAATGTAGTTCTCGGAGGCGAGGGCATGTAGACTGATGAAGTCAGTGATGTCTTCGCTGAATTGTTTACGGGTTCCTGGTGGTCTGTAGATGTGGGTGCCTCTAAGTGTAGTTCTGGGGTCGGTGTGGATCTGGAAGTGGAGGTGTTCAGCGGTTGTAAGGTTATCGTCGGAGCTGGTCGTGATTTTGATGGTGTTCTTATGGACGATGGCGATGCCTCCTCCTGTTTGGATGGTGCGGTCTTTCCGGATGATCTTGTAATTGTCAGGGATGGCAGTGGCGATGTCGGGTGTTGATGATGCGTTCATCCATGTTTCAGTAAGGAAGGCGACATCCGGTGATGTAGTGTCGAGTAGATCCCAGAGTTCAATGGCGTGTCTGTGGACCGAGCGGGTGTTCAGCAGGATGCACTTCAGGTGGTTAGAGTCGGAGTTGTGTTTGGGGTTAGTGGATGTGGTATGGGTCTTATCGCTGGTAAATTTGCAGGAGCGACAGGCGAAGGGGCCGTGGGTACGTCCCGGGGCAGCTACGTAGCATTGTGGTGTGTGTCCGGGGTTAAGGGCGAGGAGAGTTGCGGCGTCATACGAGAGGCGAGTGGGCTGGGTAAGGCGGGGAACAGGGGGTCTGGCGCTGGGCGCGGTCCAGGCGCAGACGGGCGTAGACGGGCTTACCTTTGGCGCACCTTCGGCGCGCATGGGGCGCGACCGCTGCGCGTGAACGCTGCGCGAAAATGCATCTGTCATATGCGGATAGTGGAGGGGGAGGGGCGAGGGAGGGTCAGCTGGGAGGGGGGAGCGAGGGTGGAGACTCGGGTAGGGAGCCACAACAACAACAATGCAAACAAAATGGTCGCAGGCCAGAAGCCAAACAGGATTGGGGCGCAAACGGTAACAACGCGGTACAAGTGGCAATGGTACCGGCACAACCAGACAGCAATCAGCAATACAATCGGCGCAGCACTGCTCAAAAGTCTATCAAGGCGTTTTTTCACTTAATGAGCTACGAACAAAATGCACATCGGTATTAATTAATTATTTGGTTATCTCGCGCTACAATGTACTTGCGGTACTTCGTGCAGGCAGTGGCAGAGGCGAAGGCAGCAGACAGTAGTGTAGGAGTCGGGTAGAGCGGGGAGCAGCGTGAGGGAGCGACCGCTTCTGTAAAGTACAGGACGGTCACAGCGCTACAGCGGGGGGAGCGGGGCTTACGCTATCAGTGGGAGGGAGGGTCAGCTGGGAGGCGGGAGCGGGGGTGGAGACTCGGGTAGGGAGCCACAACAACAACAATGCAAACAAAATGGTCGCAGGCCAGAAGCCAAACAGGATTGGGGCGCAAACGGTAACAACGCGGTACAAGTGGCAATGGTACCGGCACAACCAGACAGCAATCAGCAATACACTCGGCGCAGCACTGCTCAAAAGTCTATCAAGGCGTTTTTTCACTTACTGAGCTACGAACAAAATGCGCATCGGTATTAATTAATTATTTGGTTATCTCACGCTACAATGTACTTGCCTTACTTCGTGCAGGCAGTGGCAGAGGCGAAGGCAGCAGACAGTAGTGTAGGAGTCGGGTAGAGCGGGGAGCAGCGTGAGGGAGCGACCGCTTCTGTAAAGTACAGGACGGTCACTTTTATGAATGATAATACACCAATTTTATGTGTTGGTCAATTTTATGAATGATAATACACCAATACACTAAAAATCCCATCATTATAATCGAGATATGCAATTTCAAAGATTTAGGTAAGGAATATGACTCATTACAAAGCGAGTCATCACAACGCATGCCATACCAAAGCAGTCGTTAAGACAACCACGTTGTTACCACGCAAAGCCATTACTACCCAAGTCATTACATCGACTTGCAGCTGACATTAGAAATGTATAATTTACTATACCAACTCCAACCTAAGTAACAGTAGGGAAGGTGTTGGAATAGTAAACTATACTATTTCTAATGTTAGCATGACATCTACTGCAAGTCGATGTAATGACTTGCGTAGTCATGGCAGTGCGGGGTAACAACGCAGTCGTTGTAACAACCGTGTTGTAAGGGCATTGCGATGGGATGCCTGCATTTTAGTGGCTGTTTCCTTTAGGTACATATAGTGCTTTAAAGCACAAAGCAATACTCGCGGTAAACTGGTCGTGCGAGACCAGCAGAAAGTTATAAGTTCAGGCTAACCACGATAGAGCATGGACCGTACACAGGGACTTAGTTAGACCTGCTAAAAAAGTTACATTCTAAAGTCCAGCGCATAGAATTCCTTTTGCGGTGGAGGGGGGCCTTGAGGAGCAGGGAAAACATTGTGAATGGTTGTGGCTGTAGCGCGAAGAGCAGGCCGAGCATCAAGAATGGACATCATTGTAGTGCAAAGATCCTGTCATGGACAGTCGTTGCTGGAGATTCGCATTGGTGGTCACCGGGGGCTCTCAATGCTAGAGCGTGAAGTACAGGTCTTGCATTACTAGCCATTGCTGGCATTTGCTGTACTGCGAAGAGTCCAGGCCTTCGCATTGGCGGTCAGTTCAAGCGACAAGATCTTGGTACGAATGGACCCATACATAGTCGTGAAGAACCCAGAACTTCAGGTTTTCTCCTTTTCTTCAAGGAGGAGTTCAACTTGTGCCTAACCAAGGTTCGAGGATCTGGAATGACACCTCCTGGGCATCAGGTACTCATTACAACAGAAGCCAGCAGGGCTCAGGTAGGTCCAGTTACAGGTCCACTCAAGTCTCGTGCACAGGTTAGCTGGGCAGATGCAGGGAGTTCTCTGGAACTTCTTATGTCCCTGTGTCAAAACAGGTGGTCAGCTGGAGTCACTTCAGCCTGGGATTATTATTATTATTATTAATGGGTTTTGTAAAGCGCGTAGTCACCCGTAAGTATCCCAGCGCTAAGATCCTCACAAGCTAGAGGGTAACAGGGGAAGTGAAAAGGAACAGAAAAGGGGGAAGGGCTCAGGGGAACAGGTGAGTTTTTAACCGCTTCCTGAATCGGAGATAGTCTGGTTCCGTCCTGAGATCCAGAGGGAGGGAGTTCCAAAGGCGGGCTGTATTGACAGAAAAGCGTCGTCCACCCGCACGCACCTTCTTCACTCTAGGAATAGTGATGAGGTGTTCATGGTCGGATCGGAGGGATCTTGAGGCTTTGTAAGGCCTTATGAATTTTTTTAAGACGGGGGGGGCCTTTGTCCTGTAGAAGTTTATGTGATAGACACAGAGCTTTAAACTTCACTCGTTCTCTCACTGGAAGCCAATGTAAGTGTTTCAGGGCTGGCTTGGCCGACGATCTCGCCGGAGTATTAGTGAGAATCCGAGCCGCAGCGTTCTGGATTCTTTGAAGTTTATTGAAGGTTGCTTCGGGGGCACCCAGATAGATGGTATTGCTGTAATCCAGCCTTGACATGATAGGGCCTTGGATTAACAGGAGACAGGAGGAAGTAGTGGCAGAATCTTCCTGATGGATTTAAGGAGCCCGAAGCAAGTTCCGGAGATTTTTTTGGCTTGAGTCTTGAAAGAAAGGTCTTTTTCAAGCCAGATTCCTAGGCTCTTGATCTCGGACTTGGGGGCCGGCGGTTCACCCAGGCAGGGTGGCCAGAGGTTCTGTGAGAGGGAAGGCCCTTTCTGACCAAGGTGGAGAATATCCGTCTTTGAACCGTTAAGCTTTAATGCCGAGCTGTTCATCCATCCTTGGATTTCTTCAAGACAATTATAGAGGTCCGAGGGTTTTTGGTTAGGATGGGATAGAGACACCACTAATTGAGTGTCATCAGCATAGCTGATGATTTTCACTCCGAACGGGTTGACAACCTCCTCCAGTGGGGACATATAGACATTGAATAATGTCGGGCTTAAAGATGAGCCCTGGGGCACACCACAATGGAGGGGGGTATCGGGGGACCGGATGTCATTCTCCCAGACCTGAAAGGAGCGGTGGTCAAGGAAGGATTTAAACCAGGTCAGAGCAGTGCCCTCAACACCGATGTTCTTGAGTCGCTGGATTAAGACCCGATGGTTGACGGTGTCAAAGGCCGCACTGAAGTCCAGGAGGATCACTGCCACTGATCCTCCTGCGTCCAAAAGGGCTCTGGCCTCCTCCACTGCTGCGAGTAGGGCGATGTCAGTGCCCTGCCCTGGGCGGAATCCAGTTTGCGAGCATCCGAGCAGATTGTTGGTCTCCAGATAGTGTGAAAGTTTTTTATTCACTAGTTTTTCAGCAATTTTACTGGTTCCGGGAAGGAGAGAAATTGGCCTATAGTTGGCCAGGTCCATAGGGTCCAGCGAATGTTTTTTGAGTAGCGCCTTGACGACCGCCGCCTTCCAGCTGTGGGGAACTACTCCCTGGAGCAGTGAGGTGTTAATGAGATGAGTAAGTGGGAGAGCGATGGTGGGGGCCACCTTTTTAAGAATACGTAGGGGGACTGGGTCCTGCGGAGATCCGCTTTTGATAGTATCTAGCATGGTTAAGACCTCTTCAACCGTGACTGGTCCAAGAGAGCTTAGACAGAGAGTGGTAGGGTTTGGGTTCATACAGTCTTCCTCGCTGACGTTAATAGGTGGAAGAGAAGCAAGGATTTTCTGAATCTTCTCCTCGAAGAATTTGGCCAATTTGCGGCATTTCTCTTCGGCTACCTTGGGGTCTGGTGGATTCTTTGGTGCAGGGTCTGGGGCTTTAAGTAATTCTTTCAGAATGATGAAAGTTTCCCTGCTAGAGCAGAAGGAGCTTTCTATCCTTTCCTGAAAGAATGTACTTTTAGTATTGCGAAGAGCAGATTTATAGTTTTTTAGGGAGGCCCGGAAAGCGTCTTTCTTGACTGTTGTTTTATCCTTCCTCCAAGAGCGCTCTGTTCTTTTGCACTCCTTCCGAAGGAGGTTAAGCTCAGGAGTGTACCACGGGGCAGGGTTCACTCTTTTAGTTCGCCTAAGGATGGACGTTTTAGGGACAGGTTTGTCTAGTGATGTCGTAAGCCAGGAGTTAAACTGATTAAACTGATTATCAGCGCTGGCTGGGTCAGATACTGGGGGGGAAAGAGTGGCCCTAAGGTTGGAGGCCCATTCGTCTGGCTTGAGTTTGTGCCAGCGTCGGTCAGTGATCCGGATTTTGGCCTGTTGGGTCGGTGGAATGAAAAGATTCCAAACTATGGATATTAAGAAATGGTCTGTCCACGGGAGGGGGATAGGAGTGCAAGTGGTGAGGCCTGTAATGTTGGTAAAAATGGGGTCCAAAAGGTGTCCTTTGTCATGGGTGGGTTCGGAGTTAGCTAGCCGAAAGTCAAAAGACGTGAGGTCCAGAAGAAGTTCGGACGTAGTAGGGTCCTTGGGATCTGATAGATGAAGATTGAGGTCTCCCAGAATAAGAAAGTTGGGAGAAGTGGTTGCTATCTGAGTGACCGTGTCGACAAGGGAGCTTACGAATTTCCCTGGGGTTCCCGGCGGGCGATATATCAGCAGCCCCGAGACGGAGTGCACAGGGGATATTTGTAAGGCAAATTGGCAGCTCTCACACTCATCGATGTTGGCGTTGCTAGTTCTGCATGCGAATTGTTCTCTATAAATTATCGCAAGGCCACCTCCTCTGCCGAGGGGTCTATTTTGGGATTGGATTTGATAGCCTGGGGGTAAAGCATTAATGGTATCTGAATCCAACCAGGAAGTGAGCCAAGTTTCGGTGAGGAACAAGGCATAAAAGTCGTGATCCTGTACCAGAAGGTTGATTTCATGAGCGTGTTTGGGAAGGGACCGACAATTTAAAAGGCCCAACTGAAGGCCGTTGTTATTTAAAGTAGTCGTGGTCGGATTACATAGAGCACAGTTAATGAAAGGTTTACCTTCCGGATGGATGTAGCTGCAATCAGGATTTTTCGACGAGTTGAGTGCTTGGAGGCTATCTCTTGAATAGATAAAACGGTAGTCGAAAGAAACGGACAAAGTAACTGGGCCTGGGTCCGGCTGGGCCCGGACGGGCCCAGACGGGCTTGCCTTAGGCGCGCCCGCTGCGCCCGTCCGCTGCGCGAACGTGGAAGGCACATCTTTTGTAGCAGGTAAGGGGGTGGCCTCGAGCGAGTGGGCGTGGCCTAAAGACCGGCTCACTCGCTAATGGCGGCGAAATAAGTTGTAATTCCGCTGCAGCGTTTATCTCGGCTGCGCGGATGTGGTGATGTGGAGACAAGTGCCCAACGAGGTGCAGCAAGGGGGAGACTGGTAAGGTTTAAAATCAGCTCTAAACAAACAATTTTTAAAAGTAGCGATTTACATAAACAAAGCTCCCGGCTGTGCCTCAGGAGTATAGGATCTAACTCGAGCTTGCAGTCAGCTCGTATAAGTAGGCTAGGGGGGCGTAGCCTCGAGCGAGTGGGCGTGGCCTAAAGACCGGCTCACTCGCTAATGGCGGCAAAATAAGTTGTAATTCCGCGGCAGCGTTTATCTCGGCTGCGTGGATGTGGTGATGTGGAGACAAGTGCCCAACGAGGTGCAGCAAGGGGGAGACTGGTAAGGTTTAAAATCAGCTCTAAACAAACAATTTTTAAAAGTAGCGATTTACGTAAACAAAGCTCCCGGCTGTGCCTCAGGTGTATGGGATGAAGGGCGAGGGTTCAGTCTTCCTTCTCAGCAGCAGGACAGCCATCAAGCAGCAGGGCAGCAAGGCGTCTTTCTTCTGTGGCATCCAAAGGTCCATGTGTGTACCAAAGAGTGGGTCTGAGAAATTCCTTTTTACCCATTTTGAAATGAGATAATTTCCTGGACTTTCCTCCTACAGAGGTGTCTGGAATTTCCTGGCTCCACGCCCTGGTACCAGTCTGTCTGGGGTTGCAATAGGCTAGTATGGAGTCCCTTGTGTGTGATCAGGGTCAGTGCCTTTGAAGTGCAAGTGTGTTAGATGACAAGCTCTACCCCTAATCAAGTCAGGGATGACCCATCCTGCCAACACCCAGAACCTCCTTTGTGATACTGTCCAGGAGGAATACACAAAGGCTAACTGCCAAGTACACCTACTCATGTGACACAGGTCCAGACTGCAGGCTATATAAATGGTTAGGACAAGAGAATGCCAAATTTCTAATAGTGAAATTTTTAGAATTGTGACTCAAAATCGGACTTCACAATTAAAGTGTTTTAAATTCTAATTCCTCAAACATCAAGCATTACTTTCCTACCTGTTCCCAATCGAAAGGTATCACTTATTAAATGTAATGAGGTAAACCAATATTATCCTATGGGAGAGATAGGCCTACCAATGGTCTAAAATGAATTTATGAGTTAATCACTTCCAGGACATCTAAAGCTCAACAGTATGTGTCCAACTTTTTAAATACAAAGCATCCTGCCACAAGGGCTGTCTTGGGTTTACCCTTGGCGTGACTTATATGTATTAAAAAAGAAGGTTTGGGCCTGGCAAATGCTTTATTTTGCCAAGCCGGAATTGCAGTTTAAACCTGCGCACACAGGCTGCAATGGCAGGACTGGAACATGTTTTCAAGGTCTACTTAAGTGGGTGACACTATAAATGCTGCAGCCTACTAGTAAATTAATTAACAGACCCTGGGTGCCTATAGTGTCACTTTACTAGAGACGTATAAGTGTGCCCATTGAGTGTAAGCCAATTTTACCATGTGTAGAGAGAGCACAGGCACTTTAGCACTGGTTTGCAGTGGTAAAGTGCAGCGAGTCCTGACAGTCACAAAGATGGGTTCAGAAAACAGGAGGGTGACCCTGCAGAGAGGTCAAGTCCAACAGATTTTGCTGATGATACTTAGTATATGGAAACTCTTGGAGGAAATTGATTTGAGATGCTCCTCCAAAGATAGTTAGGAGTCAATGATAACTCCAAGGATTCTAGCTTGATGGAAAGTGCATGGCAAAACTCCCAAAATTTCAAGCCACCATTCATTGGTCCAGGCAGTGAAAGAACTGACAATATTGACTACCGATTGTCGATGTTCAGGGCCAGGGAGTTAATGTTCATCATATAGAGTCTTCATTTAAGCATGGAAAAAGGTTTTGAGCAGCTCATCTTGAGTTTCCGTCTAACCTGACAATCAGCTGGGTGTCATCCAGGTTGGCATGAGTAGTGATGCTGAAAGAATCCATCAGATGGGCAAATAGGGCCACATAAAAGTTAAAGAGTGTAGGACTGACAAAGGAGCCCTGTGGCACACCAGTGGAAATTATCTTGGCTGAAGATCTATTACTGGCTAAGTCCACCTTTGGGTGCGATCTTGTAGGAAAGAGATGAGCCAAAAATGGACTAACGCTTAGAGACCAAAAAAAACCTGAAACTTACAAGTTATGGTTTATTGAGCTAACTATAACTTGTGCCTCCACCATGCACTGCTTATGACCTCACATAATACATTGTTCATGACATGTTAAATGACATAATTGATAACATAATTGTTTTATACCCAATGACTTCATTGATGACATCACTGATAACATCGTCCAGTCAGTGTGACAGCACCCTATAGGGTTTGTAGATTTAAAGTACCGGTTACCAATGGTGACAATGGACACAACATTTGACAGCATGCTGAACTCAATTCATATGTGTCAAGTGTGCATGATTTTGTGAATTAATCAGAATTGTGCAATCTCAGCAAGGTGTGGAATGTTAATCTACAGGTTTAACATCTACTGGTTTAACATGGTCCCCCCTCTCATGTTTACTTCCTACTATAACTCACCTCTTTCCCACTGCTGTACCCTCTTCCCCAATGTCCATCTTTCTCTCCATCAATACTGTCTTTCTGTTTCCTTCTTTCTCTCTCTCTTAACTCCTCACAACCCTTCTTTTATAACCCATCTCTCACATGCTTTTCACATCTGTCTCCTTCTTCGTCTCCCCATATGTACCCCACTTATTCTCGTGTCTTCTTTCTTTCACATTCTCCATCCACCTCCCTCCTTCCTTCTTTACACCTTCCTCTCCCATCTTTTCTTCTCTTCCTTGTCAACGCATCCTTACCTCCTCTGTCTAGTGTTTCCCCGTGCTCACTTCCTCTTATGTTGCGGTAATTCACTTCTCTCCTTTATCCCCATTACCTTCTCTTCTCTCTTCTTTCAGCCTCCCTCCAGCATCATCTTAACCCATCCTGTCTCACCTAGAAATTTTCCTATTTCCTCTCCATTTTGTTATAGTTTATCTCCTCTGTTCCGCTCCACTTTCTCCCAACCATTTATTTCCTTAAAGCTCTTGCTTCTTTTAAGCCTCTTCCCCATACATTCTTGCTCCCTTACACTACCGTTGTCTGTTTTTAGGGTTACACTAATTGTAATGGTGTTGGAAGGGCAAGGTTAAGTTAAAAAAAAAATGTCAATCCAGTACTTGCTATAGCACACGAATCCCCCCTAAAGGGGTATCTCGGCGCTGGGGGCCGTTGGGAAGATTAAGCGAGATATTGCCCAGAGTCGCAAGGTGCTGGGCAGACCCTGCCGCCAATGCCAGGGATTGAACCGTGATCCCCAGCGTCCAGCGTCGGTCGCCCTGGCCATGGCACCACACCTCTCCCCTGTGAACAGCAGATCCAGACAAGGGGAAACTACGCCCTCCTTCAGTGCCCAGATACCCTCATGGGTGATTAGCTGCGCTATACAAATCATGATGGATTGATTAACTTCTTCAGTGTGTGACCCATAACAGCACTGGCCCTGCAGCCTCTGCAGCCTAGTGATGTGTTCTTTCTGCCAGTCCCTTCCTTCTGCTGAGGTGACATGCACACTGCCTCCTTGTACAGAGTGCATTAGAGAGCATCTCTGAAATTACTCGGTTAATGCGGTAGGAAGAGTCAAAGGGAAATTGTTGGTGGTGGGACAAGGAGCTTTATTTAACTTAATAGCTGTCAGACCTCAGTCACAGCTCGCACCGTCGATGTCAACGGCCGTCTCCACGCAGGGAGCTCGACTTCCAACCTTCAGTGCGGCAACATTCTACAGCATCCCAAAGAGGTTAAGAACAACATCGCCAAGGAGGGAGAGGTACGGGGTACAAGGAAAGTCATCCCTTCAAACAGAAGTTAACACACATCCCCCTCCTCTACAATTAAAGCAAAATAGAGAGAATAAGCAAGATGCAGAACAGGAGAGCTCAGAATTACTTTTCAACATATTGTTCCAAATATTGGGACAACAAGAAACTATACCACTCAACCAACGGTCTGCACAGTATCTGTAGACTCACCAGACATGGCAGACTCAGTCCTACCAGACTCCACACCTTTAGGCATGTCCACATGCGCTGTGGGGGCAGTGCATCTTACCACTCTGCCCAGATTCCAGATTCGCCCATCCTGAGTCTTGACAGCATTTCTGTACAGCTTAACGACTCTCCTGGGTTCTGTAAACTCTGACCAGCTCGGATGCTCTGTTGGTGCTCTGACTTAAACTAGGTCACCCACCTTGAATTTAATCTCTTTTACTGTGTGAGTTTTGTCAAACTTCCTCTTACTATCAGCCATGGCTTTCCACCCTCTCTCCATCCATGGTGTCTCTTCAGTAAGAGTGGTCCACCCCATGTACCACTTCTTCCAACCTGGTACAAATCTAGAGTTGGGTTTTCTAGCACTCAACAGCTCGAAAGGTGTCATGCCCGTGGTTTGATTAGGGGGTTAACCTGTAAGCCTCTAGACATTTGTTTTTCCAGCCCAACCCACTGGCCTTAGCTAACTGGATACTTTCTTTGATGGCCTTGTTAAACCTTTCAACCATCCCGTTGCTCTCAGGATGGTAGAAAGCACAAAACTTGTGTTTGATCCCATTGCACTCTAGAAAGTCCCTCATTTCTTTAGAGCAGAGCTGCACCCCATTATCTGTCAGAATGCTGGTGGGTAAACCTTCACAAAGGAACACCTCAAGTAGAAACTCAATGACTGACTTAGTTGTGATCTCTGATACAAACGTTACCTCAGGCCACCTGGAGTATAAATCCATGAGTACTAGTATGTATGGAGTGTGATTTTCCCCGGTTAATGGTCCTACTATAGCGCTACATCAGCCCACGGACCTTCCGATGGTGACCTGCAATGCATGGGAGTTGTATGTTGTTTGAGTGTCTTGTCACTGGAGGAGCATAGTACACACTCTTATCTTCCTCTCTATCTCCAAATCCATGTTTCACCACCAGTAGTCCAGGTGTAACCTTTGCATGGTCTTGGTAATGCCCAGATGGCCCTCATGAGCCAAGTTAACCAGAACCTCTCTCAAATTTTCTGGAGGAACTAACCTTGTACCATGGAAAAGGCAATTGTCCATGACAGAGAGCTTGTCTTTGACCATCCAGTATGGCCTGAGAGAGTCTTCCCTCTTGTCTAGGCCAGACCAGCCACCCTTGGTCTTCTCAAACACACACTTTGTAGAAGCACATCTGCACTCAAATCTTCCTTCCACCGTTACCGCCCCTTGAGTGATGACACACACATTCTCATTCCTCATCTCATAGTCCTCCTCACCTTGCCTGTTTACATCCTTGATCTCCACAGGAGTTTCCTCGACAAGCCGCGAGAGACAGTCAGTGGCTAAATTCTTTACCCCTGGTACATATTCTACCCCAAAGGTGTATCCTTGTAGGAATCTCTGTGGTGTGGTCCTCCACAGAGTGCCTGGACATTGCACTCACATTGTCATGTGGCTCAGTTAGGCCCTGGAAGAAACACTGCCATCTTCAAATGCACTTGTTTCTTAATTTGCCTTCTATCCCACGCAATGATTTTTGACACACATTTGCTTGCAAGACAGTGCAGAATTATTTACTCTGAAACCACGTTGCTTACAAAACCACTTTGTAAGTACATTATTACAGTGCAAGTCCTCGACTCACATTCTTCAAATGTTGTTTTTTATTTAGTCTATGAGGTGACATGGTTATCAAGGAGACAATAAACAATGCCAGCTCAGCGGGAGTATCGACACAGAAGCATGGGATTCTCGACAGAGCATGCACATCCTAGACAACTAGGTTAGGGAACGCATAGCAGGAGTACACTATACCCAGAACGTATATGCCAGCCTATATACACACTGTTTTAGCACGATGGTGGAATTGTTCATTCTCTTCATTGTTCTTATATAGCTAATCAGTTTTATCTGCTTCTGTCTATTGATTATTGCATTGCATATATTCCGTACACAAATTACAATGGTTCAATAAATATTGAAAACGCCCCATCGTGTATTTATTGCATATCTCAGTGAGAGAGCACAAGTGACTGAGCGAAAAGGTTCTAGATCTGTTGCCACGATTCCTTGGGGAGTCAAGGTTGTCATGTTCTGAGGTTTCCCAAACCATTTGTTCCCCTACTAGGTTTAGGGGGAACTTACGGTGGCACTGTGAGCTAGCTGGTCTTTAGGACACCATATCCTGAGGGGGTGCATAGAATCAGTCTGGCGCCATCCCAATATTTATGTTGTCCAACAAGCACACAGTTTCTACTGGAAAGTGGAAACTGTACGACAACATCCTCAGCGTTCTCTGGAGATAGTGGCTGGCACTGAGTACAACAGAGAGAGGTTACAGAGAGCTGTATCGCCCAATCCACTGACAGGCACCCAGCAAACAGCTGACATTCATTAATTGACACATGTTTTTTCCGTGGATCTCTGGGAATCCCTTAACTGAGAATAGGAAAGAATGAATGAATGCATGAAGCAAGTTGCCTGAACATGAAACGGATAGCCATGGACAGAGCACCTCAAGCTCACGTCCTTGGACCGCAAGAGATATGGCTTCTATTGAGATGCACTGTGTTTGAGGGATCTTGAGAACACGTTTATTGAATAAGCCTCTGGACTATGTGAATATGGAAGGATCTTTGATGTAAATGTTGTTATAGCTTGAGATTCTATCATGAAGAGAGGATTGGGAGGCGTTGGTAAGAGATGCATTTCACAGAGACTACATCTGCTGATTAGACATTTTTCCATCTCCCCTAGGTCTTCATCGTGGGCCTGGTGGCAGACAGGAAGTACCAGCACTTTAATGCAATCCTAGAAGCCTACATCTGCCAGCACTTCAGTGCCACTCTGGCCTACAAGTAAGTTACTGTCTCCTCACAATCTTCCTGAAACATGTCTCACATATCTCCAAGTCCATGACATCTCAACACCTTGTGAGCTGCTCTCCTCCCAGCTGACATGTTGACACCTTGTGAACTGCTCTTCTCCCATTAGACATCTCAATACCTTATGAGCTGCCCTTCTCCCGGTAGACATCTCAACACCTTGTGAGCAGCTCTCCTGTTCGTTGGGTAGTCATCTGGACACCTTGTAAGCTGGTCTTCTCCCAGTAGACCTCTCAAAACCTTGTGAGCTGCTCTTCTCCCAGTAGACATCACAACACCGTGTGAGCTGCCCTTCTCCCAGTAGAAAGCTCAACACCGTGTGAGCTGCTCTTCTCCCAGTAGACATCACAACACCGTGTGAGCTGCTCTTCTCCCAGTAGAAAGCTCAACACCGTGTGAGCTGCTCTTCTCCCAGTAGACATCTCAACACCTGCGAGCTGCTCTTCTCCCAGTAGAAAGCTCAACACTGTGTGAGCTGCTCTTCTCCCAGTAGACAGCTCAACACCTTGTGAGCTGCTCTTCTTCCAGTAGATGTCTAAACACCGTGTGAGCTGCTCTTCTTCCAGTAGACATCTCAACACCTTGTGAGCTGCTCTTCTCCCAGTAGACATCTCAACACCTTGTAAGCTGCTCTTCTCCCAGTAGACATCTCAACACCTTGTGAGCTGCTCTTCTCCCAGTAGACATCTCAACACCTTGTGAGCTGCTCTTCTCCAAGTAAACATCTCAACACCTTGTGAGCTGCTCTCCTCACAGCTGACATGTTGACACCTTGTGAACTGGTCTTCTCCCAGTAGACATCTCAACACCTTCCCAGCTGTTCTTCTCTCAGTAGACATCTCAACACCTTGTGAGCTCCTCTTCTCCCAGTAGACATGTCAACACCTTCCCAGCTGCTCTTCTCCCAGTAGACATCTCAACACCTTCCCAGCTGCTCTTCTCCCAGTAGACATCTCAACACCTTGTGAGTTGCTCTTCTACCAGTAGACATCTCAACACCTTCCCAGCTGCTCTTCTCCCAGTAGACCTCTCAAAACCTTGTGAGCTGCCCTTCTCCCGGTAGATATCTCAGCACCTTGTGAGCAGCTCTTCTCTGGGTAGTCATCTGGACACCTTGTAAGCTGGTCTTCTCCCAGAAGACCTCTCAAAACCTTGTGAACTGGTCTTCTCCCAGTAGACCTCTCAAAACCTTGTGAGCTGCTCTTCTCCCAGTAGACATCACAACACCGTAGAAGCTGCTCTTCTCCCAGTAGAAAGCTCAACACCGTGTGAGCTGCTCTTCTCCCAGTAGACAGCTCAACACCTTGTGAGCTGCTCTTCTTCCAGTAGACATCTCAACACCTTGTGAGCTGCTCTTCTCCCAGTAAACATCTCAACACCTTGTAAGCTGCTCTTCTCCCAGTAGACATCTCAACCACTTGTGAGCTTCTCTTCTCCCAGTAGACATCTCAACACCTTGTGAGCTGCTCTTCTCCCAGTAGACATCTCAACACCTTGTGAGCTGCTCTTCTCCCAGTAGACATCTCAATACCTTGTGAGCTGCTCTTCTCCCAGTAGACATCTCAACACCTTGTAAGCTGCTCTTCTCCCAGTAGACATCTCAACACCTTCCCAGCTGCTCTTCTGCCAGTAGACATCTCAACACCTTCCCAGCTGCTCTTCTCCCAGTAGACATCTCAACACCTTGTGAGCTGCTCTTCTCCCAGTAGACATCTCAACACCTTCCCAGCTGCTCTTCTCCCAGTAGACATCTCAACACCTTGTGAGCTGCTCTTCTCCCAGTAGACATCTCAACACCTTCCCAGCTGCTCTTCTCCCAGGGGACATCTCAACACCTTGTGAGCTGCTCTTCTCCCAGTAGACATCTCAACACCTTGTGAGCTGCTCTTCTCCCAGTAGACTTCTCAACACCCTGTGAGCTGCTCTCCTCACAGCTGACATGTTGACACCTTGTGAACTGGTCTTCTCCCAGTAGACATCTCAACACCTTTCCAGCTGCTCTTCTCCCAGTAGACATCTCAACACCTTGTAAGCTGCTCTTCTGCCAGTAGACATCTCAACACTTTCCCAGCTGCTCTTCTCCCAGTAGACATCTCAACACCTTGTGAGCTGCTCTTCTCCCAGTAGACATCTCAACACCTTCCCAGCTGCTCTTCTCCCAGTAGACATCTCAACACCTTCCCAGCTGCTCTTCTCTCAGTAGACATCTCAACACCGTGTGAGCTGCTCTTCTCCCAGTAGACATCTCAACACCTTCCCAGCTGCTCTTCTCCCAGTAGACATCTCAACACCTTGTAAGCTGCTCTTCTCCCAGTAGACATCTCAACACCTTCCCAGCTGCTCTTCTCCCAGTAGACATCTCAACACCGTGTGAGCTGCTCTTCTCCCAGTAGACATCTCAATACCTTCCCAGCTGCTCTTCTCCCAGTAGACATCTCAACACCTTGTAAGCTGCTCTTCTCCCAGTAGACATCTCAACACCTTGTGAGCTGCTCTTCTCCCAGTAGACATCTCAACACATTGTGAGCTGCTCTTCTCCCAGTAGACATCTCGACACCTTGTGAGCTGCTCTTCTCCCAGTAGACATCTTGGCACCTTGGGTGCTGCTTTTCTCCCTTATGCTGTTTCATCCATTTGGTTATGCATTGCACTTTCTGTTTAGACATCTTGTTATGTTGTGTATCTTGATGTCAGTGTGGGCTTGTGCTCATTGTAGAGTGTGTGTCAGTTTTCATGTTCAGAATCTAAATGTTTGAAAGTTGGCGAGATGTTGCCTTGCTTGAGGTGCAAAAGCCACGCACCAGACCTGCAATAAATCTTACTACCCACCTTCTTGTGTGCTGGAGTCACTACATTTCTCACTGCCTTGTGTGTGTGCAGTGCTGTCCCAGTGGACATCCAACACGCTGTCAATTGGGTAGCCGACCTCCAATGCTGTCAATCCCTTTACCTACCACTGTTCCCCAAAGGGGACCTTTATCTCTCGGGACGCAAGTTGCAAAGACGATGCAATGAAGATAGCACTGCGAGGACTTAGAGGTCTCTCGTGGCACAGAAACATTTAGAAATCCAGCTCCGTGATCCCCAAGAGGCGCTAGCAGCTGCTAAAGTCGCATCTCAAGCACACCAGAATCACAAAAGAAAACAAGACATACCCAAGACATCCTAGCCAAAGCCTGGAGACCAGTCAGCCTCACTGGTGAAGAAGAATGAGACACCTCTTGACATTTTTTGTTTTTAGAGTTTTATATAGCGCAAACTAGACCCGAAGATATCAGGTATCAGAGCGCTTTACATAGCACCAGTTTTGTTACACAAGGACACATTCATTTTTGTTAGGCATGGGGAGGTTACGTGATTTGCCCAGAATCACAGGATGTTCCGCGTCATTGCTGAGACTCGATCCCGGTTCCCCAACTTCGAGATCGACCACTCTAGCCATAAGGCAACATCCTCTTCCCTCTCTTACATCCTCTTCACATACACTCATCATGTAGCATCCTCTAGGCACTATATAGGCTGCAGAATATTTCTTTATTACACTTCACTCGATATAGAAGTGCTCACTACTCTACACAGAAGTCCAGGGTTACCTAAGATTGTCTGTGATTTGAAAGTCCAGAGAGCAGATGAAGGGAGCAGTAACGTGACCTTCCAATTCACTCTTCGTATTTAGGGGCCGATTATGATGGCGGACGGACCTGAGTCCGTCTGCCACCATAGAGTAGGAGGGACCGTCCGCAGGGGCAGCGGCGGTCCCTCCGTGCAAATTAGGATGTGACCACCACCCTGGCGGTCACATCCTGTATTTTTATCATTGCGGTGGGTGCTGCTTGAAGCAGCACCCGCCGCATAGATAAAAATGTAAGTTGTGCATTTGCATGCACAAAGCGGCAGGCACCGCGCGGTGCCTGCCGCTTTGTGCAGGCAAATGCAGGGGGGTACCATAGGTACCCCCCATGTGCACTCCCCACCCCCCTTCACCCCTGGGGGCCCACAACGGGCCCCCAAACACAAATCCGTATGCCTTTACACGGCGTAAATGCCGCCGTGTAAAGGCATCTTTCTACAGACATCCTAATATGGCTGGCGGTGTCTGATAGACACCGCCAGCCATGTTAATGCTTTTCCGCCGCGGGCGGAATCCGCCCGCGGCGGAAAAGCGGAGGACAGATAGTAAGACCCACCAGCCATCCTAATATGGCGGTGGGTCTTTCAAGGCTCCGCGGCGGATTTCCCGCATCCTCCGCCGGCCCGGTGGATGAGGGAAATCCGCAATCGTAATAGGCCCCTTAATGTGGCCGAGTTTTAAGACTGCATAGAATCATCCAATCACCAAGCATTATCTCACAGTGAGTTTATATTACATCCACATCTATTAAACCTTCACACACTACGAATTACCCAGTGGTTAATTGGTGCCAGTGGTTGCACCATCAACACTCATTTCAGCACTCTTTCCCAACTCCTGCTCTGTCCCAGTCCCCATCTAAGCAGTAAGAGGGATCAGTGCCACAATAACGTGGTTATTGATACCATTGACAAAAATATTGTCACAAAAATATTGTTTACCGCATTATCATGCCCATATACTTTTCATGGTAAGTACAAAAATATCAGAAAAAAATATCCTGTCACTAATATCGTACAGAAAATATACAAAAATATTGATTGTTTAGTATAAAGTTTAAAGCAGTAAATGATAAATATTTTAATATATACATTTAATATAATGTAAATTAAGTGCATTACACTAATATTCAATTCTATACGTAAATATATACCTAAATAAAACGTAAACATATATATATTATATGTGTTTTTGTATATATATTTTATATATATATATATATATATATATATATATATATATATATGTATAAAAAATAAAGTCAGCCTTGGTTTGAGGTCTGGAGACAAAGTAATGATGCAAATCTAGGGGCATATTAGCAAGAACCTGGTTAAAATTATCGCTGTTTTAGCGGCAGGAAACTGCCGCTAAAAGGGTGATAATGGGCTTACTAATATGCATTATAGAATTCCAATAGAAGCCCAGGTTAGATATCATGCACATCTAACCTGGGATTCTATAGGAATTCTATAACGCATATTAGCAATCCCATTATCGCAGTTTTAGCGGCAGTTTCCTGCCGCTAAAACGGCAATAATTTTAACGAGGTTCTTGCTAATATACCCCCAAGTTTTCTACAAAAACATGTATGGTCACTGAACTCTATCCATGGTCACTAGTTTTGGTTTTAACTGCATCAACCTTGATTACCCCAAGTGCGGTCTTGAGTCCACTTTGATTACATTTTAATTACGCCAGAGTCATATGAGCAATTTTGGTAATTTCTCGTTACTGCTGTGACATGAAATTACTAAACATTCTGCGATTATACCTGCCTGCGTAACTTAAAGCAATTTGGGGCAGAATCGCCCACTGCAGGAGCACAGGAACAGAGCATGAGTGGCTGCAGCGCCTCGCGTTTTATTGCATTCAGGGGCATATTAACAACAAGTAGCGATAATTATCGCTAAATAGTCTTAGCGATGATTTTTTTATCGCTGCCTATCGCTGGATATGTTAGCGTAGAAAACATGCTATTAGCAACGTTTTCCCCATTGTGCTAAAATATCCAGCGATAGTGGCAAAATGCGTGAATATCGCTGAGAATACAGCGATATTCACGCATTAGCGACGAAATGCTCTTAGCCATGTTATCCACCTCCCATTGGATAACATGGGTAAGAACTGGTCTGAGCAGGCGTTGGTTTTTGGCGATAGCGGGAATATTTCCATCGCTACGCCTGCCTTGCTAATAGGCGATAGCGACGTTAGCGACTGCTTTCAGTTGCCAACAGGTTGGGTATGCCCACTTTGCATGTCATTAGCGATAAATATCGCTGACATGCAAAGCGGGCCCCAAACCGCTCGCTATCGCCTAAAAGCTGTCGCTAACATCAGTTAGCGACAGCTTGCTAATAGAGCGATAGAATTATCGCCGCTTAGTGGCCGAAAACGGCCGCTAAACCGGCGATAATTGCCTATCGCCACCCTTGGTAATATGCCCCTTAGTGCGGTTTTCTTAGCGCTCAGGGCATCCTCTGGCAACATTACAGACAAAAGACTGCATTTTGGTCTTAGAAAATAGAACCAATTGCAGGGGTAAGCTGCTCGCAGAATTGTGCTGTAATTTCACTTAATAACATTACAGAAAATTATGCGAGTCACTCCCAATGCCAAAAGGAACTCTGTCGTCAAAATTGGCAGAACTCACTCAATTTAGCGAGAAGCTTCTTATCTTTCGGGACAATGCTGCCACATTTGGGACGTGACAGAGAACCCATTACATTTCATGAAAAATCTCAAACTTTTGGCTAAGTGTATAACCAGACGTGACAAACACTTGGACCGATCTTCTAACTTTAAGTTTAAATGCCACTTTTTTTGCAGTAATTTTTAAAGTAGATTGTTTGCAAAAAAAAACAGGAAGCATTGCCTGTGGTTCATGGTGGCAGAATGGTGAATCTATGGCGCGGCCAAAAACCCTATGAAGATTGGGCGGAGCGAGAAGTCTCCGCCCTCCACTAGCAGCTTCCGTTCGTCACTTCCAATCAATTCACATCATTTATTGAGACTCAAGGCCTGAGTTTGATCTTGGCAGACGGATTACTCCATCGCAATGGTGACAGATATTCCATAAAAATCCCTTTATATCCTATGGGATTTATATTTCGGCTGACTGCATATCCGTCACCGTAGTAACCCGTCCACCGAGATCTAACTCAGGGCCTCAGTGTGAATACATCAGCTGGGCCTTCGCCTTGGCATTCCACTATGGGCCAAGGATGGAAAGAAAGAGTTGTCTGCAGGGCGCACGGTACACTTTTTAACCACTGTTGAAAATTATAAATGCAAAATTGTAGCATCATTACCACATCCACCATTACCCCCACCACAACAGCATTTGTACATGACTGTGTTTGCAAGCAAACTTCACTACATGGAAGGCAGACCTACTGGCTTTGCCAATGCTTTGTCTTTGGGCTCTGATCCACACCCTTTCTTTGCATATTCCTCCACTATCCGCCTCGCCTAATTTTATGTTATGTTCCTTGCACCCTCTCTCCTTGTTCTCTGTCCTGCTTGGGGATGTCTAAGAGTACAAAACGGGAGACATTGTTTACATCGAATGCGCTACAACGTATTCCATTACAACGCGGTTGTTACAACGACCGCGTTGTTACAACGCGACCTATTACATAACAAGTCGTTTCAAAGACTTGCTGTAAGGGGCGCGCTATTGTTGTATTTAGAATCCAACACCTTCCCTGCTGTTGCGCAAACTGGAGATGGAATAGTAAATTACACTAATCCTAAATCCTGCGCTCCCTCTACAGCAAGTTGATGTAATGGTTTACGTTATAAAGGAATGCGTTGCAGCGCATTAGTTGTAAAGAGATATATTGGTACAAAACACTCTACTTTCACGCAAGGTGCTCCAAAAAGGTGCTCTGTTCCCTCCTCGTGTTCATTTTCATTTTTTCAATTAGTCTATCAATCCCTATTTTACTGGGGATTGTATAAACTTCTTGTGTCTTTTAATGGTTTCGGTCCAGACCTGCGATTCAGAACTGGCTACTCAACTCTTGGTCACTTTGCTCTTTCCTAAAGTTGGAGATATTGGTCTAAGCTCTGAAGAATGGATTTCTCCAATTAGCTGTTGTTGTGGTTTCCCTGCTTCAGCTGTATTGAAAGCCTTAGGGCTTTCTAAGATAATTGCTAATTTAGTGAACCCTCTATTTGCTATCATTCACATAAAACAGTCGATTCATTCATTACTTAGGCCAGCACATGGAGGAATCAGTGCGGTGTTCGCGTTCTCCACGCGTGTGTCTATACCAAAGAAATAAAAACAAAGAATGCAATATTACTCCATACTGAGTAATAATACACATACAGCCTGATTCATCAAGTTGATTTGCGCTCGCAAAGGGCCAGATTCTGAGAATCTGCCCCTTTGCGAGTGCGATTTTTGCATTTGGGATTCATCATCCCAAATGCAAAAATCGCTATTACCGAAATCGCATATTTGCGAGGAATTGGATTTAAGGAATCTCTAATAGAGATTCCTTAAATGCAATTCATCAACCAATTAGAAATTGCGAAATTGCAATATTTGGTCGCAATTTACCACCAAGTCTGACTTGGTGGTAAATTGCGAAAATAGTGTAAAAAGCACTTAAGTGCATTTTTTTCTTTTGCATGTTACACACACACATGTCCTTTGGACATGTGTGTGCGCAACACCTGTTCAAATGTGCATTTAAGGAGTGCTACAGGGTGTCCTTTAGACACCCCTGGCACCCTTCAAATCGCTATCTTATTTGCGAGTAGCAAATTGCTAATCGCAAATGAGGAATACTCCCCATTCATTCCTATGGGCCTTTTGGCCCATAGGAATGAATGGGGAGTTTTTCCTTATTTGCGATTAGCAATTTGCTACTCGCAAATAAGGAATGTGTAGGAATCGCTATTTATTTAGCAATTCCTACATGAATACCGTTTTGCGAGTCCTTAATAGCGATTCGCTATGATTCGCTATTAGGGGCTCGCAAAACGGCCCCTTGATGAATCAGGCTGATAGTTTGCTGTTTACAGGTATATCAGTTACTCTGTACAACGTTGGGTCCTGTAACAGTGGTCGCGTGCCTATGTCGTGGTATTCGGGCTGGTGTCCCTGCTTCCCTCATTGATCTGAAAGACAAATGGAAGACTGACCTGGAGCTACAGATTACTGATATGGACTGGGAGAGGATCTTAGCACATATGACTGTTGTCTCTCGTAATGCCAAGTTCAAATTAATTAATTTTTATATTTTGCACAGAGTTTACCTTACACCAGGCAAGATCAATAGGTTTTCTGTGGCTGCTGCTGCGCCATGTCCAAGGTGTGGGAAGTTGGGGGCAGAAATGTTCCATATGGTATGGTCACGCCCATCCTTGGTTGAGTTCAGGGAAGCGGTAATGAACTGTGTTAACCCCTACGATGCTGATGACGGCCCCCAGCCGTCATGCATCACGCAGCGCGTGTGCTGATGACAGCTGGGGGCCGTCATAAACCCGTCCACTTCGAAAAACACCACACAGGCGAGGAATCGCGGCCGCGCCCAAGGGGTTAATGAAACAAGCAATCCCGTGTATACCCATGGCCTGCATACTTGGGGGATATCTGTTGTAAGTAGATTAGGTAGGCAGCAGGACACGTCTTCAAGTTATTAAGATAGATTTATTAAGATGGCACAGCAGAGCAGTAAACCTCACAGCTGAGCAGACCATCAACTGCCAAGGCTGGAATCCACATATACCAGATAGAACACTCTTAGGTACTATGGGAGGTTGGGAATGTGGGAACACAAAGAAAGGGCTACTCACACCAAGTAGCCATATTGAAGGAAGCACAAATATACAACAATATCCTAACAAAAAGAGAAAAAACACAATTTGATATTGACTTGGGATTGATTCTGGCAAAACGAGAATTGACAATGCTTTGGAAGTCTACACGTAGCCCTCAAATGACTAAATGGGAATAAGAGCTGGTTCAGTGGGCAAGTCTTGAGAGTGCTGTGTTATTTCGAGAGCTAAAAAGAGGGCGGGGAACGATTGAAAGGTCTAGAGCATCGCAACACCTTACGAATTGCTTATTGGCCCCGAATGATGACACGGATACATTGAATCGCGCTATGATCTCTCTGGAGCATCTGGAGGGCGGTAATAACTGACCTGGCATGGATCTTGGGTGCGATTTGAAAATACCGTGGTGACCTTTGAAGATGTTGGTCACTCTGGCGCACCACACATGACAGCTTTGCAAGGGTAACTGTAGGTGGGGTAGTTAGTTGTTTTTTGCTAGTTAAAAGCTATAGTGGTCTAATGGTATGTTTGAATATGTTTTGCACTCAGACTATCCTTGCTTGCTTGTCATTTTTAAACTATTTTTTATTATATGAATTGTCACTTTTATCCTATTTAGCATATGTATTTGCTTTCTTGTCATTTTTTTCTTTTTAAAACCTTTACCATGAATTAATGCAGTGCATTATTCATTATTTGTTGTGTATCCTGGCAGCTATTGCTTTATGTTCTTATTTGAAAACAATACTATTTTGTTTGAAATAAATACAGCTAATAGGAAAGCTAATAGGTCTCGCCTTTGGGACTTATTGACTTTGCCAATGTTTTTTTCAGCGCTGTACTATGTCCCCGATGCTTTACAGCATGATTAAAGCGTGAACCAGAAAAATAGGTGCTACGACAGTGCAGCTATGTCATTTCCTAGGTGCACACAACACGCATGCACGTACCTGCATAATGACACAGCTGCTTTTATTTTTATTTTTATTTACTGTTCCGAGTTAAATTGGAGAAAAAAAATGAAGTACAATTTTTTTTGTGTTGCAAAACGGGTGGCGGAAGCAGTACAGTGGTTGTGGTGACGGTAAGAAGCACAGAGAGCGCGGGTGCGGGGAAGCAACAGGTAAGGTACGGGTGGGTAAAGCAGAAGAAGGTAAGAAGCACAGAGGGGCATATTATCAATCACAGGAGATACAATTATCGCCGCTTTATCGACAGGAAACTGCTGCTGAAGTGTTGATAATGCGCTTGATAATCTGTCCTTGCGAATTCACATAGAAGCCCAGGTTAACACCAGAACCTGGGCTGCTATGGTAATTCACAAGGGCATATTATCAAGCCCATTATCGCTGCTTTAGCGGCAGTTTCTTGCCGATAAAGCAGCGATAATTTTATCTCCTGTTCTTGATAATATGGCCCATAGAGCGCAGATGTGGGGAGGCAACTGGGAAGGTGCGGGTGGGTGAACCAATATGGCGTTCACATACAACGCGGAGGGCGAGGGGAACATTTGCACTAGGGGTGAGAGAGAGCAACATTGAGCTCCAGGTTAGTGGGGGTGGAAGCTCAGGCTGAGAAGGGAATGGTGGTGGGGAAAGTACAGAGAGACGAGTACAACAAGGTAGAAGCACACAGGAGAGAGAGAGCAACATGAAACACGGTGGTGTGGAGAAGAGAAGTACATGAGCGAGACAAAACACATGCTCCTTCCATATGGGGCTTATTTACAAGCCCCTTGCGCCACTGGTGCGTCATTGTTTATGACACTCTGGTGGTGCGGAGTGCAGACCTATATCTACGAGGCCACACATAACTACTTTGCTTTGCTTTTGATGGCCTCGTTGATATTGTGCACGTTGGTATCCTTTCCTGTACAAAAACAATTGTGCCAACAACGCGGGCACGGTGCCTGCATTGTCTCTAGGCACTAAATTGTGCACCAGCTGAAAGGACAGGAATGCACTGTATTTTGTTAATATGGTGTACTCCTTTCCTTTTTGTTTGGCGTAGGGATAGTGCAGCAAAAAGATTTGCTGTGCTGCCCTACACAAAATCATTGTAAATGAGGCAATGAGAGTTTAACTAAAATGAAAAAGTAGTGCTTGAAAGGTAAGCAGTGGAAGGGCACAGGTAATAACTGGCCTCAAGTGAAGGGGAAGAAGAGGAATGAAAGCCCCCAGAAGCTAACAAATGAAGAGCAAGCAAAGGAGAGTGACATTAAAGCCAGCTAATAGCATGCAGTGGGCGGGCTCTAATCCCACTGTAAACTGCCATTAGGTCTTTCCACAGACAAACAGCCTGTGTTCTCTGGTAGGCAAAACCTAATTGTGCGATGGGAGAGGCAGACCTGCTCCCTTTGATGTACCTGTATTTGGCACTGGTGTGGGTGTGTGTCAGACAGTGTGATTTGCTTGTTTTGCATCCCACACAGATGAATAGTGTTGGCCACTGTGCTGTTCTTTCAGAAAGGGACTCAGATGATGTCACAGCCTCTGAGGGTTCGTGGTCTCTTCTTCAAAGCCTCTCCACTAAAAGCACTTAAGCACTTCTCTCCTTTTCTCTTATGTTTATAGCACGGTCCAAAGGTATGCCTCTCCCTTATTCCTAGTCGATGGTTTCCCTCTCTCATGTTTGATTGTCTCACCCCTTCCAGGAAGCTGATTGCCGTGCTGACGTCTTACATGAGGATGGCCAGCCAAGGAGAGTTTTGTGACAAACTCCTGCGGAACTTTAAAGCCTTGGAGTACATTTTCAAGTTCATTGTGCGCTCCAGGAGGCTTTTCTCCCAGTAAGTATCATGGTGAAAGGGCGAGATTTTGATCGATACCTTATATCTATTGATCCAAACCTCGATCTGGTCGACTGAACCTTTATTGCCTGTCTGTAAGGAAAGAAAGTGCACCTATTTCCAAGTTAGTTCACCCAAGAAAGGACTCTACTCTCAAAGATCACGGACAACTTCTAGTTTTCAAAAGTTTATTGTAAAGATATAATGAGCTGCAAATACAGGCATCTCAGAATGAGATTCACGAGATACACAGGTCCAATTACATACATGTGCTCTCGAAAAGCCCTCAAACGAGCAACAGAAATCACTAACACAAGTTCTAAGAATAGCAAAGCTATCAGCATAGACGCATATCTCTCCTTCATTTAGGTTGGAGGAAAAAACACACAGGTTAGGCGTCCCTACCCTGTTCTAGATGGTATCCCTACTTAACCAAATCCCAACCTAACAAAGGTGTCAGCAGTGAATGACCCCCAAGGGAAGTCACTCACTCTAAGTCTCTTGGTGAAAACCTAAAGTTCTCCAGTCATGACCCCTCTCTGCCTACCCATCCACTCTCTTAGGGGTCCTCAGGTCTCTGCTCTAACTCCACCCAGGGGTGCTGTCCCTAATACAAAACAGTCAACAACATTTGAGACGCCCCTTGTGGAACGCCCCTCACGTGGTGCAACTTCAGGCTTTTTCCATGATGCTTTGTATTGGGCCTCAGACGTTAGAGTTGACCTTGCTTCTCAGATTCTTCTCCGGCCCGCTGATACCCCTTAAACATTCCAAAACCCTCCTCCATGTCTGGGCCGTCTACTGAACAGACCTCTATTCATTCATTTATAATTGGATCCCCCCTTTCCTGTTGCAGACAGATATCTGCCGCCAAGAACCCAACTCTCATAAACTTCTAAAAAGGCTTGCAACATTTCTCAGCCCAGACATGTACGTGTAAATCAATGCTAAAACATTTCAGGCCTACAATAATTCCCATAACGATTATAATATTCAACTTCTTCATTTAATTAAAGCATGTTAATACTCTTATTCTATTTATAAGTAAACAATTCTATAAATCATGGCCTATTTAATGCAATGACCAAAAACCTTAAAACAATCTGTGTCGTGAAAAGAACCACCTTCCCTTTCCCTCCAGCTCTGGCCCTGAGGCCTACCACGTTCTGCGTTTTACCGCATACCATCTTATGTTGTAACAGCTTCACGACATGGATTCAAAATAATCACGTCTAATAAAGTCATATAATGTCACACATTTCTGTATTAGTTCCACACCTACTTAAATCTCTACATTAGCTATACATTTAGGATATAATTGCAGATACTATTAGCACTCATGGCATTTCTCTTCATGAATTATGCTTATTACAGGTAAGTGTGATGTACTCATACATTTATCAGTTTGCGCTCTCTCAGTTCCCCCCTTTGATGACCTCTCGGGGTCATCACTAACATTTAAACTGAGGTTATTGCTGGCATTCTCTGCGCTTCCAGAGCTCTCAGGCTCCTGTACTGATTATCCTGTATGGCAGCCAATCTCTGCAGCTGCTCTCTTTGGGCCCTTTCTGCCTTTCTTGCTCTGTACCATTTGAATACCCTCACCAATCCCCACAATATTATCCCACAGATCAATATTATGATGATAGGCTTTAGGATATACCAAATAAAGCTTTTTCCTAAGGTGGAAAACCACCCTCCAACTGCACTCATTCCGTGGCCCACCTTTTCCCAGACATTTTCTCTACTCAAGTCTTCGATCTCTTTGTGAATATTAGTTATGTTCTTAATAACTTTCTCAAGGGGTTTTGAAAGGTCTGGAATGTAAGTGCAACATTCCTGAACCTTCAAAGCCTTACAGACTCCGCCCTCTTTTGCTAATAGGACATCTAATGCAAGACGATTTTGAAGAACCATAGCTCTTATCGATTGCATCTCTCCTTCTACCAGCATTAAGGACTGAGCAGTGCTGGCAGACAACCTGTCGACAACTGTTGCCAGTCGTCTAATTTTAACATCATTAAGGATTATTCCCAAAAGAGGGAACATAGCTCCAAAAACATCTCCAACCATTTCTGCATCGCCTAAATCTCTCCTTCCCCTCGATGATGTCTGGCCCTCAATGATCAATAAGTCTTGTGCATGATATATTTTGGGGAAGACAATTGCCAAGTAACATGATCCATACCAGTTGTCAGGTAGTCTCACGTAAGCATTTCTTCCACATACAAAATACACATTTGGAATCACTTGCATTCCCTTCAGGAAATCCTTAGTGTAGTACTCTAAATTAAAAGCATGTTCACAGTCAACTTCACCCACGTATACATTTTCATAATACGTTTTGGCTCGGTGAAGACATAACTTTCCTCTCTGCGCTTTATCTAAAGCTATTGGACCACTACTACCCTTTCTCTTATGTGACTTCTCTTCCTCGGTCCAATCTATTTTCCCTTGTCCTGATTTCTTCAAAATCTTTTGTCTCCTGTAACGATCATCCACCTGCCCTATGAACTTCTTCTCGACTTCTGACACCTTGCATGTCAGGTTATTTCTACGGGCATGTGAAGTATCTAAGGTAATCCAAGGAATGAAGAACTTGGCCAATCTGTCTTCACTCTTCCAGTAATCCCATTTATTCATCTGCTTATAATTCGGGACTTCTGGCAACACAGAATCATAATTAGAGAAATAGTATTCAAAACTATCTCTCTCATAAAATATACTAAGCAATAAGCTACATGTAATGCCATATGTCAGAGGGAGGTGATGGTATCGAATTCCTTCATCTACAGACGCAGGCAACTGCATGCAGACGTAGCAATCCTTAACCTCCATGGCATCCACGTATTCATACAAAAGTTTAGCATAAGCATTTGACCTAAAGTCTCCTTGGGACTCGTCTACATGTAACCTGCGGGCCTCTGCAGCCAATAACGCTTTCTCTTGAGTGTTTTCCCTTTTCTCACCTGCAACAGTAGGTGTAAGCGTTCCTGCAGAACTCACATCAGTTACCTTTACCTCTTCTTCATGTCCCTTTACATAAGAAATTGTTACCACTAAAGCTATTAATATTATCACTCCTACTATTAGTGTACCTATTATACATTTAGCTCTGCGGTTCGGGGTGCCGGCCTCCATTTCGTCAGACTATATAGTTCTCTCTTTATCTCCGCAAAAAGTTCTTTTCCTCTCGTTCCTTTACAGTCTCTTTTCAATCCTTTTTGTCTTTAGAATCCACACAGTTGGAGGCTGACAACCTTCTTCGCAAAAGTCCTTTAACAGTTCAAAAAGACAACCCTAGCCCTTCTCCATCAACTCAAGGGATTCCCTAAAATTCTCTGCTTCCTGGGCGCTAGGTAATCTTCTTTTTCTGCTTGCTTTATTTACAAAGTCCTTTAACAATCGACTATCAGATTTGTGGTTGCAGCTTCAATAGCATAGTTCAATATTTCCAAGCGAAGAGTGTGCTCTTCATGTGCTGTTATCGTTGTACCAAAGTCGGGGAATTGCAATTCTGTAAGAAACATGTGCTTTAACTTGCTGAGGCGGGGAGGTCTGGGGAGCACGAATGTTAGTGACCCTTCTTGTTCGACACCGGGTACCAACAATCGTATTTCCACGGTGATAATGGGCTCAGAACTGGACACCACCACCGCTCGGATCCTCCCTGTCTCCGGTTTCACAGACATTTGTCGCCAGATATGTCCACTCAGGTGTGGAGTATCTTCTGTTAGGCACACGCACTCTTCTTGACCTTCTTCGGTCGGGTGCTTCAGCGCCCTGAGCACCTTCTTCTGGGTCTGAGTCTTCTGATATCGGAGGAAGGGTTGCTTCTGGAGTTGACCTCAGGCTAGAACTTCTTCTTTGCGGCCAATTTGCTTCTCCACGTGCCCTTCTACTCCTTCTCCTTCTGGTCTGTTCTCGCTCTCTTTCAGACCTGTCAGGGTCAGACTCGTACTCCCAGCTACTTTCTCCTTCTGTAGCGTCTTCAGTTTCGCTGTTGTACTGACCGTCCTCAGCTTGGTCAGACTCGTTCCCTGCTTCCGCTGGCACCTCTACAGCTTGGCTAGCCCCCTCTATGGCTTCTTGGTCCTCAGCTGGACGTCCATCCGAGAGAGGAGCTGTTTCCAGAGGTGCTGGAACCCTTTTCGTATGCGACGCGTGGATCCAATTGGGCAGGCCTCCCACCTTTACAGCTGTACTTGTGATCAGGATGACCTGGTAGGGCCCACGCCAACGAATATCCAAGCAGCTTCTTCTCACATGTTTCTTCACCAGGACCCAGTCCCCAGGATACAGGTCATGGCACGGGCCCTGGCACGCTGGAACCTCTGCAGCCTGCACCTGAAGGGACACAGAACGCATGGCGTCAGACAGCCCCTTACAATAGTCCAGGATCATATCATCTGTGATATTTAACAATGCAGTAGCTGGAATAGATGGCAGCCTCATTGCTCTCCCCATTAACACTTCATGTGGTGACAACCCTGTTCTTCTGTCTGGGGTACTACGAAGGCTCATGAGGACTAATGGCAGGGCATCAGGCCAACTCAGGGTCGTTGAGGAACAGACTTTAGCTATTCTGGACTTGATCGTTCCATTGATCTGTTCCACAATTCCTGAGGCTTCTGGTCGGTAACTGCAATGGAGCTTTTGGTCAATATTCAGTGCTACACAGATCATCTTCACAAGCTCGCTGTTAAAATGTGTTCCCCTATCTGATTCCAAAAAGGCCGGCACCCCGAAACGAGGGATAAGTTCTCTAAGCAGTAACTTAGCCACTGTGAGGGTGTCGCACCTACGTGTAGGATATGCCTCAACCCATCTGGAGAACACACAAACAACCACCAGGACATAGCGAAGGCGGTTGCATCTTGGCATTTCAATGAAATCTATCTGCATTCTATTGAATGGACCTCCAGACCTTCCTATGTGACTTAGTGCAACTGGTGTTCTTTTTCCTACGTTCAGCTGCTGGCAGGTCACACAACGCTGGCACACTGCTTCTGCTGCTATTCTAAACTTAGGATTGTACCAAGTCTGTCTAAACACTCTCAGCATAGCATCTCTCCCTAAGTGTACTGGACCATGTATGAGTCTAGCCATTGGGCTCACCATCTCATTGGGCAACACTGCTCTGCCGTCTGCTGAGACCCAAAAATGGGTCTCACCCATTACACATCCTGCCTTTTCCCATGTTTCCTTTTCTGAATCAGGAGCATTTTCTTGCATGGTTGACAATTCATCCCAAGTATCAACAGTTTCCAGTATCATGGCTAATTCAGTTCTTACATTTATTCCACCCACATCCACCTCTGTGAAAGAGTAACCTTGTTCTGCGCAATACCGCGCAACTTCATCAGCATATCTATTGCCTTTCGAAACAAAGTCCTCATTTTTGGTATGTGCGATGCACTTTACAACTGCGATACTTGCTGGACATTGCAATGCTTCTAACAACAAGCGCACAAACTCTCCATTGCGAATGGGAGAGCCTGAAGAAGTCATGAACCCTCTTTGAGACCATAACTGCCCGTAATCATGAACTACCCCAAACCCGTATTGGCTGTCGGTGTAGATGGTGACTCGAATTTGATTGCCTGCTAAGCAAGCACGTGTCAGGGCAATAATCTCGGCTACCTGAGCGGAGTTTACTCCTTCCAGGCACCCTGCTTCCACAACTCCTTCAATTGTACAAACAGCATACGCTGCTCTCAACTGCCCAACTTCGTCTCTTACACATGAGCCATCGACAAAGAAAACTTCGTCTGGGTCGGTCAGTGGCTCATCTACGATGTCGGGTCTGGGTTTGGTGCATAGTTCAGTCACATCGAGACAGTCATGGTCTGTATATTCATCATCATCATCAATATCATTTGGAAGTGGCATTAAGGTAGCAGGGTTCAAAACAGAGCATCTCTTGAGGGTCACGTTCTCTGCAGCAAGAATAACTTGCTCATAGCGCGTGAGCCTGCTGTTGGTCAGATGCTGTGTTTTGGTCCTGGTCATCAACAGTTCAACAGAATGTGGCACGCACACCTCTAACGGGTGCCCCATGACGATATTTTCACATCTCTCAATGCTGACACCCGTTGCAGCAACGGATTTGAGACATCCGGGCAACGCTGCGGCTACTGGGTCTAAAGTAGCCGAGAAATAAGCAACTGGTCTACGGGCATTCCCATGGATTTGGACCAACACAGACAACGCGCAACCTTCTCTCTCACAACAGTAAAGAAAAAATTGTTTATTGTAATCAGGCATTCCCAATGCCGGAGCACGACACAGGTCCTCTCGCAACTGTAGGAACGCCATCAAACAGTCTTTGTCCCATGGTACCGGATCACTCACCTCTTTGTGCGTCAGTTTTTGCAAAGGTTTTGCTTTCAGTGAAAAGTTCACGATCCACTGTCGGCAATAACCCACCATCCCTAGAAACATCCTTACCTCTCTCTGGGTCTGAGGCGCATTCATTTTCATGATCGCCTCTATCCTGTCTGGTGACACTTTTCGTTTGCCTTTCTCGATTCTGTGTCCCAAGTACTGCACTTCTGTCAGGCAGTACTGCAATTTTCCCGGGGATACCTTATGCCCATTGGCAGCTAGGTGATTTAACAAAGCAATGGAGTCTTCCCTGCAAGCTTCTTCTGTTTCTGACGCCACAAGGAGGTCGTCTATGTACTGGACCAGAACTGACTTCTGGGGCAGCACTAGACTTTCAAGATTTTTCTTCAAAAGCTGGTTAAAGATCGATGGGCTCTCTGTATACCCCTGAGGGATACGACACCATGTTAGGACGCGATTTTCCAGCTTAAATGCGAAAAGAAAATGGCTATCTTCGTCCAAAGGGATCGAAAAGAAAGCCTGGCAAAGATCGATCACAGTGAACCACTCTGCTTGGAATGGAATCTGAAACAGTATCACTGATGGATTCGGTACCACTGGACAACATGAAACGACTATGTTATTAATCTTTCGAAGGTCCTGCACTATCCGAAATTTCCCATTTGGTTTCTGTAGACCCATAATCGGGGAGTTGCATGGACTACCCACGATTTCTTTCAGTATTCCCTGTTTAATCATGGACTCGATCACGGGTTTTATGCCCGCAATCGTTTCTGGAGTCAATTTATATTGGGGTGTTCTTGGGAACTCAGCATGCGGTTTCACTACAATTTTCACTGGGTCCACCCCTTTGACCAATCCAATCTCTTCCCCAGTGAAATCCCATACTTCTGATGCCACTGTCTCTCTCAAGTCCCAGGGGAGCTCGTCTACTGTCAAAGTAGGGTACAGCTCCACGCATATTCTAGAGTTTGCGACTTTGAAATCTGCATCATCATCATTGGTCAATACCTCCACTCCCTGAGGTGTACAGTATATAGTACAATTTAATTTACACAACAGGTCTCTTCCTAGCAGACACACAGGACTTGAATCGCAAACCACAAACTGGTGCTCATCGCTGTACTTCCCTATTTTCACCTGCACCGGTTTTGTCAATTGACTGGTTATTCTCCTGTTTGCGACCCCTACCACCTGTATGGTCTCTCCAGACATGGGCAGGTCTGGAACTGCAGCTGATCTGATCGTGGATCTAGTGGCTCCTGTGTCCACCAGAAATGTCGTAGGGCACCCTGCTACTTCTGCTTCCACATAGGGTCCCCTCTGATCTACCTCTAAGGCTGCCCCGAGGGTGCAGTCTTCTCTTTCCACTCTCTGTCCGGTTAATGGGTCCACATAATAGCATTCTTCCCCTTCCACAAACAGGGGCATTTGTCTATAGGTCTTACCCATACTCCCTACTCGAGGAGGTTGCGGGAACTGGGCTCGGGGAGGAGCCCCCCCCCCTTTGAGCACCTTTCCTTGGTATGGCGTCGCCCCTCTCATAGGTGCGCTCTGGACCTCTTCCTCCTCTATCTCTTGCTCTCCTATCTCTACATTGTAAGGGCACTCGCGTTTCCAATGCCCCAACTCGTTGCACTGGTGGCACCTAGTCGTTTTCTTCAAGGTAGCTATGTCTATTCTGGGTCTAAAGGTGGAACTCTCCTCATTACCCTTGTTCTGACTGTACTGCTTCTTTCCTCCGGTACCTGTCCCTTGCTGCTGTTGCTGTTGGCCCCCCTTTCCTGCTGCCTGCATCTGTACCACCATCAGCTTTTCTTTTAGTTTCTTAGCCTTGGAGTCTATCTCATCACAGCAGTACCTGGCATATCTCAGTATTTCATCTAGGGGTTTAGTTTGCCAACAAATCGAGTGTTGCTGAATCATTAAACTAATATCCGGTCTCAGTCCCAGGACGAACTTGGACACAAATTGCCCTATGTCTTTTGGATCCATTACATCCAAGCCGCTATACTGTTTAAACGCCTTCAGCAATCTCTCGTAATATTCATGAACTGTCTCTTTGGGTTCCTGTCTTGTTCGGTCTATTCTGACCCAATCTATGTCTTGCATTGGCACCTTCTCTTTCAGCCAAGTCATCACTCTCTCGTATTTTGCCATCACAATCTCGGACGGCCCATTAGTCTTGGCATCTCTCTCTGGCTCTGTTATGGGCCACTCAGCGCTAACCTTGCATGCTGTCCACAGGTCGCCTGGTACTACAATGTCAAACAGCGTGTTCAGATCTATCCAAAGGACCTTTGAGATTTTTACAAATCTCTCCACTTGCTTGTACCACTCCACTGGGCTTTCACGTAATTTGGGGAAAGAGGTGGTAAAAGCAGCTAAATCTCCCCTACTCCAAGGGACATGTACATAGTTCCCATTTGCGACTTCACGCAAAGGGTAAGCTTCTATTCCCTGCTGTCCTCCTGGTGTCATACCAAGCGTGCTTCTCCTGCCGGTCCCTTTCTTGGACCACCTCTCTTCCCACTTATCTAGTGCCCTCCATGTCCTTATTCCAGCGATCAGTTCCCTTATGTGCGTTTTCAGCCCAATCGTTCTCCTCTCATCTAGGTCTCGATCTGAGTAATGTAGCCTGTGGTTACCCTGTAATGCCTTGGTTCTTGACAGATCCACCATATATTTGCCTGCTAGTTCGACTAACTTCTCATGGACTGCTCTCGCTTTTCGAGTAATGTCCTTTGCCATATACAGTATTTCATCCTGTTCATACATTTCCATTCTTTCTAAAGGCAGGGTACCATCTACCATGTCATCCAGATCTGACCTTAAACTGGAGACATCGAGTCTTTTGGCTTTTATCTCAGCTCGCAATATGTCTTTCGAAGGGGGTTCACTGGTCTCCCTACCATCCCAACTTCGAGCTCTGCGTTTGGGCTCGGGAGAGTTAATGGGTGGTCTCCCTCGCTCCCATCTCTCCAGGTCCCATGCTCGGCCATCCGATCTAGGAAGGTGATGGAACACGGGCCTGTTACCCCCACTCTCTCTCTGCCCACTCTCCTCTTCTTCTCTCCTCTCACCGCACACCTCTCTGTTATTTTCCCTCTGGTCGCTACACTCCCTTTGCCTCGTATCGCTCAGTATCCGATACGATCCTTCCTGGTTCCCCATATTCCCTGGGCTGCGCTCATTGCCGTCATCACAGGGACTATGGTGCGACCTCTCACAACTCCCATTCAGTTCTCTGGTGCCGGGCACACAGTGTGGACATTTAAAGCTGTTTCTGTACTCTTGCGCTCTCCTCTCCCCTTCACTGAGTATTGGGCGCGCCACCCCTCCACTCCCGGGGCCCCCGTTTTCCAGGTCTGTTCTACCTCCACTCCGGGCCCAATGGGTGACTCCCCTACTCCCTCTACAGTCCCACTCCGGGCTACTCTCCCCAGCCCCGCAGTGAGTCCGTGCTCTGCTGTCCTGACTTTCCCTTTCTGCTTCTGCAGCATTGATGCACTTTTGAGCCTTCACTGCCTCGTCCCACTGCTTCATGTACTCATTTAGCTCTTGAAAGGATTTTCGTCCAGATCCCCTCAGATCCATTGGCCATCTAGGGCCCCCAGGATCTCCTCCCGGGTCCCCTGCTGTGTGCATCGGTGTACTCCACTCTCTGGGTATCGGCATCTGACTTGGGGAATTAGTGGTATCGTTCCTCCTAGCCTTCTCTGCTCTTTCTCTGTCTTTCCGTACCCGTTCTTCCCCTCTTGCTCTTTCTTGGTCATATATCGATATTATAGGACCTATGGTAACAGGTACTTGTAGTGCATCTGGTAATGGGTAGGATGTGGCACTTTCCGTTTCCGGCGCTCTTTGTACCACAAACCTACCGACCACCTGCTGCACCTGACTAGGCTGGAACAGCTCTTTCTTTGGCTCAGGATCCCACTGTGAACTGGGAAGCGGTCTATGCTCTCCTGCAATGCCCCCCTTTTCTCCTTCAGTATTCTCGACCTCTCCCCCTGCTTTATTATATGGGGGTGGCCTGTCTGTCAATAATCTGTTTATCAGGCTATCCTCTGTTTCGCTCTCATCATCTTCTTCTAGGGGGCTTTTATTTACTGGCGCCTCTAATACTGGGTACAGTTTATTTATTTCCAAATTATGCACTCTCCATCTTTTAGCATCCGCATCCCACCTGGCATCCTGCACTGCCCTTACCGAGCGTTTCACCCTTTCTTGTCGTCTGTTCATATTCCTTTCATGCGCTGCCCTAAGCCAGGCATCAAGGGCTTCGAACTGGGTTGGTCTAGGCAAGGGTCTCTTTGAGGTCATGACTGATTTCAATCGATGTAACACCTCTAATCTGAACGTCCCGTACTTCGGGAACGTCAGTTCCTCATTTCCTTCAGTAATCTTACTCCACTCTGATATCCAAAGGATCGTATGCAACCCAACATTTACTGCCATGTAACGAGCTGGCGTACCCTCCGGCGGGGCTTCTTCCCCTTCATACGATCCTCGCTTCTCTTTCTTAAACAGCGCTTTCAACCATTTAAAACACTTCATAATTATGCGCACAAAATCCAGCCTCGCTACTCTGTTTACTTCCTGATGACAATCCACCAATCCTGTCGCGGCTTTTCTAGCTTGGCCTATCACAGCGCGGTTTTTCTCCTGTCGGCCAATCACGTCGCGACCCTGTGTGACGTGTTCGCTAGCTGGCCTATCACAGCGCGGTCTTTCTCCGGTCAGCCAATCTCTGCGCGACACCACCTGACGTCTCTTTTCTCCGCTTCGCAGCAGCACCCCTCCTTTCTCAACTCGTCTCCCGGTTATGCATGCGTCCCATTCATACACCGAAAAATGACTACTTCCGACCAAGCGGTCACTTCTCTCGACTGTACGTCCACAGTCTATCTGTAATTGTCAACACAACTGACGAGATGTCTATCGTCCCTCTGATAGGTTGCTTACACACACAGTAACTTCCGACCAGCGTCCGTTACTCACGCACTCACTCTTACGTTCCCCCTATCTCGGTCTCTCGGGTGGTCAATGGTACCTCATGACCCCCTTCACACTAGTGGACAATTACTCTGGGTGTCCGATACACCCGAACCACTTAAGCTCTCCTTGAACTTAAGATTTCCACCGGTTGCGCGCGCTCACAACCTGTTCCACAGTCACTCTACAGACATTCAACTCCGCCAGACATTACAACATAGATACAATACAAAACACCGCAATCTAACACGCATAACCCTTTATACTCACTCTCAACCGATACTGCTGCTTTTTCTGTCTCACGTCATCCGGATCTTCTTCTGCGGGCTGTTCTTCCGATCATCGATTTCTAGGGGCCTTGGGGTAAGCTAACCTGGCCTAGGTCACCGTCCTCAAGAAGGCAACCATCCTCTATAGCTACCAACTGAAAGGGCGAGATTTTGATCGATACCTTATATCTATTGATCCAAACCTCGATCTGGTCGACTGAACCTTTATTGCCTGTCTGTAAGGAAAGAAAGTGCACCTATTTCCAAGTTAGTTCACCCAAGAAAGGACTCTACTCTCAAAGATCACGGACAACTTCTAGTTTTCAAAAGTTTATTGTAAAGATATAATGAGCTGCAAATACAGGCATCTCAGAATGAGATTCACGAGATACACAGGTCCAATTACATACATGTGCTCTCGAAAAGCCCTCAAACGAGCAACAGAAATCACTAACACAAGTTCTAAGAATAGCAAAGCTATCAGCATAGACGCATATCTCTCCTTCATTTAGGTTGGAGGAAAAAACACACAGGTTAGGCGTCCCTACCCTGTTCTAGATGGTATCCCTACTTAACCAAATCCCAACCTAACAAAGGTGTCAGCAGTGAATGACCCCCAAGGGAAGTCACTCACTCTAAGTCTCTTGGTGAAAACCTAAAGTTCTCCAGTCATGACCCCTCTCTGCCTACCCATCCACTCTCTTAGGGGTCCTCAGGTCTCTGCTCTAACTCCACCCAGGGGTGCTGTCCCTAATACAAAACAGTCAACAACATTTGAGACGCCCCTTGTGGAACGCCCCTCACGTGGTGCAACTTCAGGCTTTTTCCATGATGCTTTGTATTGGGCCTCAGACGTTAGAGTTGACCTTGCTTCTCAGATTCTTCTCCGGCCCGCTGATACCCCTTAAACATTCCAAAACCCTCCTCCATGTCTGGGCCGTCTACTGAACAGACCTCTATTCATTCATTTATAATTGGATCCCCCCTTTCCTGTTGCAGACAGATATCTGCCGCCAAGAACCCAACTCTCATAAACTTCTAAAAAGGCTTGCAACATTTCTCAGCCCAGACATGTACGTGTAAATCAATGCTAAAACATTTCAGGCCTACAATAATTCCCATAACGATTATAATATTCAACTTCTTCATTTAATTAAAGCATGTTAATACTCTTATTCTATTTATAAGTAAACAATTCTATAAATCATGGCCTATTTAATGCAATGACCAAAAACCTTAAAACAATCTGTGTCGTGAAAAGAACCACCTTCCCTTTCCCTCCAGCTCTGGCCCTGAGGCCTACCACGTTCTGCGTTTTACCGCATACCATCTTATGTTGTAACAGCTTCACGACATGGATTCAAAATAATCACGTCTAATAAAGTCATATAATGTCACACATTTCTGTATTAGTTCCACACCTACTTAAATCTCTACATTAGCTATACATTTAGGATATAATTGCAGATACTATTAGCACTCATGGCATTTCTCTTCATGAATTATGCTTATTACAGGTAAGTGTGATGTACTCATACATTTATCAGTTTGCGCTCTCTCAATGGCATTTCCTCTAGGTGGCAGTGTTGGTCCTGGAGAGTGTGACCTAGCTCCTCCGCGGTGCATTAGAGAACACGCTCCTAGGCTGAGCGGCCAGGAGGGAGCTCCAAAGACCTGGCTCTTAGGCTGAGCATCCTTGAGGGAGCTCCAAAGACCTGGCTCTTAGGGGCAGATTTACAAGCCCCATGCGCCGCCGGTGCATCACGTTGCGTGACGCACCGGTGGTGCAGCCTGCTAAGGGATATTGCCAAAAAAAAGGTAAAGTCACCCTGCGTGACTTATCCTGTGCTTGTAAATATCGCCCGTGTTCACGCAGCACTTTGCGTGTTAGGGGCGGGACATGGGTGTTGCTGTGGGTGTTCCCACGCAACACCCATGTCCACTCATGCATTTCCAGATTTACGAGAAATCGTAAACCCTGAAATGCGTCAGTTTTCTGCGCCACCGTAGGGGTGGCGTAGCCAAGCAAAACGAGGAGAAATGTCTTAATTTCTCCTCGTTTTTCCTCTTTCAATGAGTGCTGCATTCTAAAACGCATTGAAAGAGGAAAATGCCTGCAGTGATCTATTTTGTGCAGGAAGGGGCTCCTTCCTGCACAAAAACACTCTCCCTGTGACGCGGTCATCCTTGCACCATGGTGCAAGGGTGCCTGCGCCAGCGCAGGGCAGCTGTTTCTGCGCCAGCGCCGGGGAGAGCAGAGGAATGCAACATATCATTGTAGATATGTTGCATTCCTGTGCTCTGATAGTGCCGCTACGTGGCGCAGTCAAAGGGCTTGCGGTGCAGCGCTGCGGCACTTCCTTGTAGATCTGCCCCTCAGTCTGTGCGGCCATGAGGGCGTGTGACGACTGTGTACAGCAGCGTTAGTCCAAGTTCTGGAGCAGTAGCACAGGCTTAGGGTACCTTGGATAGGGTGAAGGGGTCAGGTAAGAGCACAGCCCTAGTGGTCTGGTGTAATACCAGCACATATGGAAGAGCTCAAGATCTTACTCTGTCATTATTCATTGGTAGCTTCATGTATGTGTGTATTTGATATTTCTGTAGCACAAACCCGCCCAAAAGGCAGCGAAGCACTGTACATTGTCAAAAGGAAGGATAAAGTAGGAGTGCGTGAAATTCACCTTATTTTCTTTCATGTAATTCCACAAAATGATCTCAGAATTTTGCTTAATTAAGAGTACTTATGCAAAATGCACATACATAATTTTGTGCTATATTTTAGCGTCAAACATGTTCTCGTATTCATTTTTGGTGCAAGGGCTCATTTAAACAAAACCACTGAGAACAACATTCACTCTGGTTCTGTTGTAACTTTGCTTTTCTAGTGATTTTTACAGCGAATATCATTTGTGAATTTGTACTCCCGAATGCACGTGATTACATGAAGTGGTAATGTTAGGATTTTGGGAGTTTTGCGTAACAAGCATAACGTGAAATTTCAGAATTTGCGAACATTTGGACGGTCAGTATATAATATAGTCTTCTCTACAGAGATGAGAGTTCAACTCTTTCCTAAATCGGAGCAGTGTTGTGGCGGTCCTGGAGGATATGGGATGTTCTTACAAATTCTGGGTGCGTAGACAGAACAGCAGAGTTCTGGCAGATGAGCCCTAGCTAGGGGGCTGAAGGGGTGTCTGTGTGTGTGTGTGTGCACGCCCCGCAGGGGTGTACATGTACAGGCAGATGAGTGGTAGCTAGGGCTTCAAGGGTGTGTATGTGTGTCAGGAGTGTGTATGTGTGTGGGGGCATGTATAACCCACACCGTGGGGACCGGTTTGGTCCTCATGGCGTGGGTAAACCATGTAAAAGCCTGACAAACACTATCTTTGTGAGGACTGGTGCGTTATGAGGACCGGCCCCTATAGTGTGTTTAGGGAATTTTGAGCGAGTGTATCAAAAAACTAAAAGTGCAGTTAGGTTTGCGTCGGTCCGCAATATAACCTTCCCTACTATCAAGGCGTGTGTGGAGTTAGAATAGTAATTCAACACTTCATTACGGTCAATGGCTGGTCCTCTACGTGTACGCGCATGCGCGCGCGCACTGGATCCTGGAGGGGTGTTCCTCTATTGTCAGATGAGCTGTAGCTAGGGCTGCAGAGGTGTCTCTCCGTGTGTGTGTGTGTGTGTGTGGTTGTGTGTGTGTGTGTCTGTGTGTGTGTGTGTGTGTGTGTGTGTGTGTGTGTGTGTGTGTGTGTGTGGGTGTGCGCGCGCGCGCGCACCCTGGAGGGGTGTTCATGCACTGGCAGGTATGTGAGTAAAGGAGTGACAGCATCTGGGTGATGCAAATGTGGCAATGAAATGACTAGACCACCATGGAGAACTTCAAGTCTACCAAGTCTACCAAGCCCCGGTAAATAGGTACATTTCATACAGTGCTTAATTTGTACGAAAACATAAGTGCCAGGGCCCTCGTCAGGAGGCCACTTCACCTATTGCCCCTGACAGCACCGCCAATGACAGAACCAACACAACTACTAAACATCACAGTCTACAAGTGTAACAATTCAGATGATTCGATGCTCTCAAAGCTATAGGAATGGCTTGTGGGGCAAGTATTGGACAATTTATATTAATTTAATAAACAACCATTGTGGTGTTCATCTCTAATTTAGATAAACAGTGCCACCATGTGGCAGACTCTCATAAGTGGCGGTGGTGACCATTAACTGCTGGTGCAGCGCACCGGCAACCACCGGTACAAATTAAGCACTGATTTCATAGGAGTCAAGATGCAGGCTCCATTAACTTCTCCACCTTTTTAGTTTATATTTAAATTTTTCTGTTTAGTGCTCACTGCCCACTAACTTCTACAGAGCATTTGTGTTGTTTGCATTATGGCGCTTTTAGCCCTCTTTACCTGATTATAAACTATGAGCTAGAGGCAGCAGAGGAAAAAACCTGAACTGGATGACCTATTGAACTCCTTCACGGAATGGGGCAACCTGAGACCTCTGGATAAGATTTCTGTTGGTGCAACTGGAGGAGCTCAGTTAGGAGGAAAAACATTGGCAGAAAAGATGCACAAATATTTCCTACCTGTTGGTAGGTGTTTTGAAAGGGTGGCAGCCATGACGTAGGTGTGCAGTGTGTCTGTGCTCAGTATGCCAGTGGGTGTTGGCCACTCTAGCAGCCCACCTGGAGTACTGCAATGTGTTGTCTACTGATGACTACCAAAAGGATTCTGGGCCTCCAGGAAAGAATGCAGAATCCTGTTGCCTGGGTGACAGCAGATGTCAGTCGTAGGTTTAGCGAGTAGTCTCTTGAGAGATGGTGAGGTCCCTCACTAAAGACCTCCTGGGAGAGCGGTGCTATAATAAGACAGTCCGAGTGGAGAGGGCAACCCTATGTCTCAAGCTCCCTATAGAATTCAGTATTCAAATGATTTCAGCTGTTATAAGAAATGGTCCACATTGTCTGACGGGGGTGTTCTCCTGGTTAAGACGGAACCAATTAAAGTGCAATCCAGAGAAATCGGAGATCATCTTCTTTGGTTCTTCATCCAGTGACGTGTGGCGTCAATGGTCCCGTCGGACATGCCCCCGCCTGCAACCTCAGTAAGTATCGTCAAGACCTTGGGGATCAAGCTAGATGACAATTTATCCATGAAAGCTCAGATCCAAACAGTAGCTGGTTCATGTTTTGGTCTATTAAAAATGCTAAAGAACTTTCTCCCCTTACTACCGGTCACTCATAGGAAGACTGTAGTCCAGGCTCTTATTGTTTCGAGGCTGGACTATGTCAACGTCTTGTACCTGGGCCTCCGAGAATATCTACTGAATCGGCTTCAGGTGGTCCAGAATGCGGCAGCCAGGGCGATTCTCATGTTAGGACCTAGAGAGCGGGGGGCCACCCACATGAAAGACCTGCACTGGCTGCCCATCCAAAAGAGAATTTGGTTCAAAGCTTTGGTTTTGGCTTTTAAAGCGTTACATGACACAGGTGCCTTTTATATTAGAAAGAGAGTCCAGCACTACACCCCGGGTAGAACTCTGAGGTCCTCCTCGCAGCAGCGGGCGATTATTCCCAAGTTTTCCCGTGCCCGTACGGGTAGACCGCTCCTTCCAAGTGCCGGCCTCTCATCTGTGGAACTGCCTGCCATTGTCACTCAGACGGGTGCATGATTTACTCACCTTTAGGAAGAGGCTGAAAACCTGGCTTTTTCAGCAATAGCCAACAGCCCCTAGCTCCTTCAGTTATAGTGTCAGTTTTCTGCCTTGAGGTCTTTCAGCACCGGGACACTCTTTTGAGTGGCTGTGCACTTTCTAAGTTCCAATGTACATTACATTGTCATTTTAGTGTCCTAAACTTTTTGCAGCGCTGTATCGATGCTTTTACTTGGACGTGTTGTGTTGTGTGGTAATGCCTTGGGTTTGTTCTAGAGCTTGTGTTGGTGGAGTGTAAAGTGTAGCTTTTGTGGACTGAGTGCCAGGATGCTGGACTTGAAGGTCCAGTCTCTCGCTGAGAACTAGTGATGGTCATAGTGGAGGGATGTGTTAATGGTCTCTTGAAGAGGAAGAGACACAACCGAGAGTGTTCTATGGTAGGTGTCACTGAGGTCCATTGCAAGGTGTGTCCAGAGCAGTGGCGTCTGAGCTGGTGTGTTTTAATCTTAACACAAGGTGGTGCGGGAGGGATGTTAACCTCAAAGAAGAGAAGACCTCAAATAAATGTGAGAAGAATAGGACGAAGACAAAATAGGGTCAGAGGGTAGGACAAGGAGAAGAGAGAGAGAGAGAGAGAGAGAGAGGGAGAGAGAGAGAGAGAAAGAGAGAGAGAGAGAGATTAATTAAGTGAAAGGCTATGATTTTAAGTAATTGTTTCTTTATTTTCTCAGACTTTATGAAGGAAAAGAAGAGGTGGAATTTGAGGAATCTCTCAAGCAGTTTATTCAAGCCATAAACACCCTGATGCAGTCCTCCCTGGAGAGCACCACCCTCCTGGCCCAGGTAAGGTGACCAGACGTGGGTTGTCTGGTAGACTGGGGTTCGAGTGATCCCCGATAATTGAATGAATGTATGCTGACCTGCTCCAAAGCTCCGATATGTGCTGGTTCACAACATACGGAAGTATCTCTACGAACAGAGGCCTCTAAGCACTGCTAGTATTTTCACAATCATTGACCCATGCCTATGTTGTCCTTACACAGAAAAAGAAGTAAGTAAGTAAGTATTGGATTTGTAGAGTGTGAACTTAGCCCAAGGGCGTCAAGGCGCTTTTGCAGACTGAGGGTGAAGCGGACCAAACAGCATTCTCATACTAAAATCTGCGAAAAGAGCCAGGTTTTTAAGGTTTTATGGGAGAGAGAATGAGACACCTGACTAGAAAGCTCTTCCGGGAGGGAGTTCCACAGCCTGGCCGCAACCGTGGAGAAGGCTCTGCCTCCCCACCATGTCTTTTTAAACCTAGGTAGTATTAACAGGTTTTTATCTGAGGACCGGAGTAGTCTACTAGGAACATACCGCTGGAACATCATCTTGATTCCCTCTGGGCCTGAGCCATGGTAGGCATCATGGGCCAGGCACAGTGTTTTAAAAAGGATCCTCTGGTCCAAAGGCAACCAATGCAATGACCTGATGGAGGCTGTGACGGAATGGAATTTCGGAAGATTCATCACCAGCCTAACCACAGCATTTTGTACCAACTGCAAACGTCGCATTAGACCCTTGTTAATGCCCAAATAAAGGGCATTACAATAGTCCAATCTGGACGTTACCAAACAATAACAGCCTGCTTGCGGTCTTCAAAGGAGAGAAAATGGGTGATTTTTCTAAGGATCCCACAACAAAGGGGACACTATCCTGTTGACCTGGAGATCAAGAGAAAGTGAGTTATCAACAATGACCCCTAAGTTCTTTCCGTGTAGAACCGGACAGGGACAGGCACCAAAACTGTCTGGTCACCAGTCAGCAGACCTGGGGCCAGATGTAGGTGAGGGACATTTACCGACTCATAAATACCGAATTTTACCGATTCGGTATTTAGGAATCGGTAAATATGAAGGAGGGAAATGTAGCTAATTTTTTATTTAGCAAAACCGAATCGGTAACATTCGGTATTTACCGATTCGGTAAATACCGAATCGGTATTTCCTATTGTTTCCTATGGGCTGTGAAGCCCATAGGAATCAATGGGAAATACCGATTCGGTATTTACCGAATCGGTAAATACCGAATGTTGCAAGGGTGCAGGGGGTGTCACTTTGACACCCTCCGGCACCCGAAGTAAAGGCATGTGTGACATGTGGCACACATACATGCCCTAAGGGCATGTCTGTGTGTCACATTGCACAGTGTGCATGCACAGATGTGAATGCACACCTGGATTCGGTATTTTACCACACAATAGGATTGGGTGGTAAAATGCCGACTCTTAAGGGCCTGTGACACTCTCAGGAGTGTCACCTACATTTGGATTTACCGAATCGGTAAAATTACCTATTCGGTATTTTACAGAATCGGTAAATGTACCGATTCGGTAAATTTACTGATTCTGTAAAATAATGGCCCCTACATGCCAATTCCTAAATACCGGTCGGTAACGGCCGAAATCGGCCGTTACCGACCAGTATTTGGGCTCCTACATCTGGCCCCAGATCTCCAATTTACTGCTGAAAATCAGGACCTCAGTCATTTCTCCGTTTAGTTTCATAAAGTTTTCCACCATCCAAACTGACCAAAACAATCCAAATTGTGTGAAAATAACACTATGAATCAAACAAAATGGCACACTTTAACAATTGTACTGAAACAGCATGCACAAAAAGTGGCAGGAAAATCTGTTACTTGCACGGCGGGTTCGATGTGGAGGGGCTCGAGCACTGTATCAGCGTCACGGTGCCGCTGAGCCAACTGGAGCAGGCAACGAGGAGCGACGATCATCACGTAGAAGAACACTTTCAACGATTACCAGATGTAAAGGGATGTGTGGACAGGGAATGGCAGAAAGGTCTGCCCTATGTGTATTATTATGTATTATTATTTATTATTTATTAGTTGCATAAATCATCCCGCAAGGGATCTCTCGGCGCCCAGGAGTGCCGGCAACCTTACGCCACATTACTACCCCAAAATAGCCAGGTTTTTAGGTGTTTCTTAAAAATATTCAGGGTGGGGCATGCTCGCAGATCTTCTGGCAACACATTCCAGTATTTGGGAGCCAGGTGGGAGAAAGCGCGGCCACCCATCTTGACTTTTTGTATTCTCCGCGATTGAAGGAGTTTTTGGCCGCTGGATCTTAGCTGCCTGCTACCAATCTAATTTCTTAGTTAGGTATCTAGGGTCCCTGTCCATGAGGCCCCTTGAAAACCAAGCATAAAAGTTTGAAAACTGCTCTTTTCCCGATAGGAAGCCAATGTAACTCTCTCAGTAGCGGCAAAGATGTAGTACGTGCTGGCTTATTCAATGCCAGGCGTGCCGCCGTATTTTGAACGGCTTGTAGTCTTGAGAACAGGTCCTCCCTCATCACCACCAGTAGAGCGTTTCCATAATCCAGTCTACGGACTAGAAGTGCCTGTATCAGGACCCTTCTGGTGGAGACAGGAATCCACGGAAAAATAGTTTTTAGCGTACGCATCAGACCAAAACACTTACCTGATAAGGTCTTAACATGCTCTTCTACGCGTAGAGCTTGCAGTGCACAGCTGGACTCAGCGCACAGTGGCTTCTGGTGCGGTGCGGGCCGCGGCTCGTGGCCGATGAGCACTTTAAAATAAACCAAAACTTTTAACAAGTCTTTAAAACTAAAACAGCACGCGCAAAGCAATTAATCAAGAGAAAAGTGCTATTACAGCCGACCAGAGCTCTGGCCCAAAGGGGCCAGTTGGAGCATATAATGCTAAAATGCATGCAAATCTGAAGGGCTTATTTACATTTTTCTCTCAATGCACATCTACAGAGCACAAAATGTGACAGACACTTGTTACTTTCAGCAAAATGTATCTAATGAGCAGGGGGCAGGATGTTCTCGCAGTGAAAAATGCAAGAAGTTCTTGAAACTGAGATATAATACCAAAACTCAAGCAGGGCGAACTCCCACCACAATTAACACGTTCTTAGCTAGAGCGGTCAGTGTCGTTTCAAGGAGATTGTCTCAGCTGGGAGACGGTTGTCCTTGGGGTGAATTGGAGTAATCTCACCTCCCGACCGAGGGGCCTATTAGCAAGAAATAGTGATATTTATCGCTAAATAGGGTTAGCGACTTTTTTTTCATCGCTGCCTATAGCTTGATATTTTAGCGGAGAAAACATGCTATTAGCAACGTTTTTCTCCCTTTGTGCTAAAATATCCAGCAATAGCGGCGAAATGCGAGAATATTGCTGAAAATCCAGCGATATTCACGCATTAACACCAATGTGGGCTTAATCTGATAATCCACCCCCCCATTGACTATACAGGTAAGTCAACTTTTTAGCAGGCATTAGGTTCTTGCGATAATCGCGCTTAACGCGATTTTTTTATCGCTTCGCCTGCCTTGCTAATAGACGATAGCTGTGTTAGTGACTGTTTTCAGTCGCTAACTGGTTGGGTACACCCACTTTGCATGTCATTAGCGTTAAATATTGCTGACATGCAAAGCGGGCCCCAAACCTGTACCTATCGCATAAAAGCTGTCGGTAACTGCTGTCAGCGACAGCTTGCTAATAGGGCAATACAAATATTGCCGCTTTAGCGGAAAAAAGTCCCACTAAAGTGGTGATATTGCCCTTGCTAATATGCACCCAAGTTATTTATTTAATGGAAGTTGTGAGTCCGGCTTTGCATGTGATACACAGGTCAATCTCCGAGTCTCCATCTCAGAGTAATGAGTTAGTGGGAGTTACCATCCATAATCCAAGCAAGCAGGCCTTTATTTTCACTCCAGCAGGACATCCCCCAGGCTTGAAACGCAAGCGGAAGTCCAGGCGAGTTATCGCTTTTTTCATCTCCATCCTTGGAACCTGGCTCAGGCGCTATAAATGACACAGGAGCCACACAGCCCTCTTCCTGGGGCACAATGATGAATACATTTACTATGATTCTGAGAGATTGTTTCAATCCCTTGAGAGGGAGACCAGAAACTAGAAATTGTAATTGGGAAAGTTCTATCTATGTGCCAGGAGCAACAGAAGGCCCCTCAAAAGGGGGTCTCTTTTCTGCTCATGAGTGTAAATGTTGAAGACAAGCAACTCATAATGGCAACCTTCCTTCTAGTAGTACTTGTGGTTGTATGTCAACAAAGGATAATGTTTGTCAGAGACCTGCATTGCATACCCAGCCTGATAAGGCTTTAAAGGTTTCAGCCCGGACATCTAGTGAGCCTAGCTCTGCCGCCTATGCCCAAATATCGCCTCAAACACCAGGGGGTTCTCAGTCCACTTTACGGTATCCACAGCTGCCCGTGAATAATGTACCTCCTGCAAGCTGTCCTTATGTTATTGTCTTACTGTGTTGATTTCTCCCCAAGAGTTTCCCATTCAGCTCCAAAATAAGGTGTGTCATTGGCTGGATAAAAATCTAATTTTTAATTTACAGGACTATCTTTATATTTTTCTACATCATAGTGAATTTTAGGCATCCAATATTTGCACGGAGAGTCCTATCTGGGCACTTTCAGTCCCCTAAAGTGGTGGTGTTTGTATCCTTCCACTGGGCTATTTTTATAGACCATGGGGCATATTATCATGGACCTGTGTTAAAATTATCGCTGTTTTATCGGCAGGAAAACTGCATTAGCTGCAGTTTTCCTGCCGATAAAACAGCGATAATTTTAACATGGGTCATGGGCTTCTATGGGAATTAACAAGAGGGTATTATCAAGCCCCTTAGCTGCAGTTTTCCTGCCGATAAAACGGCCATGATTTTAACACTGGTCCTTGATAATATGCCCCCATCTTTTTTGGAGTTGCCCGCAGAGTCGCACCAGAGCCCCCCATTGTGTTCAATCGGCGATAAATGTTATGTTAGATGTCCCAATTGTCTTGCCCCATTAGCGAACCTGGATGAACAAGTTTGACAAACTGCGGCCCCTTCGAGTCAGTCTTATGTCCCAGCATCAGTGAACCATCCCTGGGACTTTAGGGACTGGATGTCCAGCCAAAGAGTAGCGAGGTAAATACCCCGGGCCCAGAGATTAAGGTTACTGTATATAACAAATACCACTAGTCTGTTAAATCACCCCAACGTTATCTAGGGAACTGCAGGTGACTGTCTCACGTGATTGTAGCAGGTTTACTGCGATTAGCTAGAAAGTGGCTGGGCTATAAAACAAGCTAACAAACCCAGAGTGGCTCATTTTCATAAATGGGTAAGATCTCATTGTTTTCCAGAAAGCCTGGGCTGTGTCCCTTATATCATGCAATGGTTTTTCATGTTATTCCTGTGGCCAACCCCTCTGAATGAGCCAAACGAGGCCCTGCCATCTCGGTTAACCTCAGACTTAAAGTGCCAACAGTAAATACAGTTAGTCCTATGTTCCAGGTCTTGCTAATAAAAGACAGTAGGAGCCTTTTTAGTTTTTATGTAGTTCATTTTTGTAACAACGATTTTTCTAAGACGTATATTAATTTATTTTATGTGTTAACTGATTTTTTAGCCGCTCTAAAACCACGGGGGGCAATGAACGTATCTTCTCCAAGCATTCTTTTATGTGGGGATTTTAATGCTAAGGTAGGGAGCAAATATGCTGACCAGGGCATTTGATGTGTCAGCAGTCTCAATGAACCAACAGGTCAACCCAGTTGCCTCCAGCTGTTTCAACATCCTCCACATCCTCTGTAAGACCTTCAAATGGATACCCCCTGAGTCAAGGAAGACAGTCACCCATGCACTCGTCACCATCAGGTTGGACTACGGTAACGCTCTGTACGGCGGCATAAACAAGTTCCTACTCCGCAAGCTCCAGACTATACAGAACACTGCCGCCAGACTCGTCCTCGGCATCCCATGACAGAAGACTGTCAGCCGGCTCCTACAGAAGCTCCTCTGGCTCCCCAACAAGAAGAGAGTCACTTTCAAGATACTCACCCACGGCTACAAATGCCGACACAACACCGGACCCCAATACCTCAATGACAGGATCACCCTCCTCATACTCAAAACGAACCTCTGATCTGCCAACCTCCTCCTCGCCAAAACCCAGCGCATCCACAGAGCCAAAGCAGGTGGGAGATCCTTCTACATCGTGGCCAAGACCTGGAACGAGCTCCCGATCGACATCCGACGCACCCCCTCCCTGAACACCTTCAAGAAGACTCTCAAGACCAAGCTCATCGGCTGAGCAGAACTGCTGACTCCCCCTCCCCAGCGCCTTGAGACCCTCACGGCTGAGTAGTGTGCTTACAATTCCCTGATTGATTGATTGATTGACTGATATTGCAACTGGAGATTCCAAGGGCTCTGCTTTGACCTAATTGGCCATTTGGAGCTTGAAAACGTGGTCGACTATTTCCAGGAGGGCTGTCCTGCCAAGCCAACGTATAGGGGCAGGGGCAAGCATCAGTCATTAATTACGTGTTTGCCTCAAAATGCTTTCTGCATTGGTATCAACGAGGATCTGCAATTGAACTCAGTGGAGTGATCGCAATGCCTTACTTATCGAAGAAGCCATCCCCTTAGATAGGGAAAGAGGTGCCATATTATTAGATGTTATCAATAATCAATCCAAAGATGATTTAAGGCTGGTTTGGCACTTTAAAGAATCCTTAGGAGCATTAAATGATTTAGTAAAGAAGCATCTCCTGGGACTGTTTGTCTGATGGAACCATGAAAGAGTTGTTCCATATTATCAGCAATTCTAAAATATCAATAGGAACTCCCTGCTGAAACCCGTTAAACCTGCCGTAACCTATCCACGGTGGTCTGGTAAGCATTGTTCTGCAGCTAGTCACCATCTCAGAAAGTGCTAGAAGATTCCCCTAGAGATAGAAGGCTGATCCAAGAGGCTAGGAAGCTCTATCAGACAGCCATTAAGGAATGGAAGCATGCACTGTTCTTTAACCCCTTCGCAGCGGGAGTAATTCCACTGCTGTGCTGGGGGGCGGGGGGCACGCACAGTGCCGCCGTGCTCATGACGAGCTTAGCTCGTAATGAGGCACAGTGCTCGTGTGCTCATGATGTGCTGAGCTCATCATGACCACACCCATTCCCGTGGAACGCTCAGCACAGCAGGGGAATTATCCCCGCGTGTGAGCGTTCCACGGCTCATGACGAGCTGAGCTTGTCATGAGCACCGGAGCACCGTGCCTCATGACGAGCTCAGCTCGTCATGAGCATGGAAGAGGTTAAGGACTGGGAGGCCTTAGAGCAGGCTGCTAAGCACATCTGTACTAAGGTTTTCTGGGAAACTGCGCGTGGGCTTTCATTGCGTGATACCCCACAAACCCTTTCTTAACCCTTTCCGTGCTGATGACGGAACCGCTCCGTCATCAGCCGCGGTGGCGCTGTGCTGATGAAGGAGCGGTTCCGTCATGGCCCGCCCGACGCGCCTGCCTGGCGCTGATTTCGTGCCTGCGCGGCGCGTTCTATTAAGCGGGCGGGGCCATGACAGAACCGCTCCGTCATGAGCACAGCTCAACCGCAGCTGGTGACGGAGCGGTTCCATCACCAGCATGGGCGCGCCGCGTGGCCCTCCCGCCCCCTTAGTGCTGTGGCAGAATAGCCGCCGCAGCGAAGGTGTTAATATACAATATTTCTATCAGGATTGGGTGAAACACTACACTGACATTTTCTCTTTAGACAGTGACAGCGAGCATGAGGTTATATGGAAGGAGCCTTTTATCCTCTACTCCTCTGCAGTTCACCGTTCAGGTAGTAGACGCTACCATTCGAGCAAGCGCCAGTGGTAAGCCACTGGGTCCCGATGGGATCCCCATGGGCCTGTTTAAATGTAACCCTGATCTCCGTGGTCCTCTTCTGGTGAATATGTTTAACAACTCTCTGTGTTATAACATTCCAAAGTCTTTGTCTAAGTCGATAATAGTGCCAATTTCTTTAGAAAGTGGACAGGGGGTCCCCAAGAGGCTACAGACCAAATTTGTTAATGGATAGCATAGTAAAGATACTGGGGAGAGCTACTTTTAACCGTTTGCAAACATGGGCCTTGGACAATAAGATTTTATCTGCGGACCAATACGGCTTTCATCCTGGGCTGGGCACAGTGGATGTACGTCGTTACAACGCATGCTATTACAACGCATGCCTTTACGACGCAACATTTACAACGCAAGTCGTTGCCACGACTTGCGTTGGGGGGCGCTGGATAGTGAACAGTTTAATTTACTATTCCAACTCCAGTCCCCGTGGATAGTAGGGAAGGTTTTGGATAGTAAATTAAAACTATTCCCTATCCTAGAGCGCCCCCCAGCGCAAGTCGTTGTAATGACTTGCGTTGTAGTGGTTGCGTCGTAAAGGTACTTCGTTGTAATAGTTGCGTTGTAAACGCTGTTCCCCGGCACAGTGGATCAGTGCCTGAATTAACATCTGATAGTAAGCAAGTATACTGTCTCCAGGCGCTATCCACTGTACCTGGCCTTTATGGACCTTTCTGCCGCATTTGATTGCGTAAACAGAACCAAATAATGGCTGATGTTGAGCAATCTGGGGATGGACATTGTGCTAGTAAGCGTTTTGAGTGCTAAGGTGGGATATGACTAATCAGGAGAACTCTTCGATTACCTTCCTTTAGCTAGCGGTGTGCGCCAAGGGTGTGTGTTGGCACTGTTGCTTTTTATCTTGCACATAAATAATTTGTGGGCTTGTTTATCAGAGTCAACTAAAGATGTGCCGAAAATTGATAACTTAGCTGTCCCGGCTCTGTTATTTACCGATGTTGCGGTATTGATGGCTAGAACCCCGCGTGCTCTGCGCAATGTGGTTGATTCATTTGTGACCTTCATGAGCACATTAGATATGAAAAACAATTACAACAAATCTCACATTATGACATGTGGTCCTGGGAGGAAAGCCTTATCAGTACTACTCTTGGGAGACAAACAACTAAGTAAGTGACAAGTTTTTGTTATCTAAGCTTGGGGTTTGACGCAAGTAATTCATGGCAGACGCAAGTAGTCACCACACGTCGAAATTTAGGGAGGGCAGCAGGCTCTCTTTTTTAAGTTTGGCTAACAGGGATGGTAGGTCCACTATTTCTCCTTTTCCTAAACTATGCAAATTGCAGTGTGTCCCTACGGCCACTTTGAAGCTGGGGTTTGGGAGTTTTGTAATGCCACCCCAGTCCAGGAGGAAGAAAACAGAATCTACAGAAGATTTTTGAAGCTCCCTCCCGGATGTATGACATTACAACGCATGCTTTTACATCGCATGCTTTTACAACACGGTTTTTACAATGCATACCATTACAACGCATAGTGCTTTTAGGCGCTGGATAGTGAATTGTTTAATTTACTATTCCAACTCAAGTCCCCGTGGATAGTAGGGAAGGTGTTGGATAGTACATTAAACACATTCCCTATCCTAGAGCGCCCCCCAGCGCAATGCGTTGTAATAGTTTGCATTGTAAAAGTTGCGTCGTAAAGGCACTGCGTGGTAAAAGTTGCGTACTAAAGGTTGTTTACCCTCCCTCCCTCTTGTGCCACTTTTATTTTACATTCTGAATTAAATCTAGAGCTTATACTCAATATTGGTAAACTGCCCCCCACCCCTGTTGCTCTGGGTCAATATTGGGATCAATAGGGAGGCCAGTTTTAATAGGGCAGTTATCAATGACTGATGAGTTTGGACGAGGGACTATCCATACCTTGTTATATGTGTGAAATTCAATGAACGATATTGATCTCATAGAATTTTTTTTCAGAGTTTTATATAGCGCAACCTAGACCCGTTGCATCAGCATCGTAAACCATGCACCACGTTGCAACTTATTTACAACGTGACGCATCTAGGGAGATGTGTCACGTTGTAAACCCCTGCACCACATGAAACCTGCATCAGGTTTAATGTATGCAGGGGGGCGTTCCATCGTGAGGAAGCCTCGTAAAAGTGACTTTTACGTCCATGCTGCGTCAAACCCCTGCGCCTGAAGCAGGCGTAAGAAATGATGCAGCATGTTAGGCATAGAGCGCCCCTGAGCATTACTGGAGTCGCGTCGTGCTTGCGACATAACTCCAGCAATGCGCTGCCCTTCCGCCATCAGATGCGACACGCATCTGTCTATCCTTGAGCCACAGTGCGCCGCATTGTAAATGTGACACATCTGTGGTGGCGCAAGGGTAGAATTGCGTGTAGCATCTGTTGTGGTGCATCCTTGCTGATATGCAGGAATGCGCCAGTCCTTGTAAATCTGCCCCTTTAAATGAGCACCAGTTTCGTTACAGGCGGACACATTAATTTTTGCTAGGCACGGCTAGATTAAGTAATTTGCCAAGAATCACAGAATGTTGAGTGTCCCTGCCGAGACTTGAACCCGGTTCCCCTGCTCCGAGGTCGACCACCCTACCCGTTAGGCCACATCCTCTCCTCAAAGAATTGTTCAGTATCCCCGGTTTGATCAATAAAGCTAGTAAAAATATAGTGAGACAGAGATTCACTGGTCATGCTTTCATGAAGCGGTTTCAGGAGGTTGCGATCAAGCATACCGTGAATCATTTTCACACTACGCTCGCCATGGTTGACATCGCTCTTTACCTTACGCTCGAGTTAAACCGTTGGGAGATTTAGATTTAGATCAGGGTCGGTCTGGCGCTTGGTTTGTTTTCACGAACCGGTAGAGGTGTGGAGTAAAGAGCTTCTCCCTTGCCCCTGTAAGGGCAGGGAGGAACAATGGGGCATATTACCAAGGGCCTTATCGCCGCTTTAGTGGGAATTTTTCCCACTAAAGCGGCGATAATTTTATCGCCCTACTACCTAGCTGTCGCTAACACCAGTTAGTGACAGCTAGTAGGAGAAAGCGATCATCTTGGGGCCCACTTTGCATGTCAGCGATAATTATTGCTAATGACATGCAAAGTGGGCGTGCCAAGATGTTAGCGACTGGAAACAGTCGCTAACATCGCTATCTCCTATTACCTACTTTTGGAAATAATCGCGCTAAGCGCGATTATCTCCAAAAGCTAACGCCTGCCCAGATAAGTTCTTAGCCATGTTATCCAATGGAAGGTGGATAACATGGCTAAGAGCATTGTCACGATAATGCATAAATATCGCAGATTTTTCAGCGATATTCATGCATTTCGCAGGATTTTTACCGCTATTGAGATAAACCTTGATAATATCAAGGTATCTCAGCGGTAAAAATCGTCGGCGCGGTGTGATATAATTATAGCCGCTAACCATGCATAGCGATAATTATCGCTATTGCTTTGTAATATGCCCCAATATTTGTTACATTTCATGTTTTTCTGTGGCTTCTATCGTCGTTTCTTTCAGTTATATTTTAAATCTTATGGGGCAGATTTGCAAGCCCCTTGTGACACATTTATGCCGCCGTTGCATCACTTCTGTGACGCAGCGGCATCGTAAACCATGCACCATGTTGCAACTTATTTACAACGTGATGCATGTAGGGAGATCTGTCACGTTGTAAACCCCTTGGCCAAATGAAACCTGCATCAGGTTTAATGTATGCAGGGGGGCGTTCCATCGTGAGGAAGCCTCGTAAAAGTGACTTTTACGTCCATGCTGCGTCAAACCCCTGCGCCTGAAGCAGGCGTAAGAAATGATGCAGCATGTTAGGCATAGAGCGATCTGAGCATTACTGGAGTCGCGTCGTACTTGCGACACAACTCCAGTAATGCGCTGCCCTTCCGCCATCAGATGCGACACGCATCTGTCTATCCTTGCGCCACAGTGCGCCGCATTGTAAATGTGACACATCCGTGGTGGCGCAAGGGTAGAATTGCGTGTCACATCTGTTCTGGTGCATCCTTGCTGATATGCAGGGATGCGCCAGTCCTTGTAAATCTGCCCCTTAGTGAGAAAATTAGACTTCCGGGAATGTAGAGTGGGACTAACTTATCTTCCAATGTTAAACAGCCTAGAATTTGTAATAGTGTCCATTTTTTTTTTTAAGATGGCCTCGCCTAGCAGAGCATCAATGGAGGGGGGTATTAGGACATACTTTAGCTACTTGCAGGGGCTTTTCCTTTTAGTATTTGTTTAATTGTTATGATTGTAATGTTTTTTAAAAATATGTGTATTACAATGATGTTGATATCCATGAAAATGAGCTATGTATGAATTTTATTGTACTGACAAAGGGGCAGGGTTTTTATTCTCAGGGACTACTTGCGCTCCGCTATGTTCCTGATTAATGCCTGTCGGGCTGAGTAGTTTCAGTTGGTGGCGGTACAGGAAAGGGGAGACCCTCCCAACCCCTCAAGAGATGTTGCAACACAACACCTATACTTTGAAAACAATTTCCTATGGACACACAATTAAATTTAAACACTGGGTGATACAGTTGTTAGTCAGGTCAAAACACCAATGAAAATTATTGTCCACTTCTTCTTGTATGAGCAATTCTTTCTTTATTGCTCGAGCTACACTGCGCCAGCCGACACGTGTTTCGTCAGAGTATGGGTCGCTCTGACTCTTCAGGGCTTGCTTCTATTCTAGGCGTACGTTGTATTTCCACTTGACCGGTGATAATTCCAACCTGGTAAGGGTGTCTTTATGTACTGTGTAGCTTGAGATTTGCACTTGTGTCTGTATAGAAAACTTAAATCATGTTCCATGCGCCGTATGAGTTAGCTTGGGGGAACAGGAACCCTCCTTTTGTGTAAAGGACTAAATGCTGTAATAGTTGCCAATCTTCTGTGTGATACTCGCCGAGAATCCGGTTGTTTTCCGTAATTTTAACAAATACCATCCGAATGTCTGGCCGTGAATCCGGCGTCTCCCAGCAATGGTGTTTCCGAATTAATTTTATTGTACCATTTCTGTGCTTTTATGATCTTTTTTAAAGATCGTATAAAGAATTAGTCTACTTTTGTATTTCAGGAACACACACCTGACTTATTTTTTGCTTATAATCACAGATTTGGTTATCAATATTGGAAGAGAGGAAATGTGCAGGAGTACTACTTCGAATAAAATGGCTTCCGGGCCTCCTAAAGTCATGAAAAGTAACAAAAACATTGGGCCCGATTCACAAAAGTAATCTGAGACAAAATCCTAACTTTACGACTTCTGGTATTCACAAAAGGCATTTAGGAATAGTAAAGTTAGGATTTTGTCTCAGGTTAATTTTGTGAATCAGGCCCATAGAGACTAAAGGACATTTAAATGAATAAGAAATAATCAGTAGTTGCTTATAAGGTATATCAGAGCATGTTGTCATATGCATGTGCAAGGGACACTGAAGTTAAAGCAATAGGAATAAAAGATTATAGGGCATATTATCAAGGGGCCGCGATAAAGTTATCACCGCTTTAGCATTCATTTTCGGGCGAAAAGCAGCAATAATTTTATCGCATTATCATCAAGGACACGCTAGCGCTGCTTCCATGCCTCAGCTCTTGTTTTCCAAGCGCCCAGCACCGCAACGCTACGCTAATGATATGCAAAGGAGGCGTGCCTGACAAAACTACACAGGAGAATATTGCTAACCGGTCTTCGCGATATGTACAACATTGCCCTGGCCGCCGTAGCGATACGCAAAATCACGCTAACTGCCCATTAACGCTGGATTTCAACGTCTGTTAAAATCCAGACTTGGGCATTCTTTGCATGGGAGGTGGACTCTTAGGTTACGACCACAGGGTCGTATCAGCAAGGTTTTCGCCATTTTTAGGGGAACATCGCTGGATTTCCAGCGATGTTTGCCCTTTTTCCCGCCATCGCTGGAATTCTTATTGCCAATGCGCTGAGCGTTGTTAATGCAGCTCTAGGTTGGCGATAAGTTCCAGTGATAAGCGGCGATAAAGAATAAAAACGCTAAGCGTGGTCAGCGATAATAATTGCTGCCTCTTGTTAATATGCCCCTATGTTTTCACAGCCACGCCCTGCATGCTGAGGTCACTGTGCACATCTAGACCTGTAAGTATCCACACAGAGTCTGACCAATGGCTACACTCTGCACATTGACCATTCTGCACATGGTCGAAGGATATATGAAGGGCCTTCTGGCTGGAGGCCTCGAGCTAAGTCCAAATCTAGTTGGTTATATCATAGACGCGCACCAGTGGTTCTGGGGGAGCAGGCGTAGTGCAGGGCATGGCTGAAGGCCACTCCCAGTACGAAAGATGAAGCACATGGCTTATGACTATGAACCAAGTTATTTCACTACAAACCCTAATACATTTTATGAAAATGTGTTCTTAATGGTAAGATATGGGGCCAGATGTAGGTATCCAAATACCGGTCGGTAACGGCCGAAAATACCGATTTTCGGCCAATACCGACCGGTATTTGGATACTCAGATGTAGGGCACTAAAAAATACAGATTCGGTAATTTTACCGAATAGGTAATTTTACGAATCGGTAAATTTACCGAATCGGTAAAATGACCGAATCTGTATTTTGAAATGTAGGTAGCACTGTAAACAGTGCTACAGGGCTTTAAGGATTCGTTATTTACCACCAACTATTAGTTGGTGGTAAATAACGAATTCCTATGTAAATGCAAATATGTGCATTTACACCTGTGCCATTTGACAGACATACATGCCCTTAGGGCATGTATGTGTGCCACATGGCACACAAGCACTAATCAGGGGTGCAACAGGGTGTCAAAGTGACACCCTGACACCCTTGACTTTTTCGGTATTTTCCAAATCGGTAATTACCGATTCGGTAATTGACATTAATTCCTATGGGCTTCCAGGCCCATAGGAATGAATGGCAAATACCGAATCGATAATTACCGATTCGGTACATAACAAATCTTACCGATTCTCATATTTTTTACCGAATTATTATCTACAGAGAAGAGGGAAGAGGTGTGGCGCCGCGGCTAGGGCGACTGACTCCGGAATCTGGGGATCACGGTTCGATCCCCGGCACCGGCGGCAGATTAGCCCAGCACCATGTGACTCTGGGCAATAGCTTGCTTAATCTTCCTGACGGCCCCCATCGCCTAGAGACCCTTACGGGTGATTGTGCGCTTTACAAATGTGGTTTATTATTATTATTATTATTACATCCCAAATACCGATTCTGAAATACCGAATCGGTAACATTCGGTATTTTAGAATCGATATTTTCGGATTACCTACATATAGCCCATGGTTCTTTACAGGTAAGAGAATGGTTGTTATAAAACAGATTAACAGCATTTTTCCTAAAAATTAACTTGTCAGGGGTGCAACAGGGTGTCAAAGTGACACCCTGCCACCCTTGACTTTTTCGGTATTTTCCGAATCGGTAATTACCGATTCGGTAATTGACATTCATTCCTATGGGCTTCCAGGCCCATAGGAATGAATGGCAAATACCGAATCGGTAATTACCGATTCGGTACATAACAAATCTTACCGATTCTCATATTTTTTACCGAATTATTATCTACATCCCAAATACCGATTCTGAAATACCGAATCGGTAACATTCGGTATTTTAGAATCGATATTTTCGGATTACCTACATCTAGCCCATGGTTCTTTACAGGTAAGAGAATGGTTGTTATAAAACAGATTAACAGCATTTTTCCTAAAAATTAACTTGGTGGGATTTTATGACATTAATACAAAACCTAAAATCCACTAAAATAAACTGTTATGGTGATCAGTGCATGTACAGCCCGCCCACATGCTCATGACCGTCTATATAATGTCACAGATTGCATCGTTTCTATCAATTACGCCACTGCGAGAGCTGAGGCTCTCGAGGCTGAAATGCATGGAGGTGCCGAAGGCCATGTCCAGGCCCATCTTGGGGCAGGCGTTGAGCACAGCGACTTACAGTAGCCACGCCCTGCACCCAAAGGGGACTCAGGCATTCAGGGACAGATTTGCAATAAACGAACGCCGTGCAGTACTGAAAGTCATTTTGCTGCACCGTGCTGCGTCGGTTTGGAAGCCATGGGATGCGACATATTTACAACAATATACCGCATCTCTGTGCTTCCCCCTGCGCTGGCGCACAAACTGCAGCTATGCGCCGGCGAAGGCACCCTTGCACCATGGTGCAAGGATGCCTGCGTCGTGGGGAGATTTTTTTTGTGCAGGAATGGTTCCCTTCCTGCTCATAAACAATCAGAAATGGTGTTTTCCAAATTTTATATGTGCTGCATTGGCACAAATAGAACTTGTAAAACATAATTTATTCAAAGGATTGTTTACGTGCAGGAAGAGACACCTTCCTGTACATAAACAATCATTAGAGGTCATTCCCTCTTTCTATGTGTGTTGCAGAATGCAGCACTCATAAAAAGAGGAAAACAACGAGGAGAAATTAATACATTTCGCCTCGTTGCCCCTCCCTACGCTTCCCCTGGGTGAGGCGTAGCATTCAGATGCATTTCCATACTTACGAGAAATTGTAAATCTGGAAATGCATCTGAATGCTACGCCTCACCCAGGGGAAGTGTAGAGAGAGGCAACAAGGAAACATTTATTAATTTCTCCTCGTTGTTTTCCTCTTTCTATGACGCACTGGCAGGTCAAGGGGATTGTAAATCTGCCCCTTAGAATCCAAGTACAGAGCCTAGCGGAACTGCAGGCCCTGGACCCAGAGTAACATCACTTATTAGGTGATATCAGGGCCTGGACAAAGTCCAAGCTTTGTCCCAATAGACTATTGGTTACTTTAAAAGTGGGCTTTGGTTTCAGAAACCCTCAGCAATGATGTGTCAGTGTGGGACATGGCCACTGCACGGGGGGTACTGTTTGCATTGCCTATCATAATGGGTGAAATTCAGTGGTTTTGAGGTTTTGAAACAGGACCATAATGTCTTTTCTGCATGCACTTGGGTGAGAAACTGGGTGTCTGTTGCAGCACCCCCCCCCCCAACTTTGTGATGCAACTTTGACTGAGCCGTACTGGGTCCCTGATAACCAGCTTCCCAGTACCTGTGTTCTTTCCTTAAAATGTACCACAATTGGCAGAACTTCTGCCACCCTTGTAAGTCCCTAGTAAATGGTACCCCTGGTACCTAGGGTATTGTTACTGAAGAGGGCCCACTGGAGCTGCATCACAAATTGTGCCACCCCAGAGACCCCTTACCAAGACCTCAAACTGCCACTGCACGCTGCATGTGTTGGTGCAGAAAAAGCGGAAGAGTTGACATGGCACACAACCCCGTGTGCCATGCCTTAGATACAGGTAAGTCACCCCTACTGTAGGCCTTACAGCTCAAAGGCAGGGCACACTATATCTCATGTGTGGACATACCTGCATGAACATATATGACCCTGCAATATCTGAGCCTTTTTGGATATTGTAAGTGCACAGGGAAGCCACAGAGAATACACGGGCTGGATACTTGTCATTAATAGTTTCCTGGCCCCAAGATGGCTTCACTGGACCCTAAGATGTTTGATACCACATATTGTGTCTTAATAAATACTCACTAATGGTGAGCTTTATTAATAAATGCACAAAAGAGACCTTGGCTGGAGGAAGATCCTTCTCCTACCTCGCTGCGAAGACTTGGAACTCACTGCCTCTGCACCTCAGCCAATCCCCATCGCTGCATCTGCACCTCAGCCAATCACCACCGCTGCTGCAATTCAGGAAGGACCTCTGGACCTGGCTCTTCAACTGAATCACAGACTCAGCCCCTTCCACCCAGCACCTTGAGCAGGATGTATGACGTTACAACGCATGCTATTACAACACATGCCTTTACGACGCAAGTTTTACAACGCAAGTCGTTACAACGACTTGCGTTGGGGGGCGCTGGATAGTGAATAGTATAATTTACTATTCCAACTCCAGTCCCCGTGGATAGTAGGGAAGGTGTTGGAAACTATTCCCTATCCTAGAGCGCCCCCAGCGCAAGTCGTTGGAAAAGTTGCGTTGTAATGGTTGCGTCGCAAAGGCACTTTGTTGTAAAAGTTGCGTTGTAAATGATGTTCCCCCCTTGAGCACCCTCATGGGTGAGAAGTTGCGCTTTATAAGTCCTTGATTGATTGATTGGGAACCCTTTAGAGGGCCCTAGAAAACCTACAAATCACTGGTGTGGTCTCTGACTATTCATTGCCAGTGTGCCAACGCCAGACATGTGTCTGATCTCATAGGTTGAGAGCCTCACTCTCAGAGGCCAGACACAAAGCCTGCTCTGGGCGGAGATGCTTCTCACCTCCTCCAGGCCGAAATGGGCTTCCAGAGCGGGAAGCTTCAAAGGTGATGCCACCTTTGAAGTTCAGCCCAGACTTTCCCAGATTATGGGGGATGCCAAGCCCCATCCTGCTCACCTTTGGTGGGAGGATAGGCAGGAAAATTAATTCGATGAGGCGGCTTTGCCGCATTCAGCCAGCCCCACCCCATAGGTGTGGCAGGGTGATGTGAACCCCTCTCCTAAAAATCCACCATCTTGAGATGGTGGAGAAACAGCATACCTGTCTCCTCCTGTGACGCCCCTAAGTTAAGTATTTAGGTGGCATCCCTAGACATAGAATTCAGATTCAATGGACAAGAAGAAGACAGGGACAAAGGAGACACGCTGCCCGAGAACTGAAGCCTTGATGCAGAAGAAATTGCATCTAGGACTCGACAATCTGAGTGTGCTGTGTTGTCCTGAACCCGTGAAGACTCCAAGAACCCCGGAGCTCCTCCAGCCTTCGAAAAATCACCAAGAACCTCTGATAGAGTGAAGGTGTCACTCCTCCCCAGGCACCAACCCTGCTGTGTCTGATTTGTCGACATGCTGCTCCCTGACGACTTCAATGCAGCACCCACACCAAAGAAGGTACATGAGGTTCGGAGGGTCGGATCTGTTTCCCAGGAGACACCATGACCTACTGGAGTCACACCATACCAATACCTGGGATACCAGACCACCTACAGCAAACAGCGAGACGAAGAGTTCTTGCATCAATGAACCAGCCATGCTCCTGTGCTCCTGCGACCATCGTGACTAGGCCTAGGCAGAGTGTGTGGAGTTGCACTATGCAGAACTCTGCGAAGTGACCAAATAACGGTGCTGCGCTACATGGAGTTCCGCCTACGGCAAAGTGCATCAGGTCTTGCCATTTGTGCTGATTTTTAGCGCCGGGTGTTTGTCCCGCACTGGAAAGTCAAAATCTTTCGCTACAAAATGCGCAGCATAAGAGGGCGCTGCTTCTTTCTGCTGCTCGTGTAGATTTTCTACTCGAGCATCAGCTTCCTCAAAATGAACAGATGGTTTTGCAACAGGAGCGTTCACGACTATCTGCGACTGCCCATGTTGAGAAATGTTGCTGGCTCGTTGACGAGTGCAAGCGAGGAAGTGCGAAAAATTCTGCTAACTCTGCGAACGGAGCAGAGTTCACCGCCCAGGCCTAATTGCGACCGCCTCCCTCCAGTGGGACCCACCAGACTTACCTCTAAGTCCTCCTGTTTAATGTCTTTCCAGGGCGCCCCCTTCGTCGTAGCGCACCAGCTACCAACACGTTCATTGCCCTGCTTCTAGCCGAATCTGTGATGCCCCCGATTTTGTGCTGCTGAAACTTTGGGCCTGGTCCTGCTATTGACCTAAAACAAGAAGGTGAACTTCATGAAAGCATTGCCTGATTTTATATGCATTTATCTTTTTCTTCCTATTGGCCTCAAGGGTGCGCAATCAAACATAAAAGTGATATATTATCCAAACTCTTAAAAATCTTACCTCCTAAAGTACTTACTATAGATGAAAGTTCTTGGTCATTAAAAAATATATAAAAATCAATATTATGTTCATAAATTGATCTTGGATTTATTCTTGAGTGGGTGTCTCATTTATTGTCTCGGTGAGTACAACAAATGCTTAGAACTGCCCTCTGATGAGCCTAACTGCCCACCTACACTACCACAAAAAGAGCACCAGTATTATCTACTTTGATTTCTGTGCACCAGTAAAAGATACACTGGACTCTCGGCACAGTGTACTTTGTTTTAGTACAATAGATATAGAGAAAACTTCCTACAACTTGGCAGACAGATAATATGTTGATGCAATGGCATCTCCCTGGTCATCGTAAACTTAAGCGCTTAAAGAGGAACATTTGTCCTTTACCGTAAAGTCTTTAAGTATGAATAACATGTCTATCTTTCTTCTTTGTTTGTTTGTTTGTTTCTTTCTTTCTTTCTAACTTTCTCTCTTTGTTTGTTAGTTTCTTTCTTTCTTTCTTCCTTTCTCTCTTTCTTTCTTTCTCCCTTTTTTTTCTTACTTTCTCTCTCGCTCTCTCTCTCATTTTCTTGTTTGTTTGTTTGTTTGTTTGTTTCATTCTTTCTTTCTTTCCTACTTTCTTTCTTTCTTTCTTCCCATCTTCTATTTCTTTCTTTCTTTCTCCCTTTTTTTCTTACTTTCTCTCTCGCTCTCTCTCTCATTTTCTGGATGTGGGAGCTCTGTACAGTCCTACAGCACTTCTGCAGCATTTACGGGCAGGCATGAGCTGTCAGCTTCTAAAACCCCTGGTAGAGTTTGTAGCTGCTGCAGCAGTTTGACTCGATCCTCATTATGCCAATTAGGCTTCATGTTCAGCAGAGCCAGGGCCCAGCACTGAGGTTTAATTGCTTCAGGTACATCCGTCAATTCCAGTGACATGTCGTAGTCTGCCCGTGGATGACAACCGGCGACATGCAAATTAAGCAAAGATTCATCCCTGATTGAAAGACAGATGCTGCACCTTTGTGTGCAGATTTCAAAAGCATGGGATAAATTCCCAGAACCTACCAGTTTCTTCCAGGACATTCAAATTTGGGATCTGTGTAATTTGGAGCATAAAAAGCATATCATACTGCGATTGCAAAGCCATTGTGTCCCTTGAGGTGTAGCTATGCGCACCCTCTTGTTTGTCCAGAGGAATCTTGATGATTTGGGGCCCATGTAGGTAAGTTCATTTTTCCGGTTCTTAAATACCGATTCATACCGAATCGGTATTTATGAATCGGAAAACTGAATGTAGCTGAAAAAAACGGTAAAAAATACCGAATCGGTAACAATCGGAATCCACACTCGGTAAATACCGAATCGGTAATCTCCGAATCGGTAATATCCGAATCGGTATCACCCATTCAACCCAATGGGCCTCCAGGCCCATAGGAATGAATGGGAGATGCCGAATCGGAAATTACCGATTCGGAGATTACCGATTCGGTATTTACCGAATCGGTAAAATCTGATCTCGAAAATTCGAATAGAAGACATGTGAGCCAGTTAACCAATCAGGGACACCCACGACACCCCACAACAAAGCAACTGAGAAATCAACCAATCAGATGCAAGTACCACACCCCTGTACCTGGAGGTGGCCACACCCATGCAGGTGCAGAGCTACAGAACTGTTTGGAGAGCTGGCGGGGAGACAGAGGAGCAGGCTGCACTGAGCCCAGCAGAGCATCACCATGGAGTCCCAGGAAGGCCAGAAGGATGGAGGTGATAGAAAAAGGAAGCTAAAATTCAGCACAACTGAGCTCCAGGTGCTGGTGGAGGAGGTAGTGCAGCATTACAGCCAGCTTTTTGGGAGACAGTCCCTGCAAGTAGCAGAGTCTGTAAAGAGGAACACCTGGCTGGCGATCCAGAGCAAAGTAAATGCCCTAGGGGTCACACATCGGGAAATTGAAGATATCAAAAAAAGGTGGTACGATCTGAGGATCGCCACCAAAAAGAAGATTGCAACCCAGAGGAAAGAATCCTCAGCCACAGGTGGAGGGAAGAGCCGTGCACCAAGCCTCACTGAACTGGAGCAGCTCGTGGAATCCACCATGGAGCCCGAATGCATACACGGGATCGGGGATGCTGACAGCTCAGCCAGAGCTGCAAGAAAGAAAGGTAAGATGCATGGACATGAATCCCCACCCATTCCCTGGCCCCTTCCCCAATGTGGGTGACTGAATCACAATCCAAAACACATGTCAGTACTCACCACCAATGCATCATGGTAGTCGTAGTCATAGGAACATACAACAAAGCAGCCAACACAGAATTCAGCATGCCATGCCACACTCCCCATACACAAGCAGTTGAGGCTTAGCAAATAGTGTAATAGGAATGTGTTTAATGAAGACACACAGGTGATCATTGTCCATGTCTGCCCACAGGAGAGTCATCGCGCAGTGCAACGCAGGGAGGGGAGGCGAGTGCACCAGCAACGGCTGCGAGGGAAAAGCCTTCAGACACATCAGGATCCAGCCCTGTCCCTGAGGACACTTCCACAGCGCAGGCACCCACAGCATTGGAGGAAGACACCACAGCACAGCCACTGTCACCCCTGCTGTTTGGGACACAGACTTCGGTAGCACCTGCAGGTGCCACAACACCAACCTCAGGGTCCTCTGTGCATGTGAGGCCAAGGAGGCAGGATGTTCCACCACTCAGGATCCTAGAAAGCTCTGATGAAGAAGAGGTGGAGTTTCACACACCTAGCACTCCAGCACTGGCTGGCAACGCAGGGCAACAGGGGTCATCAGGATCTGTGCGTGCAAGTGTCCGTGGTCGTAGGGCACGTGAGCGAGATGAGGGGCAGGATATGCAGGGGGTCTTTGCTGGTTTGGAAACCACTATGGTGAAGATCCAGCGCATGCAGGCCAAAGGGATCATGGCAGTGCACAGACAGGTGCGCATCCTGAACAGCAGGATGTCAAAAATTGATCGGGGGATATGCTCCATGGCCCTAGGAATGGAGTCCATGGCCAAAGGAATGGAGTCCATGGCAGAGGGGGTGAGGGACATGGGTGTGCGCATGGTCTCCCTCTGTGACATGCTGGAGAGTGACCAGACGGAAAGGCCCAGGAATAGGCACGAAGTCAAGCAGCTGAATAAGTCCATCAACCGTCTGGCAACTGCAACCACACTGCTATGCAGCCGGTCAGTGAACATGCAGACTGACATTGTGCACTGCTGCAGTGACTTGTCCAGGGGGATGGGGAGAGTGACCTCTGCTATGGAGGTACTGCAAACACAGCAGACAGCCACTGCTGGTAACACGTGTGTCGGGGACACAGAGGAATCCACAAGCAGGAGTGGATCCAGCACGCCTGTACAGGACGTTCGTTGGAGCAGCAGGCTCCATGCAGAAGACCCTGGCACCACTGCACAAGTTGACCCCCTGCCCCGTAGCTCCCACACCATATTGCGTAAGCGCAGGCATTAACAAATAATCCTGCATACAGGACAGGTCACAGTGATGTGAACTTTGGCCACCCAGTGTGAAATGCGGATGTTGTTTGATTCATGTTGTCTGGTATATGTGAAGTGCAGTAGTGCATATTAAACTGAGTGTTTCAGGAACTAAACATGCCTGTGTCTCCTCACTCTATTAGAAATATCTGGTTGTGATTTCTGCGCGTCTCAGTCTGCCATCAGTTGCTGGCGCTGCTCCTGCTGCATTGTGATCGGCTTGTTCTGTCCCATCATCTATGTCCTCATGATATGTGATTTCTACCTCTGTGCCCTCCTTGGTGGCAAGATTGTGCAGCATGGCGCAGGTCGCAATAATTTTGCAAGAGATCATTGGCGTGTACTGCCGTGCACCTCCACTCTTATGGAGGACGCAAAATCTGCTTTTAAGCAGTCCAAAAGTGCGTTCCACCACGCAACGTGTTGTTCTGTGTGCCACGCTGTAACGCCTTTCACTCCTGGTGGATGGATTCAGGTAGGGGGTGAGGACAAATGAACGCAGGGCATATGCACTGTCACCTGGGTGGAAAAAGAAATAATGATTAGTCACATACTCATGATTGATCCTTCTGCATTGACTATCAGGGTGTCTCACAGTTATTTACCTAGCAGGTATCCATTCCCAAAATCACCAACAACAAGGCGTCTGTATATCCCACTATTCTGGAAGATGTAGGAGTCGTGGCTACTCCCTGGGAATTTGGCAACAATGTCGATAATGATGTTGGCAGCGTTGCAGATCACCTACAGTCTTGATACTGCTGGATCTGTCGGCGGCGTTCGACACGGTCGATCATGCCATCTTGATCGACCGTGTCGAAGGCCTGGGGATTCAGCATAGGGCCAGGACTCTCCTGGCCTCCTTTCTAGCAGAAAGAACTCAAGTGGTCACCATAGGGCCTTTTCAGTCCGCCACCCTGTCCCTGCCATGCGGAGTACCTCAAGGCTCATCCCTGAGTCCGACACTCTTCAATATATACGTGTCGGACCTTGCCAACACCATTCGAGCTCATGGGATGAGCCTTACATCCTACGCTGACGACACCCAGCTGGTCCTAGCCATCAGAAATGACGGCCAAAAAATCGCCGATAACTTCAATCTGGGCATGCAGGCCATAGGGAATTGGATGGCCTCCAATTGCCTTAAATTGAACTCGGATAAGTCCGAGGTGGTTATCTTTGGAAACCTAACCCCAGAATGGTCTTCCCGCTGGTGGCCACAGTCCATGGGTCCTCCCCCCACTCCCGTTAGCAAAGTGAGGAACCTGGGAGTCATGTTTGACGACCGTCTCACTTTCTTCCCTCACGCAAATCAGATCGCCTCCTCTGCTTTCTATAAGTTGCGAATTATTAAGAAAATTCTCCCCTTCCTCCCTGCTTCAGCTTATAAAACTTTGATTACGTCCCTGGTTTTGTCCACCTTGGACTATTGCAATGCCCTCTTCCTGAACTCTCAAGAAAGAGTCCTTAACAAACTGCAAGCCATTCAAAACGCTGCTGCCAGACTGCTGGGTGATGTCCCCAAATTTCAATCAGTCTCAGGAACCATCAGAGAACTTCACTGGCTTTCTATCAGGAATAGAACTAAGTTTAAGGCTCTTTGCATTGTCTATAAGGCGCTGCATAACCAGGGACCAGCCTTTCTCACTCAACAACTTGTTCCCTACCGGCCCACCCGGTCCCTGCGGTCCTCCGATCGATTCCAGCTGGAGGTACCCCGCACCAAACTGGTTTCATGGGGCGATAGAAGATTTCTCGTATCAGCACCCAAGCTCTGGAACACTTTGCCACTTTCCATAAAAAGTAGCCCCTCCCTTTGGTCCTTTCGAAAGCACCTTAAAAAGTGGCTATTTGACCAATAATCCCATCCTCCTGTAAGGCTGAATCTAGCAGATACTTAGCACCGAGATGCCCATGGGCCTTCGTTCGCGCTTTATAAGTGTTTAAAATAAATAAATAAATAAATAAATAAATACACATTGATTGAATGCGTAGACTTCCGGTTTCTATAAATGTGTTCTGTTTCTGCAGGTGGGCATAGTGGGATGTGCGTGCCATCGATACAGCCTATGATGTGCGGGAAGTGTGCAAGTTGGTAGAAATTGGTTTTGGTCTTTGCTAGTTCAGCAGGTGTGTCAGGGAACTCAATGTAGTGTCCCATCCTCTACATCATGGCGTCAGGAATTTCCTGAAGAAACGTGACAGGCAGCTCTGGGACACCCCTCCTACGGCAGCAATCACATTCTGGTAGCTCCCAGAAGCAAGAAGGTGTATGCAGCACAGCACCTGCACATGGGGTGGGATGGCGTGTGCTCTTGGGGTTGGGTGTTCCAGATATGGGTGGAGGTCCCTGATCAAGTCCAGGATGGTTCTGGGGTGTAGCCTGTACCTTTCCAGGATCTCTGGTTCAGTCAGTTGGAATAGGGTGATCCTCTGCCTATACACCTGCTCCTCCCTTAGCCAGACCCTCTCTCCTGCTGCCTGTATCCGTAGCCGCCTTGTCATTATGTAGAAAGCCGTCATTGTGGTTGCACTGTTGCATTTTGGGGCCTTCTTTTATATCCTGCACCTGGTTTCCACCTGCTTTCATTCCGTGGTAAATACCGACTCTTACATACCGATTTTCATGGTATTCGGTATTTTTTGGGTCTCCTACATCTCGATATGCCATTTTTACCATTTCTGAATTACCGATTCGGTAAATAAGAAGTCGGTATATTCCGATTCGTGAAATACCGAATCGGTATTTTACCGACTGGTTTTTACCGATTCGGACACTTTTTTTCCGCATACATCTCGAAATTCTTATTCCGGTCGGTAAGGGCCGAAATTACCAAATTTCGGCCGTTACCGACCGGTATTTGGCTACCTACATCGGGCCCTTGGTGACATAGCTCACCTGGGAAATATCCCTCGAGCCCAAATAGAAAAAACCTTCTTACACTATCGCCTTTCTGGTGTCCATCTTTTGGCCGTAAGCCTATTCCGACGCCGTGCGTTAAAAATCTGGTTGCAAAAATAGACTCAGCCCTCTTATTGACTGAATACGGCTTGCTTTTTTAACTGCATATGTTGATGCGCTAATTCAACAAAAGCAGGTGCACCAAACTAAATTTCAGTCCATTTGTGTTTTCTTTATTTTCATCCTTTATTTCAATATCACAAGTAATCAGGTAGGTAAGTGAAGTTGAGCATGTACTCCTGGTAGTAACCGGAAACTCCAAATATCAGAGTGGTCCGCCTTATGAGATGCTGTCCACACAGAACAACCAAGAAGGTGGAGACCGCGTATCACGGCAGCCTACCCTGACATTTGGAGTTTCCGGTTATTACCAGGAGTACACTCTCAACTTCACTTATCTTCGACGCTTTAGTTAATCGCCTTTGCCGTTAGGCGGACCACTCTGATATTTGGAGTTTCCAGTTACTACCAGGAGTAAACGCTCAACTTCACTTACCTACGACGCTTTAGTTAATCGCCTTTGTCATAAGGTGGGAGGACTGTGTCTGCTGTATCCTGAAAATGATTTTTAGCGGTGAGCCGCAGAATACAAGATTACCAACTAAACTCTTGAGCATATTTATATTCTGCATCTCGAGCCCTGAAGAAGTTCTAATAGGCTGTTGCCTTATAAGACCGAAACACGTTGGCTGCTTTTATGATTACTTGTGGATATTGAAATAAAGGATGAAAATAGAGAAAACACAAACGGACGGAAATGTACTTTGTTTGGTGCACCTCCTTTTGTTGGATTTGTTGATTGAATCTGTGGCCAGCGGCATCAAAGGGTGACCGGTGCTGGAGATATGTGCACGAACAACTCTAAATTGATATCAGTGTAATGCTGAGGTGTTAACCCCGAGATTCGTCACCCCTCATTTTCTTTGCTGAGAAAAATGTTGATAAGCTTTGTCCGTTTCCCACTTGATGCAGATCTTGGATGCCATTGGCTACCTTTACCTGACTCACAAGTCATAGCTCACCCAGAGTGATGCCGCTAGGTTGGCAGTGGGCCTTGTCCTGGGTAACCCTGGGCGTGGTGAGCGGAGTGGGGCTCGCGGAGCGCAACGGAGTTGAAAACAAACTCCATGAAACTCTGCATAGCTCTGCTACGCCACCTGCCTCCCACCCGCCCTATTAACAATAAGTAAAAACTTTAAAAAAATTATTTAAAATGCCTTACCTTAGTAGTATGATCATAAAGCACGTACCTCAGCGAAGTCTACGATTAGCTCACCTTAACCTGTTAACGACCCCCACCATCAAACGCAAATGGCAAGGAGGGTGCCGTTTCTCTTACCTCGCCCCTAAACTCTGGAACTCCCTACCCCTGGCACTTAGGAGCTGCGACAACCTCCTGGGCTTCAGAAAAGCTCTGAAAACCTGGTTGTTCCAGCAAGCCTACGCATAGTTTGTTCCGCGGCGACACTCCCTATGATTAGCGCCATGAAACCTCCTGGTGACCGTGCGCTCTAGAAGTTTTTATTAACATAACATAACTTGTCCATGTGAAATGACCCATTGGTGGAGTTGCGTCACTTTTGTGATACACTCCAGAATTGCGTCATTTTTTCGCCTACAGATACTTCAGAAATACTGACGTATCTGTAACTCCTTGTGACATGATGCATCATACTGTAGATATTACGCATCATTGCTATTGCAAGGAGGGCGCAATGAAAAGTGGCGCCTCGCTGTTTTCTCACAGCGATGAGTCACTTTTCATAAATGAGGGCCTGGGTGTTCAGTGGCAAATAGGGCACTGAGGGCTGCTTTGGCTTCTAAACCCAGGTATCCGGCCCTAGTATTGAAAATGTGTAAGCAATATAAAAAAATCACCTCCAAAAGAAGGCAGGAGGGAATTACGAGTCAATAGGAGATACTAGTACAAGCATACGAACCAATAGGAGATACTAGTACAAGCATACGAACCAATAGGAGATACTAGTACAAGCATACGAGCCAATAGGAGCTACTAGTACAAGCATAAGAGCCAATAGGAGATACTAGTACAAGCATGAGAGCCAATAAGAGATACTAGTACAAGCATACGAGCCAATAGGAGATACTAGTACAAGCATAAGAGCCAATAGGAGATACTAGTACAAGCATGCGAGCCAATACGAGCCAATAGGAGATACTAGTACAAGCATACGAGCCAATAGGAGATACTAGTACAATTATACGAGCCAATAGGAGATACTAGTACAAGCTTCAGTGTCGAATAATAGCAGATCATTCTGGGTAATTATATCAGAGCTGAAGGGTAAAAACAGTCCCCTTAGTACCATAGCATGTTACATCCCCCCAAACTATGGGAGGAGCACTTTTGTAAAGTATACACTCCACCTCCAATGTCTATAACTTTTGACATAGACCTTTGTCTTGTTAAACAGTATCAGGGAACTGTGACGGAAGTGGAAGAAGCTATTAATCAAAGTTGTGCCCCCATCGATTGGATTAAAAGCAATATTATTTATTTGCCGCCACTCCGTACAAATGTTTTTAATAATTTTGAACTTTCTCGCTTGTTAGTATGGGTTCAGGTGAAGAGTGGGCACTATTTAGCAGTGTCTCAATCTGAAAACTGGTTCCAGGAAAGTTCACAGTTTCTAAAAAATCTCCTCTCAACTGTTAATGTAAATGTAAATGTACAGGAATTTATATAGCGCAAATCACCAAGCGGTTTCTAAGCGCTTGCTTAGGGAACCCGTCCTGGTATTCCCCTGTGAGATAACCCCGGCAGGGTATCCGCAAGGTGAAAGCCAGGCATCCCGCCGCGAGGGGCCGCTGTGGAGATTAAGCAAGCTATTGCCCAGAGTCGCAGAGTGTGAACCCGTGAATCGAGTAGGCACCGGAGCGAGAATTGTAGAGTCCATGGACATTTTTAGGACTCAAGACCCCGTCGAGCCGGGAATTGAACCCTGGTTCCGGGCTGACCTCTGCTTCCAGGTCTGCCTCCTCTAACCAGTGAGCCACACTTCTCCACACAATTGTGGTCTCTGCTTATAAATCGTGGTTTGGTTACTGCTGTAGTCCATTTTTGGCATGCTTACATAATGACACGAGGGCAAGGGTCCGTATTAGTGTGCAAGGTGAGGTATCTGGAGTTGTAGGCATATTTCGAGGAGTAAGACAAGGGTGCGCATTGGCTTCCCTTTTGTTTATTCTTCATTGTTAACCCCTTGCATGCTTATGACTGCCCCCGGCCATCATGCGTCACGTTGGGCGTGTGCTGACGACGGTTGGGGGCCGTCCAAATCCCACCCACTTAATAAAACCCCCCAACAGCGCGAAAATTTGCACAGCGCGGAAGGGGTTAACGAGCTCCATACATTTTGGTGCATGCAACACAAGATGCACCAAAAATGAGGGGAAGCCACTACCGACATTACTATATGCCGATGACGCAGTGCTCATGGCACGCACCCCCAGGGCACTGCGCCACCTAGTGTAATCTCTGCGGGACCCCACCCACCTTGGACATCAATCTCCTCCCCAAAGGCTACACTTGCCATCTGCCGGGGCGGAGCCCCAGTGGGTGCTGCTTTTCCAATGTGTAACATTCCGTCCATCACTTTGTGTGTTTTGCTGTTCACCCTATGTGAGAAGGGTATGCCCAGACGTGGGTATGGTGCTCACTGCGCCACTGGAGTAAAGCTATCCTGGCTGAAGACGGCTGATAGCCAGAAACTGGTCCTAGGATGCTTGATTCAGGTCCAGGAAAGACATGGCTTGGCAGTTCAGGATGGACTGTTCCCATGAGGCACAGGGTCAAGGCTGATTTGCATTTGGCCATGTCTGAACTGGGGTGGTGTGGAGTGCAAAAAAACGATGGATTTAGGCCCAGATCTCTGTACTGGGGTGAATGTATGACATTGTTCTGCATTCTGTCCATCAATCTGTTGTTTTGCACCCGGCCATCATGCGTCACGGCGGGCGTGTGCTGACAACGGTTGCTGGCCATCCAAATCCCGCCCACTTAATAAAATCCCCGCACAGCGCGAAAATTCGCACAGCACAGTAGGGGTTAACAAGTTCCATACATTTTGGTGCATTCAACACAAGATGTACCAAAAATGAGGGTAAGCCACTACCAACATTACTATATACCGAGGACGCAGTGCTCATGGCACGCACCCCCAGGGCACTGCGCCACCTAATTAATTAATTAATTGTGGGTTTATATAGCGCTAGAATCAACTCCCGGAGGAGTATCTCCGCGCTTCGACCGCTGGGGAACCCGTCCTGGCTCACCCTGAGAGATGGTCCCTAATGGGTATCTCTAAGGTGCAACCAAGCATCCCCGGCGGTCTGGGGGGCTGTTGTGAAGATGAGGCAAGCTAATGCCCAGAGTTGCCGAGTGTGGTCCCTGACTGGAGTAGGCACCGAGGCGAGAATTATCGAGCCCGCTGACCCTGGTCCACGACCCTGCCGCGTCGGGAATCGAACCCTGTCCCCGGGCCGTCCTCTGCTTACGGGTCTGCCGCCTCTAACCAGTGAGCCACACCACTCCACCTAGTGTAATCTTTTGTGGACTTCATGGCCTCACTTCATCTGCAGACAAACTTTACAAACTCTCATATCTCTGTTGCTATGACAAACATGTGAAATGATTCTCAGCATCTGAGCCACACCAGCACGTTTCCTTATCTTGGTGTGATTTTCTTGGCTCGAGGGTCTTGAGTGGTGTTTTCTTATGGTGTTGACATATAGTGTTCCTTCAAGCTATATCTTGTCCCTCATCTACCTCCGCTGCATTGGTGACAGTTTCATTAAGGTTCTTGTTTCTCTGAATGTGGCTATGTTTACTTCCATCCTTTATCAACCTCTTGTCCAATTTTAGTACAAGCCAGGGGAAGAGTGGGAGTCGAATGACAACGGTGCGAGTGACATTCAGTGATAGGTGAGAGGATGGACAGAGGGTGACCCGCGGTGGGCGAGAGAGTGACCTGCAGTGGTGGGTGGGAGGCTGTGTAGAGTCTGACCTGCAGTGCTGGGTGAGAGGGTGACCTGAAGTGCTGGGTGGGGACCTGCAGTGCTGGGTGAAAGGGTGACCTGCAGTGCTGGGTGAGAGGGTGACCTGCAGTGCTGGGTGAGAGGGTGACCGTGTAGTGTAGCTCCTATCATCCCAATAGGCTCTGCGCATTGGAATAATACCTACAGCAGTAAAGGCCTAGGCCAGACGTTAACTAGGTCTACTACTGTCGATACTAGACTTAAAGTTTTGGGTTTGCCAGCTTAGCTCAGAGTTCACTAGAAACTTTCTCGAATGTTCAGGTAGGACTTAACTTCCCTGATTAGACAAGAAGGGATTTAGTTTCTGACAACCATAGAACATGACAACTTTGCTCTCCCCTAATCAAGAGTAAATCTCGAGAGTCGTGTGAACAAAAGGCAATTTATTTTACTCAGTCAGTACGTGCATTCTTAGTCTCATCAGATTGTAGAGAAAAGGAAGAGACGGGCGTGTTCAATAAAAAGGTGTTATTTATTGATCAGTCTCTTTTCTCATACATGAGAAATGGATCGATATTATTGCAATACTTATAGTTAAGTAAAGTGCATACATTAAAAGCAATAGTATAAAATAATACTGTAAAAACATTGGTATGGTTTCTAAGCCATATGATGTTTTAAATGATTAAAATATATTTACATACACATATACATTTGACTAAACGTACTCAACTGGTGTTTCTAGATACGCCTACCCCGTGTACCTGACCTAAGTCTAATGCGTGGGCGGGAATAGAAAGTTACAGTTTAAGTTAAGTTTGTTTTTGCCAAGTGAATAACTAAAGAATTCTCTGTGAGGGGTTATTCAGTTCTGTACCTGGAAGTTAGGATGAATGAGGAATGGTATCTCTCTCTCTGGTCTCGATATTCCAGGCGGCCTGCGAGGGCTACCCAGAAACGCCGGGGCTGGATTCTCGGCAGGAGAAAGCAGCGCGTCTCTCAGCGCGTCAGGAAGGCGGGGCTGCTGCCAGCGGGGTCTGCTCTGCTCTTGGCTTCGGCAAGTATGGCTGCTCCGTCTTGTCACCACGCGTGTGTTTGCATAGGGCAAGATCGGTAATATTTATACCTTTAAGGTGCCGAGATTGACGTAAGGATGGACATAGATACGTCAATAAAGATGTCATACGACTTGCTCGTTAGCACATTCTTTTACTAAAGTTCTCGGTGAAATCAAAACAATGGCCGCAGGGTTTTGCCCAGGTTGTCATAGGTTTGATTTGTTATGAGAACTCCGTATGCCTTATCAGGGGCTGGAGGAATATCGCTTGTCTAATTAGATCGCAAGCGTTATGACCTAATCAGATAACACGTTCCTGTGCCGTAGTGTGACTGCGTCAGATAACGGTATCTGCATCATGGGGATTTTCCTTGCCTCATGGGCTGACTGCTAGTTAACTTGTTGGTTAGTTTAACTAGAATAGGGTCAGGAATAGGGGGATCGATTCAGAACCTATAGGAATACATGACAACCTGCAGTGCTGGGTGAGAGGGGGACCTGCAGTTCTGGGTGAGAGGCGGTGGAGAGGGTTACCTGCAGTGCTGGGTCAGCAGGTGACCTGCAGTGCTGGGTGAGAGGTGACCTACAGTGCTGGGTGAGAGGGTGATCTGCAGTGGTAAGTGAGAGGGTGGATGAGAGGGTGACCTGCAGTGCTGGGTGAGAGGGTGACCTGCAGTGCTGGGCGAGAGGGGGACCTGCAGTGCTGGATGAGAGGGTGACCTGCAGTGCTGGGTGAGGGGGTGACCTGCAGTGGTGGGTGAGAGGCTGTAGAGAGGGTGACCTGCAGAGCCGGGTGAGAGGGTGACCTGCAGTGATGGGTGAGAGGGTGACCTGCAGTGCTGGGTGTGAGGGTGACCTGCAGTGCTGGGTGAGAGGGTGACCTGCAGTGATGGGTGAGAGGGTGACCAGCAGTGGTGGGTGAAAGGGTGGAGAGAGGGTGACCTGCAGTGCTGGGTGAGAGGGTGACTTGCAGTGATGGTTGAGAGGGTGACCTGCAGTGCTGGGTGAGAGGGGGACCTGTAGTGAGGGGTGAGAGGGTGACCTGCAGTGCTGGGTGAGAGGGGGACCTGCAGTGCTGGGTGAGGGGTTGACCTGCAGTGCTGGATGAGAGGGGGACCTGCAGTGCTGGGTGGGAGGGTGACCTTCAGTGGTGGGTGAAAGTCTGTAGAGAGGGTGACCTGCGGTGCTGGGTGAGAGGGTGACCTGCAGTGCAGGGTGACAGGGTAACCTGCAGTGGTGGGTGAGAGGCTGGTGAGATGGAGACCTGCAGTGCTGGGTGAGAGGGTGACCTTCAGTGGTGGGTGAAAGTCTGTAGAGAGGGTGACCTGCGGTGCTGGGTGAGAGGGTGACCTGCAGTGCAGGGTGACAGGGTAACCTGCAGTGGTGGGTGAGAGGCTGGTGAGATGGAGACCTGCAGTGCTGGGTGAGAGGGTGACCTGCAGAGCTGGGTGAGAGGGTGACCTGCAGTGGTGGGTGAGAGGCTGGTGAGAGGGTGACCTGCAGTGCTGGGTGAGAGGGTGATCTGCAGTACAGGGTTAGTGGGTGACCCGCAGTGGTGGGTGAGAGTCTGTGGAGAGGGTGACCTGCAGTGCTGGGTGAGAGGCGGTGGAGAGGGTGACCTGCAGTGCTGGGTGAGCAGTTGACCTGCAGTGCTGGGTGGGAGGGTGACCTGCAGTGCTGGGTGAGAGGTGACCTACAGTGCTGGGTGAAAGTGTGACCTTCATTGGTGGGTGAGAGGGTGACCTGCAGTGGTGGGTGAGAGGCTGTTGAGAGGGTGACCTGCAGTGCTGGGTGAGAGGCGGTGGAGAGGGTGACCTGCAGTGCTGGGTGAGCAGTTGACCTGCAGTGCTGGGTGGGAGGGTGACCTGCAGTGCTGGGTGAGAGGTGACCTACAGTGCTGGGTGAGAGGGTGACCTGCAGTGGTAAGTGAGAGGGTGGGTGAGAGGGTGACCTGCAGTGGTGGGTGAGAGGCTGTGTGAGAGGGTGACCTGCAGTGCTGGGTGAGAGGGTGACCTGCAGTGGTGGGTAAGTGGGTGACCTGCAGTGGTGCGGGGAGAGGTTGGCCTGCAGTGGTGGGTGAGAGGGTGACCTGCAGTGGTGGGTGAGAGGGTGACCTGCAGTGGTGGGTGAGGGAGTGACCTGCAGTGGTGGGTGAGAGGGTGACCTGCAGTGCTGGGTGAGAGGGTGACCTGCAGTGGTGGGTGAGAGGGTGACCTGCAGTGCTGGGTGAGAGGGTGACCTGCAGTGCTGGGTGGGAGGGTGACCTGCAGTGCTGGGTGAGAGGGTGACCTGCAGTGCTGGGTGAGAGGTGACCTACAGTGCTGGGTGAGAGGGTGACCTGCAGTGGTAAGTGAGAGGGTGACCTGCAGTGCTGGGTGAGATGCTGTAGAGAGGGTGACCTGCAGAGCTGGGTGAGAGGGTGACCTGCAGTGATGGGTGAGAGGGTGACCTGCAGTGCTGGGTGTGAGGGTGACCTGCAGTGCTGGGTGAGAGGGTGACCTGCAGTGATGGGTGAGAGGGTGACCAGCAGTGGTGGGTGAGAGGCTGGAGAGAGGGTGACCTGCAGTGCTGGGTGAGAGGGTGACCTGCAGTGATCGGTGAGAGGGTGACCTGCAGTGGTGGGTGAGAGGGTGACCTGCAGTGCTGGGTGAGAGGCGGTGGAGAGGGTAACCTGCAGTGCTGGGTGAGCAGGTGACCTGCAGTGCTGGGTGGGAGGGTGACCTGTAGTGCTGGGTGAGAGGGTGACCTGCAGTGCTGGGTGAGAGGTGACCTACAGTGCTGGGTGAGAGGGTGACCTGCAGTGGTAAGTGAGAGGGTGGATGAGAGTGTGACCTGCAGTGCTGGGTGAGAGGGTGACCTGCAGTGCTGGGCGAGAGGGGGACCTGCAGTGGTGGGTGAGAGAGTGACCTGCAGTGCTGGGTGAGATGCTGTAGAGAGGGTGACCTGCAGAGCTGGGTGAACAGGGTGACCTGCAGTGATGGGTGAGAGGGTGACCTGCAGTGCTGGGTGTGAGGGTGACCTGCAGTGCTGGGTGGGAGGGTGACCTGCAGTGATGGGTGAGAGGGTGACCAGCAGTGGTGGGTGAGAGGCTGGAGAGAGGGTGACCTGCAGTGCTGGGTGAGAGGGTGACCTGCAGTGATCGGTGAGAGGGTGACCTGCAGTGCTGGGTGAGAGGGGGACCTGCAGTGAGGGGTGAGAGGGTGACCTGCAGTGCTGGGTGAGAGGGGGACCTGCAGTGCTGGGTGAGAGGTTGACCTGCAGTGCTGGGTGAGAGGGGGACCTGCAGTGCTGGGTGGGAGGGTGACCTGCCACGCTGGGTGAGAGGGTGACCTTCAGTGGTGGGTGAAAGTCAGTAGAGAGGGTGTCCTGCGGTGCTGGGTGAGAGGGTGACCTGCAGTGCAGGGTGACAGGGTGACCTGCAGTGGTGGGCGAGAGGCTGGTGAGAGGGGGACCTGCAGTGGTGGGCGAGAGGCTGGTGAGAGGGTGACCTGCAGTGCTGGGTGAGAGGGTGACCTGCAGTACAGGGTGAGTGGGTGACCCGCAGTGGTGGGTGAGAGTCTGTGGAGAGGGTGACCTGCAGTGCTGGGTGAAAGTGTGACCTGCATTGGTGGGTGAGAGGGTGACCTGCAGTGGTGGGTGAGAGGCTGTTGAGAGGGTGACCTGCAGTGCTGGGTGAGAGGCGGTGGAGAGGGTGACCTGCAGTGCTGGGTGAGCAGTTGACCTGCAGTGCTGGGTGGGAGGGTGACCTGCAGTGCTGGGTGAGAGGGTGACCTGCAGTGCTGGGTGAGAGGTGACCTACAGTGCTGGTTGAGAGGGTGACCTGCAGTGGTAAGTGAGAGGGTGGGTGAGAAGGTGACCTGCAGTGGTGGGTGAGAGGCTGTGTGAGAGGGTTACCTGCAGTGCTGGGTGAGAGGGTGACCTGCAGTGCTGGGTGAGAGGGGGACCTGCAGTGCTGGGTGAGAGGTTGACCTGCAGTGCTGGGTGAGAGGGGGACCTGCAGTGCTGGGTGGGAGGGTGACCTGCCACGCTGGGTGAGAGGGTGACCTTCAGTGGTGGGTGAAAGTCAGTAGAGAGGGTGTCCTGCGGTGCTGGGTGAGAGGGTGACCTGCAGTGCAGGGTGACAGGGTGACCTGCAGTGGTGGGCGAGAGGCTGGTGAGAGGGGGACCTGCAGTGGTGGGCGAGAGGCTGGTGAGAGGGTGACCTGCAGTGCTGGGTGAGAGGGTGACCTGCAGTACAGGGTGAGTGGGTGACCCGCAGTGGTGGGTGAGAGTCTGTGGAGAGGGTGACCTGCAGTGCTGGGTGAAAGTGTGACCTGCATTGGTGGGTGAGAGGGTGACCTGCAGTGGTGGGTGAGAGGCTGTTGAGAGGGTGACCTGCAGTGCTGGGTGAGAGGCGGTGGAGAGGGTGACCTGCAGTGCTGGGTGAGCAGTTGACCTGCAGTGCTGGGTGGGAGGGTGACCTGCAGTGCTGGGTGAGAGGGTGACCTGCAGTGCTGGGTGAGAGGTGACCTACAGTGCTGGTTGAGAGGGTGACCTGCAGTGGTAAGTGAGAGGGTGGGTGAGAAGGTGACCTGCAGTGGTGGGTGAGAGGCTGTGTGAGAGGGTTACCTGCAGTGCTGGGTGAGAGGGTGACCTGCAGTGCTCAGTGAGAGGGTGGCCTGCAGTGGTGGGTAAGTGGGTGACCTGCAGTGGTGCGGGGAGAGGGTGGCCTGCAGTGGTGGGTGAGAGGGTGACCTGCAGTGGTGGGTGAGAGGGTGACCTGCAGTGGTGGGTGAGGGAGTGACCTGCAGTGGTGGGTGAGAGGGTGGTGAGAGGGTGACCTGCAGTGGTGGGTGAGAGGGTGACCTGCAGTGCTGGGTGAGAGGGTGACCTGCAGTGGTGGGTGAGAGGGTGACCTGTAGTGCTGTGTGAGAGGTTGACCTGCAGTGGGTGAGAGGGTGACCTGCAGTGCTGGGTAAGAGGGGGACCTGCAGTGCTGGGTGAGAGGGAGACCTGTAGTGGGTGAGAGGGTGGTGAGAGGGTGACCTGCAGTGGGTGAGAGGGTGGTGAGAGGGTGACCTGCAGTGGTGGGTGAGAGGGTGGTGAGAGGGTGACCTGCAGTGGTGGGTGAGAGGGTGACCTGCAGTGGTGGGTGAGAGGCTGGTGATAGGGTGACCTGCAGTGGTGGGTGAGAGTGTGACCTGCAGTGGGTGAGAGGGTGGTGAGAGGGTGACCTGCAGTGGTGGGTGAGAGGGTGACCTGCAGTGGTGGGTGAGAGGGTGACCTGCAGTGGTGGGTGAGAGGCTGGTGATAGGGTGACCTCCAGTGGTGGGTGAGAGGGTGACCTGCAGTGGGTGAGAGAGTGGTGAGAGGGTGACCTGCAGTGGTGGGTGAGAGGCTGGTGATAGGGTGACATGCAGTGGTGAGTGAGAGGCTGGTGTGAGAGGGTGACCTGCAGTGGGTGAGAGGGTGACCTGCAGTGCTGGGTGAGAGGGTGACCTGCAGTGGGTGAGAGGGTGGTGAGAGGGTGACCTGCAGTGGTGGGTGAGGGGGTGGTGAGAGGGTGACCTGCAGTGGTGGGTGAGAGGGTGACCTGCAGTGGTGGGTGAGAGGCTGGTGATAGGGTGACCTGCAGTGGTGGGTGAGAGTGTGACCTGCAGTGGGTGAGAGGGTGGTGAGAGGGTGACCTGCAGTGGTGGGTGAGAGGCTGGTGATAGGGTGACCTGCAGTGGTGGGTGAGAGGCTGGTGATAGGGTGACCTGCAGTGGTGGGAGAGGGTGGTGAGAGGGTGACCTGCAGTGGTGGGTGAGAGGGTGGTGAGAGGTTGACCTGCAGTGGTGGGTGAGGGGGTGACCTGCAGTGGTGGGTGAGAGGGTGGTGAGAGAGTGACCTGCAGTGGTGGGTGAGAGGGTGACCTGTAGTGCTGGGTGAGAGGGTGGTGAGACGGTGACCTGCAGTGGTGGGTGAGAGGGTGACCAGCAGTGGTGGGTGAGAGGGTGACCTGCAGTGCTGGGTGAGAGGGTGACCTGCAGTGGTGGGTGAGAGGGTGACCTGCAGTGGTGGGTGAGAGGGTGACCTGTAGTGCTGTGTGAGAGTGTGACCTGCAGTGGGTGAGAGGGTGGTGAGAGGGTGACCTGCAGTGGTGGGTGAGAGGGTGACCTCCAGTGGTGGGTGAGAGGGTGACCTGCAGTGGGTGAGAGAGTGGTGAGAGGGTGACCTGCAGTGGTGGGTGAGAGGCTGGTCATAGGGTGACATGCAGTGGTGGGTGAGAGGCTGGTGTGTGAGGGTGACCTGCAGTGGTGGGTGAGAGGCTGGTGATAGGGTGACCTGCAGTGGTGGGAGAGGGTGGTGAGAGGGTGACCTGCAGTGGTGGGTGAGAGGGTGGTGAGAGGTTGACCTGCAGTGGTGGGTGAGAGGGTGACCTGCAGTGGTGGGTGAGAGGGTGGTGAGAGAGAGACCTGCAGTGGTGGGTGAGAGGGTGATCTGCAGTGGTGGTTGAGAGGGTGACCTGCAGTGCTGGGTGAGAGGGTGACCTACAGTGGTGGGTGAGAGGGTGACCTGCAGTGGTGGGTGAGAGGGTGACCTGTAGTGCTGTGTGAGAGGGTGACCTGCAGTGGGTGAGAGGGTTGTGAGAGGGTGACCTGCAGTGGTGGGTGAGAGGGTGACCTGCAGTGGTGGGTGAGAGGGTGACCTGCAGTGGTGGGTGAGAGGCTGGTGATAGGGTGGCCTCCAGTGGTGGGTGAGAGGGTGACCTGCAGTGGGTGAGAGAGTGGTGAGAGGGTGACCTGCAGTGGTGGGTGAGAGGCTGGTGATAGGGTGACATGCAGTGGTGGGTGAGAGGCTGGTGTGTGAGGGTGACCTGCAGTGGTGGGTGAGAGGCTGGTGTGTGAGGGTGACCTGCAGTGGTGGGTGAGAGGCTGGTGATAGGGTGACGTGCAGTGGTGGGAGAGGGTGGTGAGAGGGTGACCTGCAGTGGTGGGTGAGAGGGTGGTGAGAGGTTGACCTGCAGTGGTGGGTGAGAGGGTGTCCTGCAGTAGTGGGTGAGAGGGTGATGAGAGGGTGACCTGCAGTGGTGGGTGAGAGGGTGACCTGTAGTGCTGGGTGAGAGGGTGGTGAGAGGGTGACCTGCAGTGGTGGGTGAGAGGGTGACCTGCAGTGGTGGGTGAGAGGGTGAACTGCAGTGGTGGGTGAGAGGGTGACCTGCAGTGGGTGGGAGGGTGGTGAGAGGGGGGCCTGCAGTGGTGGGTGAGAGGGTGACCTGCAGTGCTGGGTGAGAGGGTGACCTGCAGTGGTGGGTGAGAGGGTGACCTGCAGTGGTGGGTGAGAGGGTGACCTGTAGTGCTGTCTGAGAGGGTGACCTGCAGTGGGGGAGAGGGTGGTGAGAGGGTGACCTGCAGTGGTGGGTGAGAGGGTGGTGAGAGGGTGACCTGCAGTGGTGGGTCAGAGGGTGATCTGCAGTGGTGGGTGAGAGGCTGGTGATAGGTTGACCTGCAGTGGTGGGTGAGAGGGTGACCTGCAGTGGGTGAGAGAGTGGTGAGAGGGTGACCTGCAGTGGTGGGTGAGAGGCTGGTGATAGGGTGACCTGCAGTGGTGGGTGAGAGGCTGGTGTGTGAGGGTGACCTGCAGTGGTGGGTGAGAGGCTGGTGTGTGAGGGTGACCTGCAGTGGTGGGTGAGAGGCTGGTGATAGGGTGACCTGCAGTGGTGGGAGAGGGTGGTGAGAGGGTCACCTGCAGTGGTGGGTGAGAGGGTGGTGAGAGGTCGACCTGCAGTGGTGGGTGAGAGGGTGGTCAGAGGGTGACCTGCAGTGCTGGGTGAGAGGATGACCTGCAGTGGGTGAGAGGGTGGTGAGAGGGTGACCTGAAGTGGGTGAGATGGTGGTGATAGGCTGACCTGCAGTGGTGGGTGAGCGTGTGGTGACAGGGTGACCTGCAGTGGTGGGTGAGGATGAGAGGCTGGTGATAGGTTGACCTGCAGTGGTGGGTGAGAGGGTGACCTGCAGTGGGTGAGAGGGTGGTGAGAGGGTGACCTGCAGTGGTGGGTGAGAGGCTGGTGATAGGGTGACCTGCAGTGGTGGGTGAGAGGCTGGTGTGTGAGGGTGACCTGCAGTGGTGGGTGAGAGGCTGGTGTGTGAGGGTGACCTGCAGTGGTGGGTGAAAGGCTGGTGATAGGGTGACCTGCAGTGGTAGGAGAGGGTGGTGAGAGGGTGACCTGCAGTGGTGGGTGAGAGGGTGGTGAGAGGTTGACCTGCAGTGGTGGGTGAAAGGGTGGTGAGAGGGTGACCTGCAGTGGTTGTGAGAGGGTGACCTGTAGTGCTGGGTGAGAGGGTGGTGAGAGGGTGGCCTGCAGTGGTGAGTGAGAGGGTGACCTGCAGTGCTGGGTGAGAGGGTGGTGAGAGGGTGGCCTGCAGTGGTGAGTCAGAGGGTGACCTGCAGTGCTGGGTGAGAGGGTGACCTGCAGTGGTGGGTGAGAGGGTGACCTGCAGTGGGTGGGAGGGTGGTGAGAGGGTGACCTGCAGTGGTTGGTGAGAGGGTGACCTGCAGTGCTGGAGAGGGTGACCTGCAGTGGTGGGTGAGAGGGTGACCTGTAGTGCTGTGTGAGAGGGTGATCTGCAGTGGGTGAGAGGGTGGTGAGAGGGTGACCTGCAGTGGTGGGTGAGAGGCTGGTGTGTGAGGGTGACCTGCAGTGGTGGGTGAGAGGCTGGTGTGTGAGGGTGACCTGCAGTGGTGGGTGAGAGGCTGGTGAGAGGGTGATCTGTAGGGGTGGGTGAGAGGCTGGTGAGAGGGTGAACTGAAGTGGTGGGTGAAAGGCTGGTGAGAGGGTGACCTCCAGTGGTGGGTGAGAGGCTGGAGAGTGAGGGTGACCTGTAGGGGTGTGTGTGAAGGTGACCTGCATTGGTGGGTGAGAGGCTGGTGTGTGAGGGTAGCCTGTGCAGTGCACACCAGGAGTAGTTTTTATCCTTCCTATCCTTGATCTGATCCATACAGAATTTGATAGAAACTGTTCTCGTTCCTTCTGATTAGGTTTCCTTAGTTTTTTGCGATCACAATGCTATGCAAATTTAACCTGAGTGCATTGTGGGATACATTTTAAACAGGAGTGTCCGAGATCTGTATAGAGGGTTCTGATATATGCCAACGTCTCCGAATATTATCCAAATTATATAGTTAAGTGCAATGTGTTGGAATGGAACTCATTTGCATCATTAACGATTATTTTGACGTTGTACTCCCGCCTTAAAGCAGCTGACGTCATAGCTTGTAGCTGGGAGCATCGGGCCGGGCGCCATCTGTTAGATCAGAGGGCTTCAAACTTAACCCCTTCCGCGCAGCTCGTCATGAGTTACGATGCTCGTACGCTGATGATGAGCTGAGCTCGTCATGTAACGCGGCTTTTGAAAAAACGCAGCTCGCAGCGGGAAAACCGCTAGCGCGCATGCGGTTAATGATGCCGAGACCCCCTGTCGGGAGTGGAGAACAAGAACCCAGATGCAGAGTGGACAGACCGGGTGGACCCTGGGGTGCTCCATCGACGGGTGGGTGTGGCCCCCACCCCGGTGGGCCCAGCAGAGAAGTAAAACCCTCCTGCTCTGCACAGGTTCACATGTCTCGAGGCCAGAAGTGGCCCAGGCCCGCAGGTGTGTGTCGACTGTAATTAACAAGAACATAAAACGATGATTCGAGGCTTAGAAGAAATTACTTTAACGACACCGAAGTGTCAGCGCGATGTAAGGTTGAAAGACCGTGCATATATACACGACCGCGTCACTCGTTAATAATTAATATCTCTCGGGACATCCTTATTGACTAAAAGCCGTCAGAGAGGGGAGAGGGGAGCGATGTAACGTGGCCTGAGAAAGAGTCTAGTAAAATGCCTCATAAAGCCAGAGACATCGATAGGGTGACGGCGGCGTGACGGGGGTGGACGCAGGCGTGACGGGAGTGGACGCAGGCGTGACGTGTAGGGTGACCAACTGGCATTGGTGCAAATTCAGGACGGTGAGTGCAAAAATTCAGGACAAAGGGTCAAAATTCAGGGCACAAATTCAGGATAGGAGGTCAAAATTCAGGACAAAACTTCAGGACAATTGAATACGTTTTACAGACACATCATAGGTTGTGCAATAGTTTATAGGTAAGCCCAGCCATATCCAAACATATTCAACCATTTGCAAACCTATCCATCATATATCCTACCATCTATCATTTCACTCATCCATCCTTTCATCCATCCATTATCCATCCACCCTTTCACCCTATGCATCTGTACAGTCATCCATCCACTCTTCTACCCAACCATCAATTCACTCAACCATCCAGCCATTTACCCTTTCACCCATCCAGCCGTCCTTTCACTTACTCATCCATCCACCCAGTCACTCATCCTTCCATCCATCCACCCTTTCAGTCATCCATCCATCCTTCCTTTCTCTCTCCATCGACCCTTTCACTTAGCAATCCTTCCTTCCACCCATCCATCCACCCACCCATCCATCTACTCATCCACTCATGAATCCATCCATTGACCCTATCACTCATCCATCCTTTCTATCATCCATTTATCCTTTCACTCTTTCACTCATCTATTCATCCTTTTGCCCATCTACCCTCCCTTTCACTCACTCATCCGTCCATCCATTCACCCTTTCACTTATCAGTTCATCAATCCATCCATCATTTCACTCATCCATCCACCCACTCATCATCCACCTTTTCACTCATCCAGCCATTCACTCATCCATCCACCCTTTTACCCATCCATCTGCCCTTCCACCCATACATCCAGCTATTTACCTTTTCACTCTTCCATCTTTCCACTCACTCATCAATCCATCCTTCCTCTCTCATTATCCATCTATTCAATCTTTAATTCACCCATTAACCCTTTCACTAATTCATCCAGCCATCCACCCATCCCTTCACTTACTCACTCGCCCACCTTTTTATAATAATAATTTTGAACTGAGCCTTTTTGAGAAGAGGCCCATCAAGAACTTCACCCTCTCTGCAGGAGCCATTCCAGGACTGGGACAGAAGCCACCCAGGGCGGAGACAGGATCCACCACAGGGGGGGACAAGAGCCATTACAGGCGGGGGTGGAGAGGGGACAGAAGCCACCACATGGGGGGACAGGAGCCATCACTGGGGGAAGGGGGCAGGAGCCATCACATGAGGGGGACAGGAGCCATCACAGGTGGGGGAGGGGGGACGGGAGCCACCACATGGGGGGACAAGAGCCATCACTGGAGGGGGAACAGGATCCACCAGGGTGGGCAGAGGGGTGGGCGTGCAGTATTCTAGTATCATCCTGGTCTCTTCCAGGGGGGGTAGGGCTCCTCGCCCCCTCCTGGACAAGACAACGAGAAGATAGGCTCTTTCCATGATGTTAGTTTTGCCACCCCCCACTGAGATGTACAGTACTTAAAGGAGATACTCCAAGAGAACTGATTTAACTGATTGTCCTCCATACTTTGTTCATCAGTGTGGGTGCGATTTTGCCATTTCTTTATTTTATTACATTATAGACTGCATGTTTGAAGAACCGAGGTTTGTTTACAATTTAGTGACAGTAATTAAGCTCTGTGAAGAGAACCACGTGCTGCCTGGGTGTAATCAGGGCGGGTTCTAGGATGTTTGCACAGCCAGGGGTTGGTGGGAGGCTCCATAGCAGGCCCACCCACTGCCAGCACCTTCTGACTCTCTATGTATTGCAGCTCCAACCACTCTGCGGTGCTCGTCTGCAGTTTATGAAAGCTACGAGTGACTTCAGCATGAAGGGGAGAGAGAGAGTACATGATCATCAGGGCTGCCTACTGACACACATGTGTACCAGCACCAGTAGCCGAAGAGGATTCTGAATATGCGTGACCCAGTCTGTGCCTGGAGAAGGGTCTGGTGCTGTGTTCTTTCATGACTATGGGAGAGATGCATCTTCTTACCTCAAATGCTCACTGTTGCAGGCACGAGGGCCGCTGTGGCGGGACAGCGCGTGCACTGGCATTTGGTTTCTAGCTCTGTGGATGCGAGGAGGCTATTTTTACAAATAGCAAGCCTCAGCTAAGATCTTGGGTTTTCACCTCTTCTCACCTGTTATAGATTTAGTTCAGTTTGTGACTGTGATTTAATGTTAGGGAAGCCTCCGCTTTAAAGGAGTCGTCAGGGTTTCTCCCCTCCTTCTGTATTACTTTTCTCATTTCCTGCCAAGAAAACTCACATTGTGGATGAGGCTATGCTAAACAGGAGGCCACGAGGCATCTCAATTTTATCCCTGCAGAATCAATAAAAATCAGGCCTACTGCCTGTCACAGCCAGACCAAACCTGTGCAAAATGATTGAGCTACTTCAAAGAATTACAGCATTTAATCTAGGGGCAACCACAATCTTCTGTAGCAAAACCCACAGATGTTGCCTATTTTCTTCATAGGAAGGGAATGTGTGAGGCCCCTCTAAATTGCAGAGACGTGACGCATTCAGGGCTGTTTGCATCTGAATAGACGCCCCTGCTCCTGAAGCTGCAGCCCCCCCCTCTCAATCACCTTCAAGCACCTCTTAACAGGTCATCCAGGGCTGGAGGTGTGGGGTTGCCATCCCGCTGTGCCTCTCCAACGCTGCGGGGTATCTGAGCTTTGGAACAGCATCAGAGTCAAGAAGGGAGGTGGGTGAAAGCTGTGCCGTCGTTAGGGTGGTGGGACCGGTGCCCGGTTAAAATTACGGACAAATGGCGTCCGTTAAAGAATCCTTCACGGGCATTGGACAGATGGCCGAAATTACGGACTGTCTGTGAAATTAATGGATGGTTGGTCACCCTAGTGACGTGGTGGTCGCACGCGTGACGAGGTGGATGCACGCGTGACGAGGTGGACGCAGGCGTGACGGGGTGGTGGCACGCGTGACAGGTGATAGGGGGAAGCAGGCGTGAGAAGGAGTGGATGGAGGCAACTGGTGTGAGGAGGAGTGGACGCAAGTGATGGGGGAGGATGCAGGAATGGCCAAGGCCACACTCCGGGTGTAGAGGTCCCCACATATTGGGGTGGGCTATGAGAAGGGCATTTGCTTCCCCAGTTAAGCATGGCTTAAAGGGAAGACACACTGAACTGCCATGTCATAACATTTGTTACTGCCATTTAATAAACTACAAAGAGGCTGCCATACTGGATAGCTAGAGAGGTTTGGAGAAGAGGAGGCCGCCTTAGTGGATGGACAGGGAGGCTTGGAGAAGAGGAGGCCGCCTTTAGGGACAGATTGATTTGGAAAAGAGGAGGCTGCCTTACTGGATAGATGGACAGTGTTGGAGGAGAGGAGGCTGCGTTGAGGGATAGATATAGACACTTGTAGGAGACAAGGCTTGTTTGGTAGATAGAGAAGCTTAGAGTAGAGGAAGGCCGTGCACAGAGAGACTTACAGTAAAGCAATAAGGGATCAGCACATTTTTAGTTATGCATTTTAGTCAGGTAAATAAAGGGAATTTCATAGGCCACAGTATAGTTAACATTCTCACAGCTGGATATTCTGCCCAGCATGGAAGTTACATCTGGATGCAGCTGTCTTTACTTGCTCTGATCTAAGGGGAAGTGGGAAAAACCTCACCATTTCTTGCCCATTTTCATACGTCCACCTCTGGGACTGTTCGTCCATCCACGATTGCCTGATACAATGATTTTGACCATCACCCTATCCAAGACGCTCTAATATGACCATGAAAAAGGAATTAGGGTATCTTTCTGACACTCCATATTGACCCACCTGCATGTTTGCCACACTGTGAATATCTGGGACTACCATCTTTAGGCCACTCTAAGGTTGGCCATCAGCACCTCCTTGTAAACCGCAGACATTGCCTGGGCCTCTCTGGAGCCGCTCTAGCTCGGTTTGCTTCATGCCTAGAAGATAGAAACCAGTGAAATGAAATACCCACATTTCTGAAATCCTTTCTTACCCACAAGGACTAATCCTTCCCCCAACACTGTTTAACTTATACATTAAGCCCTTCGGTGATATGTTAATTCACTAATATGCTGACAATAACAAATTATGCATGAAAGTAACAACATTCAGAATGTCACTTTTATTAAAATCTCTGTTGGTAAACTTCAGAATTTGATGTGGACTATCTACCTGAAATGAAACCCAGAAAAGACCAAAGGGCTTGTAAATATCCCCCCTCCCCCGGTATCTATTTTTAGTTTTATTACCTACAGGTAACAGAATTTAAAATGTGCAAAAAGTTTTAAAATAAATATTTTTCTAAAAATATTTGGAAATGGTTGTTTTTTGTTCCCATCCCACTAACTCCCACCCTACTCTTTCTCCATTGGAATGCCACAGCATCAATGCCGCCCTTAGGCATATACCAGACAACGTTTTGGCCGCCAAGAAATTGTTTTGGAGTACTAGCGTCTAGTACTAGAGAGTGAACGAGGGGGAGAGGCACTAAGCGAGAGGTGAAGTTAACAGAGGAAGAGATTAAGGAAATGTAGGTGAGTGAGGATTGGGGCAAATATAGGGAATGAAGGGGGAGACTGAGACGAGCAAGAGAGATTGTGGTAGAATAAAACAGGGAATAAGTTAGATAAGCAAAAGGAGAGGGTCTGGGCATTAGAAGGAGATAGGAATGGATCAAAGAGGATATGAGAGGGAAAGGGTGTAAGTGGAAGCCAGTGATAGCGAGAGTGAGAGAATGAGCATAAGAACACAGGGGCATATTATCAAGGGGGTTTATTTCCGCTTTTTTGGCTTTAAAAGCCAAGAAAGCGGAGATAAAATTATCTCCCTATTACCTAGCTGTCGCTAACACCAGTTAGCGACAGCTAGTAGGAGATAGCGACCATCTTGGGTCCCGCTTTGCATGTCAGAGATATTTATCACTAATGACATGCAAAGTGGGAGTGCCAAGATGTTAGCGACTGGAAACAGTCGCTAACATCGCTATCTCCTATTACCAACTTTTGGAGATATTCACGCTAAGCGCGAATATCTCCAAAAGCTAACACCTGCCCAGGAGCAGTTCTTAGCCATGTTATCCAATGGGAGGTGGATAACATGGCTAAGAGCATTAGCTCGCTAATGCATGAATATCGCTGACTTTTCAGCGATATTCATGCATTGCGGCCGTTTTTTATCGCATTTGCGATAAACCTTGATAATAGCAAGGTTTATCTGCGATAATTTCTGACGATGCTTAGCGTTAAAAAATTCGTTGCTAAGCATCATTAGCGATAAATATCGCTTAACGTTGGTAATATGCCCCACAGTAGTTAGATGGTGTGGGTCACAGGAAATGAGAGCAAGAGAGAGAAGGAGTGGAGGAAGAGAAGTGAGTGCTACACAAACAACCACAGAAACGGGGTCAACAAAGCTAGGGTCCATCAGCTGATGAGGTCCAAAATCCCCTGATCAGAGCCCTTGAGATTCAACCGGTTGAGCCTGCAAATCCATTGGTGGCCAAAGAAGAGGTCACATTCAAAAGGCTGATATCTGCCCTCCCCACCAAAAGAAGTAGACCCCAGAAACATGTCAGCTGCATCTCTAAACAACTGTGCAAGACCCACTGGAAGCAGAAATGAAAAGCAAAGAGGCAAGTTACAAACACTAGAAGGGAGCTACAAAACAAAGGAATACCTAGAGTCTATTGAGAAGTTAACGCTCAAGGATGTAATGACCAAACATGGTCCTAAACCACTGACTGCTGAATCAGAGCCTTATAGCCGGACATGGAAGGCAGCGCTTGATCAGATCCACTCAAGATTATCCTTAATATCATCGTCTAAACTTTGCAACTACAAAAATATTGTGCACCAAAATATCAAAGGTAAGTATATTGTTTTTATTGTTTTATCTGTTGTATCATTTTTATTGTTTAACTATAATACTGAAGTTTAATAAACGGTTAGCTTTATTATTTCTTATTATTATTATTATGTTTTTTTTATTGTATTGTATTTTATTCTGATTTTGTTTTCCTATATATGTTATTGGGAAATGTATTTTATTTAAAAATTATAGCAATATTTTTTTTTGAGTGTTGGGTTTGCCGATTGTTAAGGAGGGTAGTATTTTATACATGTCTAGTAAGTAATGTTATTTGAATCAATTATTTATTTATAGTATTTATTATTTATTTGTTTAGTTGATTCTCAATTTTTAGCTAGATAATACATTTTAAGTTTAGGTTGCGGGGCCTAGGTGGGAAGTTTACTTTCAATTTGATATATTATTGTTAATTGATGAATATGCTAATTTTGTAAACTATTTAAGCTATTACTAATTTTTTCAATTAATTTGTAGTTTGTTCACATATGTATTTAATTTTAAATTTTGGGCATGGAGTTTATTGGGGAATTGGGTAGGTATTTTTTTTACTGTTAAAAATTAGGATTAATTGATAACTATAAATTATAATAATCTTCAATTTTGCAATAGTTGCAAGTATGTCTAGTTCTTTTTTAAAATCATAAATATAATGTAATTTCATTTTTATATAATCTTAAATGGAATGCGTAATAGTGTGTGAATTTTTCCGTTTTGTTTGGAATTTATGTTAGTACTTAATTATGTTTCTTTCATTTAAAAAGAAAATAATGTTTTTGTTTTGTAACTAAATAGTGAATCTGATCCCTCCTTCCAATGTCTCCACTTTCCTCCATATTTGTTTGTCTGGAGTTAGAATAGTTAATCATACCCCCTTCAATGTTTGCACTTTCCCCAATGTTTTTAGGCAGGAGTTAGACCAGTAAATGTGACTCCCTCCCCCTCACATACATTGCAGATGTTCCAATGTGTGTTGGACTGAGTAAGAATGGCAAATCTGACCTCTTCTCCAATGGGTGCTCTTTCCTCACTATTCGCTGAATTGGAGTTAGAACAGTAAATGAGACACTCATTTCCTGTAATGTCTGCTCTTTACTATTGTTTGCTAGACTGGAGTTTTTATATATTTTACAGAAAATAATTTCTTATATTAAGTCTTTAATATTGTTCAATATATTTAGATTCACAATTGCCTATGAAATATCCATATTTTTGGCCATAATATTTTGGAATTTGACATTCTTGTATGTTACAAATGTGTAAAGTTCATGTTGTGGCCCTCAATATTTTTCCTGCAATATTTTAGTATTGCGATATTTTTGTGGTGATATACTGTCACACAAATGCCCGTAGGGTAACTTGGACCAAGTAAAGCAGAGATACAGGTCCTCGTTCTCAGCCCCAAATGTCAGGATAGCCTCTGTTAGAATTGGGGGTCTCTGGTTGGCACAGGTAGGCACTTGTGACAAGCAGGGACCCTCTCCTCTAATCAGGGCAAGGGAACTACCCCTTAAGAATAACCCCAGCTCACCCTTTAGGTTGCGTGGCGCGAGCAGTCAAGGCTAAACTCAGGAGTGCTGTCAGTTAAGCATTTGTAGTCACGTACAATAAATACACTGATTCCCCCACAAATGGACACCAGGCTGTAGGTTGTATAAAAAATACGTCTTCTTTATATAAAAATATGTGCAGGCAGGTAAATTATCACAAGACCTTATGTAACAGATTTCAAAGGAGGCCACAAGAGTTCAGACTGGCAAGTGTTTTGGTTTTAAAGTTCTAGAATTGCTTATGTTGCTACTTGTAGATTTTGTATTGTCTTAAAAGCGGTAATGTTATTTGCCAGGTACGATTTTAGGGTGCTGGGGCAAAGGTCGTGAAGGCTGGAGGCTTTGGTGCGCTTCTGGGCGCGTCGTACGGCTTGTAGACCGGGCCTTGCCGATCCTGACGCTTTGGACGGTGCGCCGCATATGGTGCAGGGCTTTCTCTGCCGGGTACGCGTCGTACCACTGTAGTGCGAGTCGCACTGAGAGACGAACAGAAGATCTGGGAGGCCAGGTACGCGCCTCACCCTGTCAGCGCACAAGGCGGACAGGCAGGAGCATACACCGCGTGTAGGCAGGAGCGTACCAGGCGGGCCGACTGGAGCGCACAGGGGCTGGTCCCAGCACTCGAGACCATGGGGAAAACAGAACGTTGCGGGCCCTGAGCCGGTTGCAGACAATGAATGTAGGCGTACCTGGGCGAGCGTAGGGCAAGTCCGTAGCTGTCCCTCGTGAAAGGGGGATGTGTTGTAGGTGGATGGTGCGCTTGGGGGCACCGGCGTGTCTTCGGATCGCGGACTCAGCGGGCGGGTTCTCACGGGTAGACGCAGCCCACGACCTTCAGTACAGATGGTAATGGGGGTCACTTGAGGGGGCGGCGCAACCAGTAGTATGCCTTGGGAGGCCAAGCGGGGCAGCTGGGTACGCTTCAGACGTACGGGCGGCCGTCCAGGCGTAGATGGCACTCCGGAGGGGAATTCCGGTGGGAGGGGTGAGAGAGCACTTCAGCGCGCTCCAGTGACAGGCGGGGGAAGAGGAGCAGGCGGCCTGACCCGAGGGGCAGAGAGCGGCTCTAGCAGAGCGAGGCTCTCAACGGGTAAAGGGCAGGCGAGCTCCCGAATGCCACGGCCCTAGGAGGTGGCGAGGGGGTGCAATCCCCGCTCCGGCGGGAGGAACACATGGCTTCAGTCCAGCAGACGAGCGAAGACACATGGAACCCACAGGTCCTGGGGTTCCGTTCAGGGGGGCAAGCTCAGTCAAGCCCTTGGAGATAGTTCTCAGCACAGCGAAGCAAAGTCCTGGTCAGGACTTCCCCTCTCCTTCCTCAGCAAGGCAAACAGCAGATCAGTCCTTCAGCTTCTTCTTTGGTCCTTCTGGTGGGGCAGAGGTTCGTTGTGGGAAAACAGGATCTAGTTTCTTGGGAGTAGGGCTCCTACTTTTATACTAAGTTTCTTTTGTTCTTTCAGGCCAGGGGGGCCTTTGCATAGTTCACTTCAGTTCTTGGAGCACTTTGTTTTGCCAACACAGGTTTCTTCTTTCAGTGTGGGGGGCAGGGCAGCAGACGCTCCGCAGGAGGTGGAGCCAGCATTGTGACGACAAGTACAGTCAGGAGCACCTTGTTGACAGTCTTCCCTCTTCCTGGTCCAGGTGTCGGGCAGAGTCATCAGTCGCTCCCCAGGGGGCGGAGCCAGCATTGTGGTGGCAGAGCACAGCCCTATTCAGAGTCCAGGGGCACTCCCACCACCTACTCTGGTGTAATCCCCTTATTCACCACCTGTCATCCTCAGCCCTGTCACTCACACAACCCAGACAGCAGATACACATCCTGGCAGAGGCGGGCTGAAATGGTTAGGCAAGCAAATGCTAACTTTCTAAAAGTTGTATTTGCAAACACAGGATATTCAAATAAACCTTACTAAAAGAAGTATTTTATTATTCTGAATTCAGGCATACTAAACTTGACCTTCCACCATGTTCCCTGAGCCAGCTGGGATTATAGGGTGTAATAATTCCAGCAGCCCATCTTGGCCTATGAGAACAGGTAGCCTTACAATAGTAAAAAACGAAAATGACTGTTAATTCACTATTAGGACATGCCACACACATCAGGGCGTGTCCTATCTTATGCTTACAATGCACCCTGCCCTAGGGCCTACCATAGGGGTGACTCACATGAAGTAAAGGAAAGGTTTAGAGGCGGGCAAGTGTGTGCACTTACCCAGCCAGCATGACAGTACCAGACTGCACGCAGGTTCTGCAATGGCAGACCCTAGACACATTTTAAAAGGCTGGTTCTGTGGGTGGCGCAACCAGCGCTGCAGGCCCACTAGCAGTATTGGCATTTACAAGCCCTGGCACTCCTGGTGCACTTTACTGGGGACTGACCGTAAATCCACTGAGCCAATCATGGAAATCAATTACAGGTACACTTTACATTGGGAGCACTTGCACTGCGGCACGGATTGGCCGTGGCGCAGTGCCCTGAGCAGCGAACATCATCAAAGCATCTGAGACACATCAGAAAAAAGTGGAAGGGAGACTCACGCCAAGGTGCCAGGTCTAACAGCCTCTCTATGTGGAATTCTTCCCTGTAATCGCCACCTTCTCAAGCCTGACGGCGGAGCACATTATTTGCATCCCACGAGGCCGGTGGCAATGAAATAAAAAGAGGAGAGACACCGAGTTTGGATAGAAATAAGCTATTATACTAGGTTAGATTTGGTTTATAGTGTACCCTACATCAGTGCTTAATTTGAGCCTGTGGTTTCCGGTGCTCGGCATCGGCACTTAATTGTCAACACCGGCAACTGTGACAGTCCGCCACAAAGTGGCACCAGCTAATTTATAGATGACTACAACAACAGTTATTTGTTAATTCAATATACATTAAAAATTACTATTTTACCTGCCTCCAAGCCACTCTTATAGCGTTGGGGGTCTGAAAAAGTCTGAATTGTTGCACGTGTAAGAGTGTGACGGTTAGTAGTTGTGTTGATACTATCACTAGCATCGCTGGCAGGGGCAATGTGTGGTGCAAGCTGCAGTGGCCTCCTGACGAGGGCCCTGGCATGTTTTTTTTGTTTACAAATTAAGCACTGCATATGGCCAATGAACACGAATGACAATTCACTCAGGTACTCAACCCTCTTCAGATTAATTGTTAAAGTCCACGTAAAGCAGTGGCAGGTGGTGAGTGAATTTGTGTGGTTGGGCCGGTCTCTAGCCTCTGGGACAGAAGGACATGGATTTGGAGTAAGGCTACTACTCTTTATTAGGCTTTCACTAAATTCGCATAATTTGCTTTTGCATAATTATGCAAAAATCCACATATTTATGTAAAATGAAAATCCGTCATTTTGCACTATATTTTAGTGCAAAATTCTTCCGTGTGTCCATTTATGTGCAACAGCGCATTTAAGCAAAATCGCCACAAACAAAACCCGCTCCCATTCTGTTGTCCTCGTGGATTTTGAGGAAAATTGAATTTTGCCTTGTCATGTGTGCCTACGTGTTCCCCATTATATGTTATATGTGCATGATCGATATGCATATGTTCCCCCTTGACCGAATAAAGACGCAATTATAGTTGTGTCCAACGTTAGTATGCCAGTTTCCCGTCCTCGTGAAAGCAACGAGTATTAGGCCTATGTTGCCAACGTTTTACGTTGTGCACGTTAATTCATCGAATTGTCCCCGTTTCTAGGCCTCAAAGGGCCCGGACACCAGATTCAAGCTCCAGTCTCCTGAACCCACTCCGAGGAGCGATGTAGCCCCTCCCACATCCCTGACCCTTCGCTTACTTTCTGCCAAGCAGCGCGGTGCCCGGCCTGGCCTGCCTGCCTGTCTGCCAAGAATATGTTATGCCTCTAGTTATCAGTTCAGTTCCCCGGCTTCACATTCCTAAGCTAACGAACCGCATAAACATCTTCAGCTATAGTCTAGTCTTCCTGTCTCCATGCAAGAGAATTACTGAATTAATATCCATAGAAGATTCATAGCACACGCAATACATGTAGAATATATGCATGCACCAGCCTTAGTGTCAAGTAGCCTTTGCCCTGATAACTTTTAGATTCTATCAATATGTCCTCCAAACACCAGATACCAGATATGCTATAGGCACATGTCGCCCTGACATCCCAGACTTTAGTCTCCTCTTCTAGTGTAGAAGTCAGAGCCCCCAGTTCTCCCTAGTTACACGTCATGGCCCGTTTGCGCGCACCAGTAGGTTAAAGGTTCCAGCTGCCCAGGTAGCCCCCTCCATGTATCCACCCATTTATGACACTTCTGTGATGTTTTCATCACATGTCTACGTGCACGCCCTGTGCACGCCTTCTTTGTACGCCCATGTGTTCTTATCTTACGTTTGTCACTTGTTACGCCTACTGTATTCAATGCAATTGTAATGTTTTCCTATATATACTATGTAATGTTGATGAAACGTTGCAGCTGCCATTCCAGTCCATTGAATGCCACTTTATGGTCTTTAGGCTCGAGCTATCCGATTAAAGCCATTCTGACTCAGATTCCACGGATCCTGCCTCTTATTTATTGAGCTATCTGTTTTGGTTAATGTATAGAAAAATAGTACCGGTAATTAATTATTTATTTACCACATAAATGGCGCCCGAACAGGGAAGAGCCCCTTCCCCACGCGCCGGCGATGTAACGCAGGCCCCCTGACCCTTCTACAGCCGTGACGGACCTCTACTGCGCACCTGCAGATATTTCTGCTCAAATCTCCCTCAGGCCCACGGAGGAGACGGAGACTGCGGTCCGGCATCCAGACGAGGCGGTGAGGAAGGCGGGTCGTTCCGACCAGAGCCCAAGCCGAGAGAGCAGGGTCCGAGGTATCCGGAGGCCCACCTGTAACCGAAGCCCGAAGCCCGAAGCGCATGCGTAGTGCGTAGCAGTAACCAGACGTCGTAGCAGTCCAGTCCAGTCCGAGGCCTTCAGTTTTGCTTCCCGGTGAGTACCGTTGCTGGGGGTATCTAGACGGGTGTTCATTAATTTGTGCCCGGTCCGACGGGTTTGGGTACACAGATCCGGTCCGACGTGTTCACCTAGGTGGATACGGTATGACGTGTCTCTTTAGGAGACCGGTATGTTCTGTACTGTTTTAGCAGTGCATCCAGTAATCCTAGTAAGTCCGTTTTCGAGAAGTTCAAGTGTTATGTTTAATGTATCAGGTAGTATTCTGTTCGAACTGTTATTAATGTGTTCTTGATGTCGTGGTATGAATGGTTGTTGTGCTACTCATTACTGTGTTCATTGTGTATTGTGTATTGTGTTCAAGTTCAAGTACGGTTCAAATATGCCGCTGTTTTCGAAATTGCGTCAGATAAAAACCAGAAAAGGGTTACTCGAAGAATCAGTTCCTGTCCCTCCCAGGGACAGTCCTGGACATTTCATGTATCACAAGCATGGCTTGGATGCCATATTGTATCTAGATTTATGGGTTGATTATACCAAGCATCTTGAAGAGAAATATAGATGGCCTGTATCAGGTACATGGGATGCCGAGTGCATCATGCGAGTAGAAGAAGCATTATGGAAAAAGAAAGCCAGACAGTCCCAGAAAGATGCCATAGAGTTATGGCGCAAAGAATCTCATAGAAGAACCGAGAAAGAATTCAGAAAAGCAGAATTAAGTAGAGAATCCTCCGAAAAAGCCCAAGAAAGGGAATTAATCGAAGAAGGTGAACGAGTTAGAGCAGAACAGTCAGACAGACAGAGAAATGCCCTTATTAAAGGTATGTATCCTCTTCTTGCCGAGGGTTTGCCGAAGGCGACCCCGGAAGCACTCCTTAATTTACCGCCACCATTGGTTCCGATTAAGCTGCGTCATAAACCGACTGCAGCCGAAATTTTTCTTTCTTCTTATTTAGACGACACTGTCCCAGAATATGCTAATACGAATCGTACTCCGCCTGTTCAAGTTCAACCTCCTGTTAATAATGTAATTCCTGTGCCTCCAGTCATTGGTCCGGTCCATGCGCCAGTCCCCCAGGATCAACCCACATTACGTACCCCTACGGTACCAGTCACGTTACCAGCAGCCGCACATCCAGTATTAATTGATGATTCCAGTTCAGGAGGGGCAGGGGGAGGTGCTCCTACCACCCCGCCTCAAACAAAGCGTTTGACGTTGAGAGATGCCGCATTACAGCGTACGCCAAAAGTGGCTACGTATGAAGCCCTCAGGAAGTTCCTTACTGATTGTAGATATGATTCAGTGCCAGGCGAAGATCACATGATATTATACTCCGTACGTTTACGACGAGTTCTTGATCACCATATCAGATATGAAAGAACATTTAGACAAAATATATCATTTTATCCGAACAGGGGAGAACCCAGGAAGTATTCACGAAGCTATGGCACACAGGAAAGTCGAGATTCAAGGCATGATTTTGCAATTTCTGATAAATTGTTTAATAAGAGAACAGGACCGTCCTGATAAAAGTCCAGAAGAGATGAAAGTCCTGACAAAATGTAGTGACAATATAGCAGACGGAAAACACAAGACACAAAATAGTATAGAAACCATGTACAGAAAGATTCGTAAAGAAATTATAGGCATACACGAGAGGGAGAAAGCAAGAATAGTAGCAGACAAAGAGAATGATTCTTTAGACGAAGATGTAGACACCGAGAATCCCAGCAGAATAGCGTATGTAGGTAGAACGAGACTTTCCGATAGACACACACGCCTAGATTACAAGAAAGTTTTTCCTCCTCCAGTACCAGAACAGTGTTCTCTTGAACAGGTATTCCAGGCTACAGATAAAGTTCTGAAACTACGAATAAGTTACCATGAACTTAGTACCATGCATGAACAAGAACTAGCCCGATCAGCAGTCCGATGGGTTAGTGATTCTGTCACGTTTCCAGACGAAGTTGTGGCCCAAATGTTTTTGAAACTGCCCCCAGCCGAGCAGCGACTGGCGGGTATGTACATGATCCAGCATCTCATCACACTGTACGAGAGCCAGCATTCTGATCCAAGTCCCTTATATAATGTATTGAACGAGTTACTCCTAAACAGATGGAAAGGTCTAGGTACCGATTTAATTAGCGTCATTTTAGAACAACGCCACAAATACAGAACGTTCCTGACTCTGCATTTTGTTCCTGTTTCACCTCCGTTCTACATAGATAGACAGAATCCGTTGAGAGAAGTGCATCCAGTTAAGGGAGAGGGAGGTAATCTCGAACGAGTATTTGTTTACACCCCTATCACGAAAATAGAACTACTAGAAATGAAAAAGTTAATACCCTGTCACGATAAAGATCCAGCAGGGTTCCATCGAGAATTAAAGGACATGCTCCGTATGGGAGAATACACGTATCCTGATATCATAAAAATGTTAAAGGTCCTTTTGCCTACGGGCATATATGAAAAACTTAAAGAAAAAGAATGGGAGGTGGGAGAGAAAAAGATAGACTGGACCGCGTTAGAGACCGAAGATAATGCAAGAGTCCCAGGTACTGGTCTTGGGGATAAAGCCAAAGAGTTGCCCGAACTGTTAATACAAGTCTTGCCAAGATTACTAGCTACGAAAAAGGAAGATTGGGATGCCATCTCAGCCTGTAAACAGAAACAAGACGAAGACACTAGTGATTTTTATTCCAGATTTGAGAAATGTTTCATTATTAATAGCGGTCTGAAAACAAGTAGTGAGTCGTATCCACATCTTTTTGTTACTAAACTAGTTGAGAATTCTTTACCGCAAGTTAAAAATAGAGTATTGAAAGTCGAGAGTACTTGGCAAGCTAATACCCCATCTCAAATGCTCCAGATGCTACAATATCACCAGAACAGAATCAGGGAAGAGCAAGAACATGAAAGGAAACGTATGAAAGACACGAAAATGAAAGTACTAGTTGCACAGTCTGTTCAACCAGATAGTCAGAAGAAGGGTCCGAACCAGACTAGTCATTCTGCAGCTCCTGTTAAAGGGACCTGCAATTACTGTAAACAGCCAGGTCATTATATAAACAAATGTGCAGTTCTGAAACACAACATAGCTACAGGTAAGACGAAAGAGAGACCACGTCCTCCTAGACAAGAACAGGTTCCGCAGAATGCCCAGCCACCGCAGAACGCACAACAGACAGTTACAGTACCGCAGCCTATAGCTGCCACACAACACGTTACACAACAGATGTACCAGTACGCACAGTCAGATTATCCAGAATATCAGCAGTATTCATGAAACAGCCTAGAGAGGGAGGTTGGCTTGCCTCTCATCGAGGTTCCTGTAGATCAAGAGGGTCCCTATGTACACAGTCAAGTCTTAGGGAAAGACAGAAAGTTTTTGATTGATACAGGGGCAAGTAGGACTACTATCAGTCATGACGAGGTTCCAGGGGCTCCACTCTCAGGCTCAAGAAACGTTTCCCTGGGATTTTCAGGAAAGCCTATTGTTAATGAAATATCGAAACCAGTTTCCCTAGAAGTTGGTCCATTGTCCCGAACTACAGACTTGTTACTTACGAAATCCTGTCCTGAAAATTTACTAGGTATTAAGACATTGAAAGAGTTAGGAGCAGTCATATGCTGTTCCCCAGAAGGTGTGAGATTGTTTTTACGTGATTTTAAAGGTCATTATGTGTTACGTGATTTTGATCCAAGATTACTGAATGTACCACAGCATTTATGGGCGCAAGGTCCAACTGATGTAGGTTGTATGCACATTACACCATATCGTGTCACTCTGAAACAAGGTGTTGTATTACCACGAATCCGACAGTACAAATTGCCACCTGAGGCTGTAGCAGCCTTATCGAAAAATATTGACGAGCTCATTGCTCAAGGAGTGGTTGTAGAAACTGACTCCAATGCATGTAATTCTCCTATCATTCCGATTCTTAAACGTACTGATCCAAATGCACCTCCAGTTTATCGATTAGTGATTGATCTTCGAGAACTTAATAAATGTATCATACCCCAGTACCCTGTGGTTCCAGATATCTCTTCCCTATTGACAGCTATTGATTCTGAAGCAGAGTTCTTTACTGTTATTGATCTCAAGAACGCATTCTTTAGTGTCCCCATTCATCCAGACAGCCAGTTCCTTTCCGGATTCTGTTTAAATGGAAGAAGCTATAAATTCACACGAGCTCCTCAAGGTTTTACAGAAAGTCCTAGTATTTACAGTCAAGCACTTAAAAGACAACTAGACAGTATTCACATGCCAACTGACACTGCCCTGCTCCAGTATGTCGATGATCTATTAATAACAGCCCGTACAGAACGTGACTGCGAACGTGCGTCACTTACGGTCCTGTATTTTCTGGCCGAGATGGGGCACAAGGTGTCCCCTTCGAAGCTACAATTCTGTGTCCAGCAAGTGGTATACCTTGGACACTTACTGTCCAAGAGGGGTAGACAGTTGACACCTGACCGCATCCAGTTAATAGCACATCTTCCACAGCCCAAGACACAAAAGGAGGTACGAGCTTTTATCGGCCTCACTTCTTACTGCAGACAATGGATTCCTCAATATGCATATCTAGCTAAACCACTGATACAGTTAACGACACAGGAGGCAGCCACATCGACTGTCCTCCCTTGGACCCAGGAACATACACTTGTTTTTAATGAGTTAAAGAAAGCTTTATGTAATGCACCTGTGTTAGCGACACCAAACTACAGTAAGCCTTTTACACTTTTTGTTACTGAACGTGATGGTACAGCATTATCTGTTCTCACGCAAGATCAAGCAGGACAACACAAGCCTTGTGCTTATTTTTCTAGCACATTAGATCCAGTAGCCCAGGCTCTGCCTGCGTGCCTCAAGTCAGTTGCAGCCACAGCTCTAGCTATCAGACAAAGTGATTCCGTAGTGTTAGGACATTCCCTGACAGTACAGGTTCCACACTCCGTGGAAGTTCTTTTAAACCGAACACAGACTCAGCACTTGACAATTGCACGTTTGACAGGGTATGAACTGACACTGTTTCAGCCACACATAGAAATCAGACGCTGCAACGTTTTAAATCCTGCTACACTGTTACCCTCGATTACATCGAATCCTGCCACACATGACTGTGTGGAAGTTATTAACATCATGACAAAGCCAAGACAAGACTTGACAGACATTGCATTACTTGATCCCGACCTGACACTTTATGTGGATGGTTCATGTATGAGAACAAGTACAGGAGAACTAGTAGCCGCGTATGCAGTGACTACTGAAACTGAAGTTATAGAAACACATCGTATTGACACCCTGTCTGCTCAAGCAGCAGAGCTCGTCGCTCTGACTCAAGCCTGCATACGAGCCAAGAACCTGAAAGTAAACATCTATACAGATTCACGTTATGCATTCGGAGTCGTTCACGATTTTGGAGTACTCTGGCAAGAAAGAGGTTTCATGACCTCTCATGGAGCCAAGATTCAGCATGGCCCCCTCATTCAAGCTCTGTTAGAAGCAATACATTTACCGAAAGCCATTGCCATTATGAAGTGCAAAGCACATACGAAAGCCACTGATACCATTTCCCAAGGAAACGATCTAGCAGATCGAACAGCCAAGCTTACAGCTCAGACTCCAGACATTCCAGTAAACTCGACAAAAATACATGTTCCAGATCAGACTACTTGTATGGCAGTTAAAGACCCTACACGAGATGTACTAGACATACAGTCACATGCTACTCCCGATGAAATAAAGAAATGGTCTGAACAAGGAGGGGTCCAGACAGATCAGGGATGGTTGACGAAGGGAAAAGCGACATGGTTTCTCCCCGACTCTATGGTTCAAGTTATTGTTAATACCGCACATAGTCCAGCACATTTAGGAGAAAAAGCCATGATAGACAGCATTCAGAATATTTGGTTTAACAAGCACTTACGAGCAGCAGCCAAACAGAAAGTACGTACCTGCATGATATGTTGTCAATTCAATCCAGGTAAAGGTGTTCCGGTGGAACAAGGTGGATTCCATCCTCCTGACCACCCTTTTGAAGTCCTCCAGATGGATTATATTCAGATGGATCGATGCCGAGGTTTCAAGTATGTCCTCGTAGTAGTTTGCGCTTTGTCCAGATGGACGGAAGCATATCCAGTCCCAGATTACACTGCCGCGACCACTGCCAGGCAGTTGGTTCGTGAGTTTTTTCCCCGCTATGGTTTACCTAGGGTCGTGTATTCAGATAACGGCCAGCCATTCTCATCCGAACTCATGAAACAAGTATCCCTTCTGTTAGGGTACCAGTGGAAGTTCCATTGTGTACGACACCCCGAGGCAGCTGGCCTCGTCGAGAGACATAATCAGACTCTGAAAATCCGCATTTCCAAGGTTTGCGCAGAAAAAGGCGTAGATTGGATGGTAGCTCTGCCAGTCGCCCTTTTTTATATGAGAATGGTCGCACACTCCCGTTCAGGTCTGTCCCCTTACGAAGTTATTTTCGGTCGTCCCCCGAACATGTGGGGTACACCAATGCCCCGTAAAATTACAGATGTTGACAGTAATATGCTGACAGATTACCTGGCTTCCTTGATGTCTGCACTACTCTCTTGTCGTTCACAGGTCGCTGCTGCCTTTCCAGACAACACGCAAGTGAAACCGCACGAGGTCATTCCTGGCGACCTAGTGTTGATCCGGAATTTTGATCGTTCAAGCCCGCTGGAGCCCCGCTGGAAAGAACCAAACCTTGTTCTGATGACCACAAGGACTGCAATCAAGGTGGAGGGCCGCAAAGGCTGGATTCATTCCAGTCACGTTAAACGATTTCATGGACTCCGTCCAAAGACTTTTTTCAAAGACTGCCCCGTTCTCAAGGACTGCCCAGATACTGACTCTAAACTTCCCCTGTTAGAGAAAACTCCGCAGCAGGAGTATAAACAAAAACTGAGGTCTAGTAAGTCAGACAGTTTAATTGTCTAAGTCCCTCTCGGGTGAAGCGGTTAGACTAGGTTCCTGACATGTATAAGATAGACCCCCATAGTGAGAGAGTTAGTCGAAACTCCAAGAAAATACGTTATTGTAAGAATTTGCGCAGTCGATGCGTGATTACGTTATTGTTTATGTTATTTCTGAGTCTTACGATTACATGCATAAGTTATGTTTTACATGTATATTTTCCTCCTATTGATTCACATGTACAATTGTCTTCTAATGATACAGTAGAGCACACCTTTAGTGAACTACCTCCTCACGAGTTATCCTACAGAATTGCCATGCGCAACAATACTTTTATCCGAATGTTACACTATTCACACCAGACTAGTAATGCCACTAATTGTTGGGTGTGTGGTCGACTCCCCCCTTTCCAGACACCGAAGGGAGTTCTGCCACTCTTTCCCTATCCGTTTTCACACAATGGTTCGTGTGGAGCATGGTTTACGATAACGTCATCCTCAGACGATAAGTCCCTTTTGAATAGAACATGTTTCCCAGACAAGGAAGGGTTTTCCCATAGAACAGGGTTAGATCTAGAAAATGAAGTATATGATCTAGGTAATTATTCCTCGAATTTCATGGTTTTGAACGTTCAGTCTGAGACTACTCCAGGTTTGCCTGCTATTACAGTCCTACCAGTGAAAGGTGAATTATGTGTCAGAAAGAATGGTTCAGTACATCTAGGACACAGTGATTGTACTACTGTGGTTGAGTATAGTGACAGTGGGAAATCTAATTTCAAAGCCTCACGTCATTCGTATTTTGTGTGTGGTCAGACCGCATATGTACGTCTGCCCCTAGATTGGGATGGAACATGTTACATTGCCTTCCTACTGCCACCCGTTTTTCTAGCCCATCCGATTATCACAGAAATTCACATCTAGTACACGTTAGACATAGAAGGGAGACTGAGTCCCCAATTGTCGATCAAACTGAAACAGCTCTAGAACAGTATCAAGACTTTAATAAAGGTTTCTTTTTCTTCATAGGTCCTGTCCAGAATAGTAAGCTAATACGTAGGCTAACCAGAACACTTGAAGCAGTAGTGAATGAGACTACTTCCGCTCTAGGTAACTTAACTGAAGAACAATCTGCTATGAGATTTGTCGTGCTTCAAAATCGTCTCGTCCTTGACGTCATACTGGCCGATAGGGGCGGAGCTTGTAGAGTCATCGGATCTAGTTGCTGCATTTTCATTCCTAATAACGCACCGTCTGTTTATTCAGCTATAACCAGACTTCATAAAATAGCCCATCAGTTACACCAGAATCCAGGCACCTGGACATGGTCCGGTTGGTTCTGGAATGTAATATCTGCCTGGGGATGGAAAGTATTGTCATTCCTAGGAATAGTAGTAATGATCATATTCAGTTGTTGTCTATGTTTACAATGTGGCCCTGCGATTTGCGGCTTGTGCGCTACCTCTTGTATTCCTAGTCCTAAGTCCAGTTCCAAGAAGATCCGAGACGAGCAAATGATGCTCTATGAACAGATAGATGGTATCATGAATATTGATGTTTCCTGAAGGAAACGTAGGGCACAAGGAGGGAATGAGGAAAATTGAATTTTGCCTTGTCATGTGTGCCTACGTGTTCCCCATTATATGTTATATGTGCATGATCGATATGCATATGTTCCCCCTTGACCGAATAAAGACGCAATTATAGTTGTGTCCAACGTTAGTATGCCAGTTTCCCGTCCTCGTGAAAGCAACGAGTATTAGGCACATGTTGCCAACGTTTTACGTTGTGCACGTTAATTCATCGAATTGTCCCCGTTTCTAGGCCTCAAAGGGCCCGGACACCAGATTCAAGCTCCAGTCTCCTGAACCCACTCCGAGGAGCGATGTAGCCCCTCCCGCATCCCTGACCCTTCGCTTACTTTCTGCCAAGCAGCGCGGTGCCCGGCCTGGCCTGCCTGCCTGTCTGCCAAGAATATGTTATGCCTCTAGTTATCAGTTCAGTTCCCCGGCTTCACATTCCTAAGCTAACGAACCGCATAAACATCTTCAGCTATAGTCTAGTCTTCCTGTCTCCATGCAAGAGAATTACTGAATTAATATCCATAGAAGATTCATAGCACACGCAATACATGTAGAATATATGCATGCACCAGCCTTAGTGTCAAGTAGCCTTTACCCTGATAACTTTTAGATTCTATCAATATGTCCTCCAAACACCAGATACCAGATATGCTATAGGCACATGTCGTCCTGACATCCCAGACTTTAGTCTGCTCTTCTAGTGTAGAAGTCAGAGCCCCCAGTTCTCCCTAGTTACACGTCATGGCCCGTTTGCGCGCACCAGTAGGTTAAAGGTTCCAGCTGCCCAGGTAGCCCCCTCCATGTATCCACCCATTTATGACACTTCTGTGACGTTTTCATCACATGTCTACGTGCACGCCCTGTGCACGCCTTCTTTGTACGCCCATGTGTTCTTATCTTACGTTTGTCACTTGTTACGCCTACTGTATCCAATGCAATTGTAATGTTTTCCTATATATACTATGTAATGTTGATGAGACGTTGCAGCTGCCATTCCAGTCCATTGAATGCCACTTTATGGTCTTTAGGCTCGAGCCATCCGATTAAAGCCATTCTGACTCAGATTCCACGGATCCTGCCTCTTATTTATTGAGCTATCTGTTTTGGTTAATGTATAGAAAATAGTACCGGTAATTAATAATTTATTTACCACAATTTGCTAAAATTGTTTACAGTAAATACCATGTTTAAGGCAAATGTTTACTGCAAATGGCATGCAATTACGTGGAGTAGCATATGGTGTAAGTGTGGAAGTGTGGAAATGTCGCTTAACAAGCGTAACACAAAATCCTTAATGTACTCGAATTTCGCTGGTGTTAATTACATTTCGCTCAGGCGTAGCCTTTATCCACTTAATCAGACCAACAGAGGCGTGGCTAGAGCTTGTGGCGCCCGGGGCTATCCCTCAGATTGCCGCCCATGGCATCCGCAGCCCTGTGATTGTGTGAGCTTAAGTCTCGGACTCGAACACGTCACACATAGCAATCTGAAACCTTGGCAGCTATGGATGGCACGTGTCATGAAGTCATTTGCTGACTGCTTAACTTGGTTAGTCCCCCCCACTTCTTTTTATAGGACTTGTGCCCACTGCCCTGCCACTCACCAAAGAAACCTCAGGGTCGGACCCCAAGAGTTGGCTGGAGGGTCTTGGAGTCCAGTGTGATGCATCCTCAGAGAGGGGGTGACAAGGAGAGGTGCCAGAGCATCTAGTAAGATGCGTCACGTTGTAAAGCCCTGCACTACATTATACGTGTGACAGGTATAATGTATGCAGAATGGGCGTTCCGTCACAGGAAGCCCCGTAAAAGTGACGCAGTGAAATCTACAAGATTTCACTGCGTCACTTTTACGTCCATGCTGCGTAAAAACCCTGCGCCTGCTTGAAGCAGGCATAAGGAGTGATGCAGCATGTTAGGCATAGGGTGCCCCTGAGCATTGCTGGAGCTGCGTTGGGCTTGCGACATGACTCTAGCAATGCGCTGCCCATACGCCAGAAGATGCAACACGCATCTGGCTATCCTTGCTCCGCGGTGTGTCGCTTTGTAAATGCGTAACATCCGTGGTGGCTCAAGGACATTCACGCGTGTCGCATCTTCACTGACGCATCCTGCTGATATGCAGGGACGCGCCAGTCCTTGTAAATCTGCCCCACAGTTTCCAGATGTTTCTGTACCTAAGCACTTGGCTTGCTTTCTCTCACGAACGTTAGTTGGACGTTTGCTCGATTTTCTGCACAAGTGACTCCGCTCAAACTGCTCTTGTGTAAAATATGCTCACAAGCGTCCAGATTTTCTCAAGGGTAGCATGAACTGAAATCCAGTAGCTTTGGTGTCTCTTCTGTTGCCTGAGTAGTCAAGTAGCCAATCTCGGCCTCGGTGGATTACCGTGAGTGGGCCCCAAAAATGTATTCAAAATTGAGACAACTCAGGAAACCCTTGACTTCTTTGCGCAAAAGTAACAGTTCTCCCCAGAACTTTGTCCTGAAGTATCTGTCACGGACTATGTTTTGAGTATTTATAAATAAAAATTAAATTTTTAGACATTTAGGGCCAATGTATCAAAATTAGATTTTGCGAGTCTATAATAGCGAATTTTACCGATTCGCTATTATAGACTCGCAAAATGCAATGTATGTAGGTCTCAGCAAATATTTTGCGATTCTTACGCATTCCTTAATTGCGACTCGCAAGAATGGCTTCCCATTTATTTCTATGGGCCTAGAGGCCCGCAGGAATGAATATGAATTGCATGCGCAATTTGCAGGTACTCAATAGGTACTCTCAAATTGCGCATGCAATTTCAAGAGTGCAAGGGGCCAAAAGGCCACCCTGATGCTCCCCTAAAATATGCGTGTGTGCACATGTGGCACACACACAGGCCCAAAGGGCGTGTATGTGCGCCTCATGGCACTTAGAAAAATGGAAAAAATTAATTATTCCAGGAATTTGCTATTCCTTAATGCAAAATCGCTATTTGCGATAGCTACATGGATTGCATTTAGAGAATCGCAAATTACGATTCCCTAACTGCATTCGCAATTTAGGTAATCGCAAATAATTGCGATTACCCATATTGCAAATTCAAAATGTTTGATACATTGAAAAACACATTTTTGCGTTCGCTAAAGGGCTGACTCTGCAAATCAGCCCCTTTGCGATCGCGAAAACTGTTGATACCTCTGGCCCTTACTTCCTAATATGGCAGTATATTGTTTGATTGGCTAGTAAGACTATGGGAAAGATGTACGACAGTTTTTTGTGGTCGGAAAGGGGTTTTAGGCCTGTTTGCGACTGCAAAAAACATGTGGCCCATTTACCAACCCTATTAATCAATTAGCGACTCACAAAATAGGTTTAGCAACTCGCTATTAGGAAGGGGCATTCCAAGAGTGTCCCTTCCTAATAGCTATTCCAAAACCTATTTATGAATGTTTTACAACTAAAATTGATGTCGCAAAACACTCGCAGTTTACCACTCTTCTCAGAAGGGTGGTAAGGCACTTGCAAACGGGAAGGGGTCCCCTGGGAAAACGGGCTACATTTAAAAAAAGGCGGCTTCATTTAAAAGCAGTCCCAGACTTAGTGGTCTGCTGACCCCAGCAGGCCACCATACTTGGAAGGGCCAGCCATTCCCAATGGGGAACCAAATTGCGACCTACCTCATTAATACTCATGAGGTAGGCTATTTGCGACCCCATCGGGAATCGAAAATTGTATCTCAGACACTGTTGTACATAACATTTTGCGACTCGCAATTTGTCGCAATTTGCGAGTTGCAAAATGCTATAGTCGTACATCTGGCACTATATCTATTGTTTGTCCCTCTGCTCTTGGAGGCCTCATGCTTTATGATTAAAATATTTTAGTCTGGGGTAACATAACATTTGCATTTGAAAGCTCACGTTAGCCCAGAAGAGTATCTTGGCTCTGAATAAATGATGTTTAATGTTACCCCACTCAATGGTGCTCATTTTATCGACCTCAGAAGGATGAAAGTCTGAGTGAACCCACTAGGACTTGAACTGGTTACCATGAGGTCAAACACAGACCCACACAATGTTTAACGGTCTCTCTCTCTTTCTGTCTCTCTCGCTCACTCTCTCTCTCTCATTTACTTCTTGGAGATTTGTCTGTAGAAAATCAAAAAAGAGAGCAATTTAGAAAGCAAAGGCAGAGGGACCACAGGATAGATAAAAAAGACCCTTGCAAATTGGAATTAAAAGAAGACAAGAGGAAGGGGAGAATGTATTTATTTATATGCGAGAGAAAATAAAGGACAGAAAGAGAGGAGATGGGTCAATTCAGGGGAAAAGTGAGGGAAAGAGAGAAAAAAGAAGAAAGAGTTGAGAAGGGTAAAAACTGGTTCAGACAATGAGAATAAAAGAAAGGTAACAGAATAAGCGGGTGTGGTTGAAGATACAAAGCGAGAGGTAGACAGACCATAAAACACAGAATGAAACCTATATTAATTAAGATAGAATCTAGCAAAAGAGTGGAGGAAAGAAAGAGGTCCATGAAAGTGCAGAAAGAGAGGGGATTGGATGAGAGAGAAAACAAGAGATAGACGAGAGGGAATGAGAGAGTGTAAGAATGAGCTATAAAAACAGAAGATTTTAGAGAGGCCTCAAGAGAAGTGGTGAGAGGAAAACTGTGACTAGAAGGAAGAAGGAAAACTGCAGATGCATAGATTGGACTTGCTAAAGCAGCAATATTCTGAATTATATATTCTATAGCTAGGTTGTTCTCTCTCTGGTGTATTCAGAATCCTGCTCTGAATCCACTTATTGAGTCAAATGTTTTCACTCCAGCCCTAACAGTGTTTTATTTGTCATATCAATGAGGTGCCGCTGAATTGGAAATGAAGAGACAAATGTGTGAGGCATGCAGAAGTGGATCAGACACTAGGTATATGTATCCATCAGTACACAAGTATGCGTGTGTTCGAGAGAGAGTGTGCTAGAGAGAGTGTGTTCTAGAGACAGTGTGTGCTGGAAAGTGTGTGTTGGAGAGAGTGTGTGCTAGAGAGAGTGTGTGCTAGAGCGAGTGTGTGCTAGAGTGAGTGTGTGCTGGAGCGAGTGTGTGCTAGAGAGAGTGCGTGCTGGAGATTGTGTGTGCTAGAGAGTGTGTGCTAGAGAGTATGTGCTAGAGAGAGTGTGTGCTAGAGATAGAGTGTGTGCTTGAGAGAGTGTGTGCTAGAGTGTGTGTGCTAGAGAGAGTTCGTTGCTGGAGAGTGTGTACTAGAGAGAGTGTGTACTAGAGAGAGTGTGTGCTAGAGTGTGTGTTCTAGAGAGTGTGTGTGCTAGAGAGTGTGTGTGCTAGAGTTTGTGTCCTAGAGTGTGTGTGCTAGAGAGTGTGTGTGCTAGAGTGTGTGTGCTAGAGAGTGTGTGTGCTAGAGTGTGTGTGCTAGAGAGTGTGTGTGCTAGAGTGTGTGTGCTTGAGAGAGTGTGTGATTGAGATAGAGTATGTGCTGGAGAGAGTGTGTGCTGGAGAGAGTGTGTGCTAGAGCGAGTGTGTGCTGGAGCGAGTGTGTGCTAGAGAGAGTGTGTGCTGGAGAGAGTGTGTGCTGGAGAGAGTGTGTGCTGGAGAGAGTGTGTGCTGTAGAGAGTATGTGCTAGAGCGAGTGTGTGATAGAGAGAGTCTGTGCTGGAGATTGTGTGAGCTAGAGAGTGTGTGTGCTAGAGTGTGTGTGCTAGCGTATGTGTGCTAGAGTGAGTGTGTGCTAGAGAGAGTGTGTACTGGAGCGAGTGTGTGCTAGAGCGAGTGTGTGCTGGAGCGAGTGTGTGCTGGAGAGAGTGTGCGCTGGAGAGAGTGTGTGCGGGGGAGAGAGTAAGTGCTAGAGAGAGTGTGTGCTAGAAAGAGTGTGCTGGAGAGAGTGTGTGCTAGAGCGAGTGCGTGCTAGAGTGAATGTGTGCTAGAGCGAGTGTGTGCTGGAGCAAGTGTGTTCTGGAGAGAGTGTGTGCTGGAGAGAGTATGTGCTAGAGCGAGTGTGTGCTAGAGAGAGTGTGTGCTGGAGCGAGTGTGTGCTGGAGAGAGTGTGTGCTAGAGAGAGAGTGTGTGCTAGAGAGAGTGTGTGCTAGAGAGAGTGTGTGCTAGAGAGAGTGTGTGCTAGAGCGAGTGTGTGCTGGAGAGAGTATGTGCTAGAGCGAGTGTGTGCTAGAGAGTGTGTGCTAGAGAGAGTGTGTTCTAGAGAGTGTGTGTGCAAGAGAGTGTGTGCCGGAGTGTATGTGCTAGAGAGAGAGAGTTGCTGGAGAGTGTGTACTAGAGAGAATGTGTACTAGAGTGTGTGTGCTAGAGAGTGTGTGTGCTAGGGTGTGTGTGCTAGAGTGTGTGTGCTAGAGTGTGTGTGTTAGAGAGTGTGAGCTAGAGATAGAGTGTGTGCTTGAGAGAGTGTGTGCTGGAGAGAGTGTGTGCTGGAGAGAGTATGTGCTGGAGAGAGTATGTGCTAGAGCGAATGTGTGCTAGAGAGAGTGTGTGCTGGAGAGTGTGTGTGCTAGAGTGTGTGTGCTAGAGAGTGTGTGCTAGAGAGAGTGTGTGCTAGAGATGGAGTGTGTGCTTGAGAGAGTGTGTGCTAGAGAGAGTGTATGCTAGAGAGAGTGTGTGCTAGAGAGAGTTTGTGCTAGAGAGAGTGTGTGCAAGAGAGTGTGTGATAGAAAGAGTGCATGCTAGAGAGAGTGTACTAGAGAGTGTGTGCTATAGAGTGTGTGCTAGAGAGAGTGTGCGCCAGACAGAGTGTGTCCTAGAGAGAGTGTGTGCCGAAAAGAGTGTGTGCTAGAGAGAGTGTGGTGGAGAGAGTGTGTACTAGAAGGGTGTGTACTAGAAAGTGTGTGCTAGAGAGAATGTGCTAGAGACAGTCGGTGCTAGGGAGAGTGTGTGCTGGAGAGTGTGTGTGCTAGAAGGGTGTGTGCTAGAGAGTGTGTGCTAGACAGAAGATGTGTGCTAGAGAGAGTGTGTCCTAGAGAGAGTGTTTGCTAGAGACAGTGTGTGCTAGAGAGTGTGTGCTAGAGACATTGTGTGCTTGTTGGACTTGGCCCTTCTGGCAAGTTCACCCCTGAACTTTTTGCTTTTTATATGTGACCTGGGGATGGTGATTTTTGGTTTCTGCGCATTTTCACTGTGTCCCAGTGGAAAGTGCGTGCGCACTCTGAGTGTGTGTGATGAGATGCGTGCAGCGTGTTTGTGTCTAATATGGAAGTGCCACTTCTGGAAGTGTGCCTGTCTGTGCAGTGAGTGTGCTGGCGTGTGATTGGCCGTAGCTGGCTGGTGAGCCTGGCTCCAGGAGTCTGGATGGGTCTGCCCCGGTGGTGAGTGGAGAGATTAGCAGGCTGATGTGAGGGAGGGGTGCACCTGGGACCTGAATAGGGCTGGGCTTTCCCCACACAATGCTGGCTCCGCCCCCTGTGGTGCGACTGATGACCCTAGCCTGCCTGGTGAAGGGAAAGGGTGGCTGAGGAAAACAAAGTACTCCAAAACTAGCTGCAACTGGTTTCTCCCCCACCCTGCACCCTGAGACAAAGGGATTTAATGTATAAAAAGGGGCTGTGTCCCCTTGCAAAATGTTCTCTTCCTGAATCCTTTTCCTGAGGGGGCTGCTGCTGGGCGCCAGGAGGACCGCCACTGGGGATTGCCTCCCTGCCTAGGAGGACCCTGTGCGCTGGCTCTGGGCCCAGCCTTGCCCCCCACCTCCTGAAGGACTTTGTGCTGTGCTTGTCCCTGGACTTTGGGGACAGTAGCGCTGGGAGTGCTTCTACTTTTGACCCACTAGCGCCTGGGAGCGCTTTATTCTGCCCCTAGCGCTCCGAGCGCTTTATTTTCATGTTGGCGGCTGCCCACGCCGCTTATTGCCGTGTTCCGGCCTCTTAAATCCCCTGGCAGGTGCCCACCCCGCCAGGGACTTTGCCGCTATTTCTTTTATGGCCCACCTTGCTTTATTATTAATAATAATAATAATAAAGGGGTTTATAAAGCGCCTGGTGACGCCATCCCGGCGTATCCCCGCGCTGTGGAGCGAGAGTCAAGAGAGCAGAAACATCCATCCCTAGAGGGCAAACAGATGTGTTTTTAAAAGCTTCCGGAACATAGTTTCAGTATTGGCTAGTCTGATCACAGCTGGAAGGCTGTTCCATTGGGTGGCGGCCAACACCCGAAAGGAGCGGCCTCCCATCCTGGCCCTTCTTACACGAGGCACTGTAAGAAGACCCATACCCATAGAGCGAAGTGCTCTTTTGGGCAGGTAGGGGATAGCTAAGTCCTTCAAGTACTCTGGCGCTTTTGCAGAAGTTATCCTGTAACAGAAAAGGAGAGCTTTAAAGAGGATTCTTTTCTTTATAGGAAGCCAGTGAAGGGCAGCCAAAATAGGCTTGGATGCCGTTCTTTTGGGGAGTCTGAGGACTAAACGGGCCGCCGTATTTTGCAGCACTTGCAATCTTCTCAGGTTCTTCTCCGTAGTTCCTAATAGCAGCACATTCGCGTAGTCAACACGAGATGTGACCAACGCTTGGGTCATGATGCGTCTGGCCTCAAGTGGCAGTAGGTCCAGAGTGCGGTTTAGGGTCTTCATAACCCCAAAGCATTTCCCCACCAGTTTGTCACCATGACTCTCAAAAGAGAGTTTAGGATCAACCCAGACCCCCAAGTTCTTAGCCTCACTGCACGGGATGGGCAGAGAGCCAAGACAAGGCGGCCACCATTCCTGAGTCCAGCTCGCCCCATCACCCCCTATCACTAAAACCTCCGTTTTAGCCCCATTGAGCTTCAGGCAGTGTTGATTCATCCAGCCAGCAAGCTCCTGCATGCAGGTTTTAAAATTGGCCGCTGCTAACGTGGGTGACTGTGACAGGGAGATGAGCAGCTGCGTGTCATCGGCATAAGATACTAGATCTATGCCGTATGACTGAACTACAGCTGCCAATGGAGCCATGTACAGGTTGAACAGGGTGGGACTCAGGGCCGAGCCCTGAGGCACCCCCTGTTCTAAGGCTACGCTGTTGGAAAGGAACATACCTCTCTGAACCTGGAAACTGCGGTCCGAGAGGAAGTCCTTGAGCCATCCCAATGCTGCCTTGGTAACCCCAGCACTGCTCAGACACCGTAGCAAGGTGGAATGTGCCACGGTGTCAAACGCAGCGCTGAGGTCTAGCATAATGAGTGCCATAGTGTTACCCTCATCAGCTCCGATCCGTAGAGTTTCGGTTGCTCTCAGCAGGGCAGTCTCCGTGGAATAGTTCTTTCGAAAACCGGACTGAGAGCTATGAAACATATTGTTCGACTCTAAGTGCTCCATAAGCTGAGTGTTTACCAGTTTTTCCGTCACTTTCGCCAAGTAAGGTAAAAGGGAGATTGGACGGAGATTTTCCAGTATATCCTGGCTTATATTTGATTTCTTTTTTATCGGCAAAACTATGGCTTTCTTCCAGTCTCCTGGAAGGGCGGCCGAGGAGAAAGACAGTTGGATAATATGTCTGAACAGAGGCTCTAGCACTTCTAGACTGGCATTGAGTATTTTGGGGGGGGCCGGATCACGGGGGGAGCCTGATTTAACACTTTTGCATACAGTAACCAATGTTTCCGCAGAGGGAACCTGAAAACTGGGCAGTTCTGAATCTAATAGACACATCTCCCTACTATTGCCAAGATCAGGGCCAACAGTCAGATTACCCGTAAAATTGGCATAGATGTCCGTAATTTTACCTGCAAAATATTTAGCAATGTTGTTGCAGGTTTCCACTGAATCAGCGGAGGGCACATTGTTATTCGAAAATACAGATATCTCTTTGAAGATTTTAAAAAGTTCCTTAGAGGAGTTTTCAACCTCAGCAATGCGATTTTTATAGTGTGCGGCTTTGGAGACCCTTATAGCCTTATAGTACTCTTTTTGCATTTTCTTATAATATGTTTTAATCCCCGGACAAAAGCTGACTCGCCACTCTCGTTCCAGCTTCTTGCAGGCGGATTTCGCTAATTGGAGTTCCGGAGTATACCAAGGGGTAGTTTTCCTCACATTCTTAGTGCTTCTCTCACTACGCATGGGGGCCGTTTTATCAAGTGCACCTAGAATGCGGTTATGTAGCTCATAATAGGCCATTTCACAGTCACCTCCTCCTAATGGTCCTCCTACTGTAAGTAGTTCACTGAAGGTAGACTGCGAAAAGCCTTTCCATTTCCGCCGCTGATACCTCTGCTCAGAATCTCTCCTTGACTCCGCCTCTGATATCTGAATCAGGAACGGAATCACAAAGTGATCGGACCAGGGGACCGGGATCGGAGTGAGAGGTTGTACCCCAGAACGGTTTCCAAAAATAGGGTCTAAAAGGTTCCCTAGTCTATGCGTAGGGTCCTGATTAATAAGGTCAAGTTGTAGGGAGCGGAGATTGGAGCAAATATCCTTCGCTTCCATATCCAGTGGATCGTTGAAATGAGCATTTATGTCACCAAGCACAAAGAAACGCTTTTTCCTAATAGCTTGGTGAGCAGTGACCTCCGTCAGGCTGGAGCTGAAATCAAACATCCTGCCAGGTGGTCTATATACCAGGATGCCTGAGAGAGAGGTTTGGGGTCCTAAGTTAATAGTAAAGGCACCACCTTCAGAGTGGTTGATGGTAAGGGGCGCTAAGGAGCATTGGATAGGCATTCTGGTGGCGATAGCAATCCCCCCCCCCTGCCTTCCTTTCTGTCCAATCTGGCCAAGGAATATCCGGGGGGCATGGACTCTATACTATCAGGATCAGATGAGCCCCCTAGCCACGTCTCAGTAAAAAACATAATATCATAGTCCTCATCCTCAAGTAGGTGGTAAATTTGTGTGCTATGCTTACTGAGCGAGCGGCAGTTAACCAACCCCGCCTTAAACTGCCTATTGCCAGGAACCTTCCTAGCAGGAATGGAGGGCTTGAATGAGCACCACGGGCAGTCACGTAGGAATAGCGCTTCCGAAGTGTGCATACAATTTGGGACGACCTCGGGGCGGAGAGCTAACAGCTCCCTTCTATCATATCGTAGCCTAGGGAGTGATAAGAGGCCAGAGTCCTTAGCCCCGCGCCCCGTCCTGTCGCGGACGGGCGCAGACGGGCTGGACTTTGGCTCGACTTCGGCTCGCTTCCGGCGCGCCCGCTGCAGCGGACGCGGTCCTCTACACATTTATGGGAGAGGTAGGGGCGACTAGAGCGCAGATCTTACAGCCCTGAGCCCGGAAGTGTTGGGCTCCTCCTCCACCCTCCGCAACAAACGCCCAAGATGGACGCGGCGGACCGGGGCGGGAGTTAGTCAATCACAGTACCCACAGACAGCTAATATCAGCCAACAGGTGAGGCACAGTATTTAAAAATAACACAGCAATACACTCAAACTTTAAAATTAGCTTCAATCGCCAACATTAAAAGACGCTATTAATTCAGTGCTACAGTGCAAGCTATGTACACACAGCGTCAGCGGAATAAGGACAGCCACTGCCACCGGCTGACCTCAGCTCCACAGCGCGAGTGCACTAAAGAGGATGTATTTATGCAAATCAGGTACAGCGCGACTAGAGCGCAGATCTTACAGCCCTGAGCCCGGAAGTGTTGGGCTCCTCCTCCACCCTCCGCAACAAACGCCCAAGATGGACGCGGCGGACCGGGGCGGGAGTTAGTCAATCACAGTACCTACAGACAGCTAATATCAGCCAACAGGTGAGGCACAGTATTTAAAAATAACACAGCAATACACTCAAACTTTAAAATTAGCTTCAATCGCCAACATTAAAAGACGCTATTAATTCAGTGCTACAGTGCAAGCTATGTACACACAGCGTCAGCGGAATAAGGACAGCCACTGCCACCGGCTGACCTCAGCTCCACAGCGCGAGTGCACTAAAGAGGATGTATTTATGCAAATCAGGTACAGCGCGACTAGAGCGCAGATCTTACAGCCCTGAGCCCGGAAGTGTTGGGCTCCTCCTCCACCCTCCGCAACAAACGCCCAAGATGGACGCGGCGGACCGGGGCGGGAGTTAGTCAATCACAGTACCCACAGACAGCTAATATCAGCCAACAGGTGAGGCACAGTATTTAAAAATAACACAGCAATACACTCAAACTTTAAAATTAGCTTCAATCGCCAACATTAAAAGACGCTATTAATTCAGTGCTACAGTGCAAGCTATGTACACACAGCGTCAGCGGAATAAGGACAGCCACTGCCACCGGCTGACCTCAGCTCCACTAATTTAGAGGTAGCCTACCCCTCGTGTGTCTCCCCGCAATCACCGCCGACGGCCCGTGATCGAAATAGTACCTCGAGGGCTGGTACCTCTTTGCCGCCGGCCCCCGATTGCCCGGAGTACTGCCAGGAAGCCATTGCCGGCCCATCCCGGTAGTCAGGCGGCCTTGCCTGGTTGTGGGCGGGCCGACCGGAAGTTGACTGGGCCGCCCAATCACAGCGCGGCTGCTGCGGAAAGGGGCAAGTCCATTCTGGAGCGTGGTGAGGCGCCCGTGTTGCCGGAAGAAGCCCGGTGGTGCCGTGTGAGGAGCCTCCCAGCCTCTGTCTCCGCCGCCAGCAAGAGGAGACTTCAGGAGCAAGAAAGCAGAAGCCGCCCGATAGAGGAGAGAGAGAGCGGAGACGTCACTAGAGAGCCCGGTGAGTGGGGCTCGGTCTCCAGAGGTTGGAGGGTGTGTTGGGACCCGAGGCCGGTGTCCCCCCCTCCCCACAAAGGGGGCAGTTCGCATGCAGGCCCCCGTGGCCCCGACGCACAGCAGCATTTGTTTGGAGCCCACGAGGCTACCCCCAACGTCGAGGGCATTTAGTTGGCTTAGTGGAGCGGCCCCGGTTGGCGGAGGGCCGCTCCCCTTTTAATTTCAGACTTGGGGGCATTGTGGCTATTTCGAGTCCACGAGGGACCCCAACGAAGAGGGGGCATTTCTTGAGAGCCCGAGAGGCTCCACAGGGGGCATTTTGTCTAGAGCCCGAGAGGCTCCCGGGCACAGTTGGGTGGAGAGCCCCGAGGCCCCCCATCGACAGTGGCATTTGTTTATTTAGAGCCTGAAGGGCTCCACTGGGCAGCATTTCTCTCTAGCCTGTTGAGGCTCCCTTGGGCCCCAGTTGTTTCGTCAGAGCCCATGAGGTTCCAGGGCCCACATTTCTTTCGAGCCCACCAGCCCACCAGGCTCCCACGTTGGTAGCATTTGTTGCAGAGCCCACAAGGCTCTAAGGGGGGCATATTTGTTGCAGAGCCCACAAGAGGCTCCAGGCTCCCACGTTGTCTCAGGGCCCCATTGTTTGTTAAGAGCCCAGAAGAGATCCTACAGCTGCCCCGCACTTAGTGGGCAGCTGCTTCGTTTAGGTTTGCCCCTTTGCGCATTTCTTCTGTTGGCTGCCTGCGCAGCCTGCCCTGACATTTGGGACACAGGGCGTCCTAGCCCCAGAGAGGTCAGTTGGCCTGGGGACAGTTTGAGGTTATACCTCATGTGATTTCTGTGCAATTGTTCTTTGCTGCACCTCTGAATGTGTTTTTATACGTCATGTGCTTTTTCCTACACCGCTGAATGTATGTTTATGCATCATGTGTTTTCCTTCCCTACACCTATGAATGTTGTGATGCATCATGTGTAATATGTTCTTGCCTATACCCTAAATGTATGGTGATTCTTAGGTGGTTGTTCTTTCTAGTACAGGTGTGCTAGTGAAGCCCAGGTTCCCTGCGTAATATTCTCCTAAGGTGGTTAGGGTTGCATAGGTGGTACTTACCTGGTACCAGTGATTACTTGTTGTGTGTTACAGTTGCTATTTTGTGCTACAGTGATTTTATATTCTATGTTCTAAGTGCTAATTCTAACAAGTATCCTAGTGCTAAAAGGGTGTGTGCAAGAGAGTGTGTGCTAGAGAGAGTGTCTGCTGGAGAGAGTGTGTGCTAGAAGGGCGTGTGCTAGAAAGTGTGTGCTTGAGAGACTGTGTGATGGAGACAGTGTGTGCTAGGGAGAGTGTGTGCTGGAGAGTGTGTGTGCTAGAAGGGTGTGTGTTAGAGAGTGTGTGCTAGACAGAAGATGTCTGCCAGAGAGAGTGTGTCCTAGATAGAGTGTTTGCTAGAGACAGTGTGTGCTAGAGAGTGTGTTCTAGAGAGTGTGTGCTAGAGACAGTGTGTGCTGGAGAGAGTGAAAGTGTGACTGTATCGACGTGTTTCAGCAGTAAAGAGTGAAGTCACCTGACCTTGACGAGAGAGGGGTATTTATAGAGTCACTTCTAGTTCACCTCCCTAGTTATAAACAAACCTACATCAGGATATCAAGTTTGAGAGGGTGTGGGGTCTCTCTATCAACTGGTTGAAGTGATTCAGCGATCCCCTCTTTTGTTTAAAGTTTGGTGAGAGAACTAGTTTTTTTCTTCAGTAGCCCTCCCTTGTGTTTTTTTAAAAAGGACACAACCCCTCACCAGCAGTAGGTGGCATGCTTCCTCTTAGGGGTGCTTCTTCGCCAGCCCAAAGATGGTGCAGGGCAGCCTCATCCTGAACATTTTGTTTGTTAGGTCGAGCATTCGAGACCTATGTGTATGTACTTTGTGGGCCCTGGAGATCAGCCCTAGGACTTGTCTGCTTCCGCATAGGGACTTTTTTCCTGTTCAACTGCCTCTATTTAATTGTCTTGATAGAAAACGACCAGTAGAGGTCAGTAAAATACCAGAATTGCTTTCTGCTCAGGGACTTTCTGTTTTTATTTTCTGGCAACTGCCTCTATTTGACTTTCTTGATAGAAATCGACCAGTAGAGGGCAGTAAAATACGAGCATATCTTTAGCATTCTCTAGATTCCAGTCCATAGAAATTGTCTTCCACGAGCACCCGTAGGCAATAATATTTTGTTCAAATCTTGATTTTATATTAAAAACAGAACTTTGGACTATACTATTTCCCGCTGAAAGGCAATATTTCTCTCCAGGTGTTCCCATCCCTGGCATGTCACACAGTTTGGTGCTTACTTTCCCTCCATGTTAAAGATTAGTAGATGTTTTAGCACCCATGATAACATGCTGCATAGCTAAATACATATAAGGTTCCAAAGGCGAGACCGATTGCATTGCAAATGCTTGTTGTTTATAGAGAAGGCTTTGGTAATGTGAAGGTTTGTGAACAGTAGGTTAGAATTGTACTGAGGCGGGACAACAGAGGGTGATTTATTTGAATTAGACCTGTTGAATACAAGATTAATATCAGAAAAGGAGTGGGCATTATGGCAAAGGACATGGTAGCTCCCTCACCTCTCTATTTGGGTCAACATGTTTCAGCCCCTACAAGTGTATGTTTAGAGCTATGGGCTTTCTTCAGGATGGGGCGACTCCTCTGATGGCTCACTTCCCTGACAAATTGTTTTTGAGTGAGAAGAGACAATGGTTTTTAATCTATATGCAAGTCTGCCTGTTTGGTCCTATTGTGAAATCCCGTAGAAAAAGAAAAACATGTCAATACATAAAGAAGCCGAGATAATGCCAGTATATCATTCATCTCAGAATATCAGTTACCATTTACCAGTCTGTTACACACCACATGCGAAATAAATGCACTGCAAATGGCGACTCTCTGGGGCAGATTTACAAGCTCCATGCGCCACTTTTGCATCATTTTTAACATGGGAAATCTGCCCCTCTGTGCGCTCTGATGGATACCTAACTCTGTGCATGATTATGCTACAGGTGACGTAGGAGTGGAATCCCTGACCGCCCCCATGCCACACTGTGTAGGTTCAGCAGAAGAAGGGTTACATTATGAATATTACATATTGCATGTTATGGTTTATGCCATCAATCACTGGGTTGAAGCCTTCATGCTTCGCAGTGTTGTCGTTCACTTCAGGCTGCCTTGGTTTAGCACTCCTGTCCCTGTGGGGTATAATGTGATATAGTTAAGTCGTAAAACCATCCTCATGGTGTCTTATGAATATTACATATTGTAAACAAAAGTGTATGCCATATGCCATGTCAGTAGACGATTAACAAACTGCCTGGATAGTTGCAAACCTTGTACTGTACTAGGAGTTGTGGGGCCGCTTGACAGACTTCAGAGTCCGGCGACCCCTCCCCTAGGTGGCATATCTGATATTGGCAGAGATAAAAGGGGACCATGCACAAACGTATGTCTCCGTTATCAATCATTGTGTGATATCATCATATGTATTATGCTGTCACGCTTACGTGCCACGTGCAAGTAGCCCACTGCTAGAGAACGGTACAAAAGGGGGTGGTGATGGACGGAGCATCTGAACCAATCAAACACTCACACCCAGTCAAACGATCTGGGTTTAATCCATCACCGTTCTTTAGCCCACTCTGCCACCCCAGTTCAGACATGGCTATATGCAAATCAGTCTGACCCTGTGCCTCATGGGAACAGTCCAGCCCGAACTGCCAAGCCATGCCTTCCCTGGACCGGAAACAAGCTTCCGAGGACCGGTTTCTGGCATTCCAGCCGTCTTCAGCCCGGCTTGCTTGAATCCAGTGGCAAAGTGAGCAAGGGACTCACGTCTGAGCATACCCTGCCACACTTATGGCGGCCACAAGCGGTACAAAAGGGGGTGGTGATGGACGGAGCATCTGAATCAATCAAACACTCACACCCAGTCAAAAGATCTGGGTTTGTACCGCTGCTAGATAACGAGCATTCAATTTAATCTTACACCATATTGATGCTTATTTATTACTATGTAGCCAGAAATGATCTATTAGGGACACAATAGGCATACTAAACTCTCATTGGGACTATGTTTAAAGTAATGTTAGCATTTTGGGTAAAACAATCCTGTTGCACTTGGAAACCTCTGGAGATTTCCCATATTGAGGTTACTCAGCGAGTCACTGAGTAAAGCATAACAGAGCAGACCTCTGTAGCCCTGATAAAATTATAACAGAGAAGACCTATGTGTGTCTGATTAAACCATAACAGAACAGACTTCAGTATGTCTGAATAAACCATAACAGAGCAGATCTCTGAATGTCTGATTAAACCATAACAGAACAGACCTCAGTATGTCTGAATAAACCATAACAGAGCAGACCTCTGTATGTCTGATTAAACCATGACAGAGCAGACCTCAGAATGTCTGAATAAACCATAACAGAGCAGATCTATGTATGTCAGATTAAACCATAACAGAACAGACCTCAGTATGTCTGAATAAACCATAACAGAGCAGATCTATGTATGTCAGATTAAACCATAACAGAACAGACCTCAGTATGTCTGAATAAACCATAACAGAGCAGATCTATGTATGTCAGATTAAACCATAACAGAACAGACCTCAGTATGTCTGATTAAACCATAACAGAGCAGACCTCTGTACCCCTGATAAAACTATAACATAGCAGACCTCGGTATGTCTGATTAAACCATAACATAGCAGACCTCTGTATGTCTAATTAAGCCATAACTAGGGAGCAGATCTCTGTACCCCTGAGAAAACTATAACAGAGCAGACCTCTGTATGTCTGATTAAACCATAACAGAGCAGACTTCTGTACCCCTGACAAAACTATAACAGAACATACCTTGGAACTACTGAATAAATCATAACAGAGCAGGCCTCTGTGATCCTGTTTAAACAATAACGAAGCAAACATTGGTACTCCTAATTAAACCATAACGGAGCAGACCTGTGTACTACTGATTAAACCATAACAGAGAAGTCACTCATGAGGAAGATGGAGTTTCATTCATTCAAGAGATCTTTGAGGTTTGAAAGAGAAACAGAGACGCCCCTTGCTGCAGGTTGGGGGCAGATTTACAAGCCCCTTGCGCCACTTTTGCGGCATTTTCCCCATGTTAAAAATGACTCAAAAGTGGCGCAAGGAGTCTGTAAATCTACCCTCGGATGTTTATATGATGGCTGATTCAGGGTTCTGGTATACCTTTATTGGGGTGACCTGCTGTCCAAGGTTCCTGGAGTTCAGTTGGAGGCTCTGGTATCAGGCTGATAGGTTACAGTAACAAACCAATGGAAACGCACCACAGAACCCTTGCAGAACTCTATATCACATGAAATACATGTTCTAATGCTGAGATTAAATCATGGTGGAGACATATTGCTTTCACAAGTAGTGGGCGGTCCCAGGTGTCCCCTAGTGAAGTAAGTCTGGAAGTAGGAAGGCCTACTAAAAGTAAGACCTACATTTAAAACTTCATATCTTTATTCACACATGCGCTTGAGATTACTATGGCAACAACTTTGCTTCCAGTGTCCTCATTCTCCAAGGTGATGACAGCCTATCAGAGGCCAGTAGAAGAACAAACTTGTGTTTCACCCCTTAAGAGCGTGCATATCTGGGGCTTTTTCAAGGCTGATTAGAGTTACTATGTATGTTTGTTTGTATGCCTGCATGTATCAATCAATCAATCAAACATTTATAGAGCGCGACCAATCACCCGTGAGGGTCTCGAGGCGCTGGAGCTGATGGCTGCTGCACGGTGAGTTGTTCATTCAAACAGCCAGGTCTCGAGCCCTTTCCTGAATTGCGGAGCGACGGAGCGGTCCTGGGGTACAGGGGGAGGTTGTTCCAAGCCTTGGCCGCCAGGTGTGAGAAGGAGCGCCCTCCGCGGTTGGGGGAGGTTGTTCCAAGCCTTGGCCGCCGGGTGTGAGAAGGAGCGCCCTCCGCGGTTGGGGGAGGTTGTTCCAAGCCTTGGCCGCCAGGTGTGAGAAGGAGCACCCTCCGCGGTTGGGGGAGGTTGTTCCAAGCCTTGGCCGCCGGGTGTGAGAAGGAGCGCCCTCCGCGGTTGGGGGAGGTTGTTCCAAGCCTTGGCCGCCAGGTGTGAGAAGGAGCACCCTCCGCGGTTGGGGGAGGTTGTTCCAAGCCTTGGCCGCCAGGTGTGTGAGAAGGAGCGCCCTCCGCAGTTGGGGGAGGTTGTTCCAAGCCTTGGCCACCAGGTGTGAGAAGGAGCGCCCTCCGCGGTTGGGGGAGGATGTTCCAAGCCTTGGCCGCCGGGTGTGAGAAGGAGCGCCCTCCGCAGTTGGCTCGCCGGACCCGTAGGGTGTATGTACGTACAGACATATGTATAAGCCAGCACTAAGAGATGCTCCAGCAGCTTGAACCCGTTGATTCACAGTTGAATGGAGGGGACTGGCCGGACCTCAGGCAATGGGCAGGGACCTCGCGTGCATGGATGCGGGGTATAAAGCCCGCCTCCATGGGGGTGGGGTCCCCGCCCATCCTATGACATCAGGCCACACCCCTCCATTGAGATGTGAACCCACTGTTTGAGATGCTGGCCCATCCTCCAGTACTGGCCTGCACCTAGTGCCGGCAGGAGTCTGCGCCTGTGCTGTGGACAGCACCGCGCAGTGAGCGCGACACGTTCAGCCAGGGCGCAAGTCCTAAAAAAAGAAGTGGGGGGGACGCAGACGTCACGACAGGAAGTGACGTCACGAAAGGTGGCTTGCACCATCAGACTCATTGCCTCCCCTCGCTCACCCCTTGGATGCGATTTCATCAGAGAAGCCAGTCCGTGAGCAACGTTCTGAATGGGCTCCGATCTCGCCCCAGAGAGGCCAAAGAGTGAATGTGTGGCTCCATTTGCTCCAATTATCGAGCTCCCGGTAAAATAGGTGGGGGGGGGGGGGAGGCCGTGCACCTGCGTGGTACCCCGACTCGAGCCCTGAGTTCAGCCAACTACGGTGCATCAGGCCCCTGCGCACTATTCATGTAATAAGGCCCCGCGGGGGGGATTTTTGTCTCTTTTTGTCCAGAAACAAAGATGTCCAATCCAGCAGGAGCACTGGTGGTCGCTGTCCTGCAGTCTCTTCCCACCCGAGGTCCAGCCTTCATCGGAGGCTCCTGGACAGGTGACCCTCGCTGCTTCACCTGCTCAGAGGATGCTGGGACGTGACGTCATGTACAGGCATCAGTTGCTCAGAGGATGCTGGGACGTGACGTCATGCACAGGTGCGCAGGAGGCCGCCTGACCTGCAGAAGGCGCGCGCCCACACCTCTCTGAAAGCCGCCTGCCCTGTGGCCTGGCAGGAATGACTGTAAAAGTCCCAAGACCCCTCGTTCTTCCCGCCCTCAGAGGACGCCAACAATCACCGACCGAAGAGGCCTCGGCGGGACCAGCCGAGCCCCGCGAGGAGCTGGAATTGGTTTTGAAATGAAAATTAAATTGCAGCCACTTGTGGTCTGACCTTTCCATCCGTACGTCAGAGTTTTTTTATATTTTCAGGGAAAATCGTTACAGGGGTGTAATTAAAGATTTGAACTCATTGAAAAATCCAGCAGGGCCAGGAAAGGATGGAAAGAACGGAACGAAACAGTAAATTGATGAATTCACTGCGACCTCTTAGATCTGCGCCTCCAGGGTGAGGATGAAAAGGTCACTCAGACCCGAGTCAACCCCCCCCCCCCCCCCGTCGACACTGCCCACCCCCCGAGTCACCCACCTTGCCGACACTGCCCACCCCCGAGTCATCCACCTTGCCGACACTACCCTCCACACAATGTCCCTCTGCCCCTCCAGTGTGAGGATGAAAAGGTCACCCACCCCCGAGTCAACCCCCCTGTCACCACTGCCCTCCCCCGAGTCACCCACCTTGTCTACACTACCCCTCCAGTGTGAGGATGAAAAGGTCACTCAGCCTCGAGTCACCCCCTCCCCCCCTGTCGACACTGCCCAACCCCCGAGTCACCCACCTTGCCGACACTGCCCACCCCCCGAGTCACCCACCGTGCCGACACTCCCCCTCCTCACAATGTCCCTCTGCGCCTCCAGTGTGAGGATGAAAAGGTCACCCACCCCCAAGTCACCCCCCCACCCCTGTCGACACTGCCCACCCCCCGAGTCACCCACCTTGCCGACACTACCCTCCACACAATGCCCCTCTGCCCCTCCAGTGTGAGGATGAAAAGGGTACCCACCCGGGTACCCACCCCCTAGTCACCACCACCCCCGTCGACACCCCCCTCGTCAAGATGCCCCTCGTCCAGGAGCAGACGTCACTTCCCGCCAGTTCATCGTAAAATAACACTGACCATGCCCAGTGTGAAACCAGCTCGAAACCAACTGACAGAGCGCGCCTTGAGGCCCTCGCGGGGATTCTACGCGCTTTACCAATCCTGTTTGATTGATGGAGCGCTGAAACAAAGCACGCATGCGCCTGGTGCCAGCAGACCAAACACCTGCGGTGTCCACAAAGACCCCTAGGAAAGCCACCCCGCCCACCACACAAGCCCTTTAGAAACATCCAATGACCGCCGTCAATGACGCATGTGGGAGACTGGATTATTAACTGGGAACAGCAAAGTGTTCGCTCCCATCATAGCTAAGTAACTAAGCACAAGCATTTGCAATGCAATAAGTCTCGCTTATGCACGAGTTAGAGCTATTGGCATTAAGAATAACAATGGCATTGTAAATGTAAATGTTTTTGTACTTGTATAGCACACAGCTACCCGCAGTGGGTTTCCCGGTGCTTGTACGAATACCGCAAGGGAACCCTTCCTGGCTTTCCCTGTGAAGTGTCCACTCCTGGGCACCCCATGGTGCAGACCAGGCATCCCTCACGTTGTTGGGGCCGTTGTGGAGACTAAGCAAGCTATTGCCCAGAGTTGCAGCGCGGGACCCATGATCAGAACAGGCACTGAGGCGAGAATATCCGGTCAGGGGAATTAATGAGCCCGAGACCCGCCGAGGTGGGAATCGAACCCTGGTCCTTGGCCAGGGCTCTGCATCGATGTCTGCCTGCTCTAACCATTGAGCCACACTTCTCTTTAAGAATAACCATGTTTTAAACTTTTTTTTGTATGCAGTGGAGTGATGATATTTGCATAGCGCTATTGCCATTCGTATGACCTCGCAGCGCTGTAGAACTAGAACTTGGGAAATAGGTTATGAGGGAGGGGAGACCAGAGTAATATGCTGGCGGAACAAAAAAAAATAACATTCTGGAAATAGCAAACACTTATAGGGAATGCGAGATTAAGTGCAATATGTGAAATGTAGGCAGAAACAACATAGTTATCTTAAAGCTTTCACACTTATTATTCAGAAATCATTGGGTTTTATTGCCTGGAAAGCTAGGCACATGACTACAGGGCCGGAAGGGACCCATTTCAATGTCCATTGCTTACATTCTTAAAAAACTTAAATGTGTCAGAATGACCTCATTGGAAAATGTTAGCGCAGCGAGCTACGACTTTGGAATTGGAGAACTGGTGCGGACTTAAAGCGCTCCAAAACCTTCCGGTCGGGTTTGTGCTACAACTGCAAAAGAACACAACCAGTGCTGTGAGGGAGCAGTACCACAGGCTGCCAGTAGGTGTTCCTTGAGCCTTCTTTTGGGCACATATGGTACTGCGCCCTGCAACATGGCTAGGCAAAGGATATGGTGCAGTGGTGAGAGCTGCAAACTGGTGACTGCAAGCAAATGATGTGACCGAAGTTTAATTGTACAAGTAAACAGAACAGTTAACGAGCAAAGAGTCAGGACAACTAAAAAACAGGTTTCTCTCTAAGTATAAATAACTTGAACAGTAAGAGCACATGTAAGAGGGCCAGCCCTCATGGGAGGATACAAAATTCCAATAGGAGGGACTACTAACTGTATACACCAATGAAAAGCCAACATTTCTAAAGGACAGCAACAGGAACCAATGAAAAAGATGGGTGTTTTTTCAGGCCCATATCTTTGATACAACATGTCTTGAAGAGACGGCTCAAGCACTGCCTAGGCGAGACCTAATAAGCAGGCTTCAGCGGAAATCTTGGTGTTACTGTGGTAGGGATGACTCGGATAAAGGGCCCGATATACAAAGGGCAGGTCACAAACCAGTCTGTGTTTTTTTCGCGACCGGTCCTTCATTTTGAAATGCCTTTGATATAGTAGGCACATTTGTAGGAGGACTCAAATAATGTTATGAGGCAGCAGGAATTTTGTGCCGCCCTGTAAATACCTGTGAGTGCAGGGATGGAGGCCTGTGGGGGGGGAAAGACCCGCGTTTGCATTTCTTTAAAGCACCCCCTGTCCCTGGGAGAGCTGCTTTGGAAAATGTTGGTATGCACGGAATGACATCTGTGGAGGCATGCAGTGGACCTCTGGACCACTATCTCCCCCCTACCATAGCTGCCTGACACCATTCACATGGTAGAAGACGCCCCGCTGGGACAGCTATACATTTGCGAATGAGTTACCTTCCCATGTTGAGTGTTAGCAACCTGTGAGTGGTTGGACCTCAACTGTAGTCCCTAAGCATCCATAGCATAGTATATATTTGTAAAGGGCAGGTTCACCCCTAAGGGTATCTCGACACTGAATAACAAATATTTAGTGTTAGTCAACTCAATGGTACTCATTTTATTGACCTAAGAAGGATGAAAGGCTGAGTGGGCCTGCCAAGATTAGGGCTTGTGACCATGAGGTCAAACACAGGGACCTACAGTGGACACATTGGTCCACTAAGCCGCCAGATCCGGCCCCATTCATACACTCATACCTTCCATTCTGACATTCAACATGGAGAGACATGCCCCTCCTTTTCCTATTTAGAATGAGTTGCAAAAGTCGGAAGATTTGTTTGCGATCGCAAAGCCTGTGATTTTGAAATCTACAAGCTTTGCGACTTCACAAGATTTTATTACATCAATCCCTTAATTCCAAAAACATTTTAGGAAAAAGAAGACATGTGTAATGAATTAAGGACCCAGTGTATCCACGCATTTCTCCAAAGACACAGTGGGGCAGATTTACAAGCCCCCTGCGCCACCAGTATGTAAATTTTTGTGACGTAGTGGTGGCGCATTTAACTGCTCCATATTTACAATGACAGGAAATACAACCCTGTGTGACTCTTCTTGTCCTTGTAAATACGGCCCCATTAAAATCAGCACTTTGCGTGGCAGGGATGTTCCGTTCCCTGGGTGTTGCTGTGGGTGTTCCAACGCAACACCCATGGAACCAGACATATTTCCAGATTTACGAGGGATCGTACATCTCGAAATGTGTGTGAATGCGACACCTCCCCAGGAGAGGCATAGGGAAGCACAACGGGGAGAAATGTTTTAATTTCTCCTAGTTTTTCCTCTTTCTATGGGTGCTGCATTCTACAGCACGCATTGAATGAGGAAAATGCCTGTAGTGATTGTTTTTGTGCAGGAAGGGGCACCTTCCTGCACAAAAACAATCTCCCCACGACGCAGGCATCCTTGCAACATGGTGCAAGGGTGCCTGCTCCGGCGCATGGCTGCAGTTTTTGCGCCAGTGCAGGGGGAAGCACAGAAATGCGACATATTGTTGTAAATATGTCGCATGCCTGTGCTTTGAAAGTGACTCAGTGCGGTGCAGCCAAATGGCTTGTGGAATGCACAGAGTCACTTTCATTGTAAATCTGCCCCAGAGTGGGTAAAACCCTTAGGTAAGTCAGGCCCTAATTATACGAATCAACAGAAAATGGCGGATTGAAACCACTGGCCGATGTCCATGTTAGTGTAAGCGGCATAGGGGTTGAGATCCTGGCACGGTTTTAGGCCACCAGCAAAAGACCGCGGGTCAGGTAACACCTACCTGTCTGTCCCGGCCAATTATACCTTCATGACTCGGAAGACAAAATCGTTCAGGGGAGCAAAACACAAGGGTCGATGACGTCATATATGTTCAATTTGATGCTTTGAGTTTTGTCAGCAAAAGCTCAGAGGAAGAGAAACTTAAAAACCTTAGCCACTAAAGTACTCTCACCGATGCAGTTGTCTTGGCACCTATTTTGGATGTAGAGACTTCCTTGGGCTCAAAATCCTCCAGTGGGGCAAAGCTTGTATGTGCAGGCCCACAGGGAGCCATGCAGGTGACTCTCTCTGCACTAAGTCCCAATGAAGCTTTGTTTCAAGCAGAACAAAGCTCTGAGTGGGGTGACCATGACATCTTGCCCTTTGCTGTTGCACTGTCTGTGGGTAGCCTCAGTCTCTTGTTGTGTTCCTTCACACGTCAGAAATATCTAAATCCACACATTCCCAAAAACCAACAAAATTTTTAGGGTAAGTTCTAGATGTCTCAAATTTTCAGGAGCTCCTGTGTGAGACAGACCTCTCGAAGCCTTCTTCCTCCGGGCAGCGTCCACAAGCTAGTCCTGTAGTCCTTGTTAGTTCCTGTTCTTGTTATGGATCTCCCTGTGGACTTCAGGATGCCAGCTTTTGTGACACCTCAGAATCACCTCTAGAGCTTTGGATTCAAGGGCGAGCAGGGGCTATTACATCATCCCTATCCCAGGCAGGCAATTTAGGCCTGAGTGGAGTTCGCAGAGTTCTACTCCACGGAACTCCGCGAAGTACCGCAAAAACTCCACTGCGGTACTCGGAGTTCCGCCAGCGGCGGAGTCTATTAAGTTGCGCTGCTCACACTGATTTTAAACACCGGGAGTTTGTCCCACACTACAGTGCGAACTGCAGTCTGTGTTGCGCTGGAGGGCCCTGCTGCTTTCTGCTGCTCAAGCAGACATTTATTCGAGCAGCAGCTTTCTCAGCACTAGCAGCAGATTTCTCAAAGCGAGCCGTCACGACCTGCCGCAACCACCTGCGTTGAGAACTCTCGCTGGGAGGAGGTCTTGCATGCAATTTTTTTCTCGCAAGCACTTGTCAAATTAACATTGGTGTGCCGCGTGAGAGAAAGAACTCTGCTCTGCATCACTTCGCAGAGTTTTGCAAATTCTGCATTCCATGAGGAGCACAAAGTGGACAAAACTCTGCCAACTCCGCTGGCACAACGGAATTCTTCGCCCAGACCTTGTAGGTGTCTGAGGTCAAGTAGGCTTCTTCTGTGCTGTTTTCTTGTCTCCTCCAAGACTAGTGATGGAGATGCAGAACTTTAGGGATGGCTCAGTAGCGGTTGGCAGACGGCCCTAAATGTGTTCTTAATAAGGGCCTTATTTGGATTTCGGCACATGTGTGACATCTACCAAAAAGTTGCGAATGCTTTGGCTGCCCGATGCAGAGTGTATAGGGCCTCTGTGCACTCTAAGTAGAGCAGATGGGACATCCACCACTTTTTGGCGGATGTCCCACATCCACTGAACTCTAAATGAGGCGTCAAGTTCTCCCCCTGGATCCTTCCTCTGCAGTTCTTCTTCCTAATGACCAGAACCTTCTCTAAAACCCTACTCAAGGACATTTCAGAAGATGACTGAGGCTATCTCAACTGCTGGAGCTGGCCAGCCATGACCATGGGCTGCCTATGAAGATGCTATGCTTCCCTCTCCCATCAAACGTAAAACAGACTGCTCTTGTTTCCAGGTCACTCTTAGGGTGGGAGAAATCGGCCTAGCTATGAAGTGGTCAGATGTACAGGTAAGTCCACCCTACGGCCTTGATCATGAGTCGGGCAGTACAGAATTCCCTTGAAGGAAATCCTGCCACATCATGACTGGCCCGGTGTTTAATTCAAGACATGATTTTACTGGTCAGTAAAATTAATTTCCTACAGCAAGAGGGAGCATGCAATGATCCCCCCGTCCTATCAGAGCTAGTCTTCCCTATCACACTCCTGCCACCCCCATCAGCTTTCCTCCACACCCACTGTACACAGAGTCATCTGAACTCTTTTACCACCTGCTCAAAATAGGGTACAACGTGCAGAATACTGCATGATAACTCGGGGCATATCATCTAGGAAACACGATAAATATTGCATTTCCCACTTACCGTGATTCTGGTTAACACCGCTTATCGCTGTAATTAATCGCCGAGATATCGCGCTTTAACCAAGGCATATCTCCCCGGCGATTAAATCTTGCGATAGCAGCGTGAAACAGAATCGCTATTTATCGCGTTTCCTAGATAATATGCCCCGTTGCCTCAGCCGCACAATCCACCTGCCATAATAAGTATGGCTAAGTCAGTTACAAAGTAGGCGTAGCAAATCCGCGATAACCACGGTTAGCACGGTTTATTTTATTTTATCGTGTGTTTCCTCATGCTAGATAATATTAGGCTGCTGTGTCCGCGCCGGTTTCCTCGGAGGAATGTAAGGGAACGCGTACTTTGCATGTCTTTAGCGATATTCATCGCTGACATGCAAAGTGGCGTTTAAAGGGCTGCTCACTCAAGGAAACACGCGTTAGCGTGCCCTTGTTGATACTGCGATAGGATTATCACCGCTTTTCGTCCGAAAACGGCTGTTAAAGCGGGGGTATTCAGCTTGATGCTATGCCCCTTGGCCTCTGTATAGTTACTGTCCATTCCAAGGGATGTAGCTCCTAATTACACAGCATTGAGTGGTTATTCAGAGCCTAAATCTCTGATTTCACATAAACAAGAAAACATCCTGAGTTCCTGCCTGTGCTGTGGTTATAGAGCTGCCGTTGTCCAGGCACAGATGTAAAAGCTTCTCTAAAAATCACCTCAAAAGATAAATTGGTTGGGTACCCCTATGTCATGTTAAAGAAATATGCAATGTATACGTACTGTTGGAACAGAAATATTCATGTTAGCGCATTGCACTATGTAAGTTAGCATTTGCGGCACCATTTTCTATTCAGGCACAATTTTGAATCATGATCGAAACTAATCCTTTGCTATTTCTGAGAAAAGGCCCCTGTTATGTTTTGTTTCTGCAGTGTTGGGTTTTGCTTCACCAATGTATAGACTGTTTATTTTATTGCATACCTTTCTTAGAAGATAGAGGCCGTCTCCCACTTGTCTGGTGGAGGGTGCCGGGTGAAACAACTTTGGGTTGTATCAGGTGTTGTTAGATATAAGAACCAGATTTGTTTTTGTATTTCACTGTCCAGCTGAATCTGCTTGGAAAATTCCACTGTGGGCGTGCCTTCGCCCGGTCATGAATTGTACAGAATGTATCTTTATGCTGTCGATGTCAGTCCCTCTGCAGCACTCCTGGCGACTGGACAGACAGGGCTCTGCTCTGAGTGTGATGTGAATAAACAGTGATTGGTTTGTATTCTCTACTATTTGACTAACTATTCATTTAGAATGGAAGGATAAGAGGTGGTCCTTAGTGACCCGGGTGACCATAACCGGGCCACTTCCTTCAGTTCACCAATTCATTGTAGATGTAAAAAGTAACCCTGGGCTTAGTACTTCACTACGCCCACGGAGTGGTTGTAGTGTTGCCTACTTCGCCATTTGCGAAGTAGGCGTAGCAGGCAACACTACGCCCACCCCGCGGGTGTAGCGAAGTTGCCCCCCACCCGCCTCCCTCCCGCCCTCCCTAAATACTTAAATTAAATTTTAGAAATGATTAAAAACCACTTACCTTGTCCGCCGCGTCCCCGGGGCTTCCTCTCGTCATCGCGCGATTCGCGCCGCCGTCTTGGATACTAATGCACATGCGCGGCCTCGAATCGCGCGATGACGAGAGGAAGCCCCGGGGACGCGGCGGACAAGGTAAGTGGTTTTTAATAATTTCTAAAATTTAATTTAAGTATTTAGGGAGGGCGGGAGGGAGGCAGGTGGCGCGTAGTGGGGCTACGCGAAGTGCGTAGGTGGGCGTAGTTTCTCACCTAGTTCGCGTAGCTTCGAGAAGCCCCACTACGCCCACTACGCCCACCGTTAGTAAAAAGCTACGTCGGCTTCTGTAGTAAACAGCACTTTTGAATCATGGGACATTACAGCAAAATACGTGGCATGTTCCACTTCCTTATAATATTCACCTAGACCTGGTGGGCTCCAAGGCACATCTTAGAGGTAACATAATGTCAGACGTAGGATTTTAAACGTGTCAAACAGGTCTATTCTGAAATATGGTCGCCTCAGAGCAGGGCTCTTCGGGGTGGTACAAAGCCACACTGAAACCCAAATGTGACCTTTGACTTTTAAACCACTTGTGCAGTTTTCTGCTCAGTTTTACTATAGTCTCACCAAACCCTTGTTTGACCTTGTTTAAAGGTCAGAGCACATGCACTGGGAGGTGTTTACTGGCCCTTGAGTGCCCAGAGTACGAATGGCAGATTCAGGATTAAGGAACAGACAAACTGATCCTTTTTCTGAAAGCTCTGAGGATATGGCCCTTGATTCGGATTCTCTAGACCCCCTGCCAGCACAGACTCACTCACTATACTATCATGAGACAGAGAACCTGGAGGACTGTAACCCACGCAACCCACTGAGCATTACACGAGGAAGGTGCACAATAGGAAACAAATAGTCTGATGAAACTCACAGGAGTATTTGTTATCGGTGGGCTCGAACCCCCCTTTCACCATGAACAGACACACTCAAGAACCCATAAAAGGAATATTCTCTTTAATGACTTTATTCAAATCAAAGAAATATCCTCCCGCAAACAATGTCTATAGCGGTTACTTTGAAGACAAAACAGATAGTGACAATGATACAGAAAAGTAAAGGTGATTGCAACAGTATAACAGTAACTTAGATTTGTTATGCATTGATTCTCAAACACTCCATTCCTTTCTCTGACTAAGCTCTTCTTAGCACCAGAAGGAGCCTCTGCTGGTCTCTTAGATGGACTTGCCTCACTCCTATACCTCAGTGGAACGACAGAAGAATTCTGTAAGAAGATAGCTGTGGTTTCTGGCTCATCAGTCTGTCTGAGGACTCGATAAATCTCCTGTAGCCTTCAGAAAGGGGAAGGGTGCTTGCAGCTTTCGTCTGCACAACTCTCAGCTTGTACTGCTTTGGAAATAAAGACTCATTCCTCCCATGGTGTTCTAATCTAGCTTGTATACTTGACTTATTCAATGTTATTGAATCAAACTGCCCTAATGCCTTTTCCTTTTTTTGCAATACTTTTTATTGGTATTTTCACATTAACAACAAGTGACATATAACATGCATAGACACTTCGCGAATATTTTCGTAGGGGCCCTGGGCTATGTGTTTTCCTGTTGGAGTCTACTGGTTTTTGTTGCTCATGCGGATTCGTATGTGTTTAGGAACTTGTCTAGGGTTTCCCACATCCCCCTGTTGGGGTTCTTCCATGGTGCGTATCTTAGTGCTGTGTTGTCGGCTCCTCTGAGGAAAGTCACCCAATTCAGCCACCCCTTGAATGTGGCCATGGCTGTATCTTTCCATTTGGTGAGCACTGTTTTGGCTGCTGCCGTTAGAAGGAAGTCTCGGAGGTTTGTTGTGTGGCCACTTCTACTGTTATGAATGCCGTAGTGATTGTGGCGAATTCTTCTTTCAGTGTACAACCTAGGGCCTTATTATTGAATGCAAAGACTTTTTCCAGAATTTTCTGACCTTACTGCAGTTGAAGATGAGGTGTGCCAGGTCCTCCCTTTCTTGCTCACAGTTCCAACGTTTGTCATTCTCTCTAAGCCCTAATGTTGCTAAGCGCGCTGGTATCCAGTAAGTTTTGTTCAGTAACCAGAATTTTGTCTGTGCTAGCACTGGGGAGATCATGTTTTTCGATGGGGACGCCCAGAGGGTGTGTCAATCTTGCTCAGTTAGTGTGGTATCTAGTTGGGTTGCCCAGTAGTTGGATTTCTTGGAGTTAAGCTTTGAGGAGTCAGGTCGGAGGAGTTTGTATATGTGGGATACTTGGTGTCCCACCTTGTTAAGGTTCTCCATATAGTGAATAATCGAGGGTGTGTGCTTTGTTAGTTTTGATTTGGCTATGGCTGTTTTAATTTTGAGGAAGTTGTAAAGTTCTATGTCAGGTAGGTTGTGTTTCGTTTTTAGATCGTTAAACGTGTATGGTACTCCTTCGTCTTCCAGATGAGCGGTATATATGAATCCTAGTTTTTTCCATGATTCTATGTCTAGGGGCTTTCCCCTATATTTGATCTTAGGGTTTGCCCAGAGGGATTTCCCAGCTTGAGTTTTAATGCTATGTTCAAGTTTCTGGTCAACGTTAAGTAGCGCGTGTTTTGTGTTTTTAAGTATAGGGTTGTTCTTTAGTGCCTGCTTGTTGGTGGTGAGGAGGGCTATAGGGTCGGTGTTATTTAGCATGGCTTTCTCGATGGAGAGCCAGATTGGCGTGTATTTTTGGTTTGGTAGCACCCAATACAGTCCCTGTCTTGCTATGAAGGCTGTCTAGAATATCCTGAAGTCCGCCAGGTTTAACCCTCCTAATCTCTATCCTAGTTTTAGTTTTGGTAGGCCTATTCTAGGTTTTTTGTCTCGCCATATGAATTTGTTTATCATACGGTCCACCTTGCGGTGGAATTTATCCGTGAATACGAGGGGGAGCATTCCCGCCAGATAGTTTACCACTTATGTTCCCATTAAATGCTGTTTACTGTTTAGAAAAAAACAAAGCGAAAATCCAGATATCAAATAATGCAGAGACAAATGTTAAACAATATATTCGACCAAGCTGATTTACCAGACTGCAATGAAAAACTAGTAAAATGATACTGACCATTGGACATTTGTCTTGAACAAAACCTATATTTGAAAAAATTAATATATCATATGGAATAGGGAGTGCCTAAGAAAGAAACGTATGAATTTTATATCTGAACCACATTATAGCTGTGCCTAGATCACTGAGAGGAGGCGGCTTCTTGCTCATTTACCGCCCTCCGCCCCCCACCCGGTTGTTTTAATGTAGACTTCATTTAAAGGAGTGCTGCTCGCTGTAAGCTGCCTTCAAAGTGGTTTTGAGCTGTAACAAGGTTTGTAGCTGCACAGCTGGGGTGAGATTCTCTGCACTAGTTACAATTAAACATGAGTACACACTACACATGGGTGAAATGTGAATGATGCTGGTGTTATACACGTAATTTCCCAGACTTCATGTTACAATTGTTCTGTGATATTCCTGAAATTACACCATTACACCACTTTGCATAATTCTGCACCAATCACTGTAAAAGTCTACCACGTATGGCTCTGTTTGCTGTAATAATTTACCACAAATGCACACAAACAACAGAAGATAAGTGTCTATTGTTCACAGTGCTTTTATTTTTTTGTGACAGGAGTACTCACATATTAACAAACTTTAAGGGTTCTTCCTAATCATTTTTAGATCACACTTCTTGCCAATCTACATACATTACACCCTCTCACATCCTTCATCCTGGCAACTTATTCTAAAGATCTCCGGTAAAGAGCCCCCTAGAGGGGCCCGTTGGGCATTGCAGCGCCGGCCCAACGAGGAGCTGCCCGATGATGAAGCATGACATCCCTCGGGTGTGTGAGGGATCTTCCTTTCGATCATCTGGATCCCCCGATCCGAATAGATCAGCTCTTTCCGACTGACAGCCTCCCCTTCCTTACCTCTATAGGACCTGCATACCTTCTGTAGAAACTCGTACATGGATGGCTCATGTATGCTTGACCTCACACGCACTCCCCGTCTCTCCTGTTTTCTTTTCCCTTCTGGAGGGGGCCTCGTCTTTTCCCATGCGGAGCGGGGTCACTACTGATTTCCATAAGGAGGGCCTTTGTCTAGAGTGGCACAGTAGGTGAAAACCAATGAGTTGAAATGCCACCCCAAGCAATTGTGTGATCTGTGTTGTGGGTACAGAAATGCAGAGAATTATCAGTGCACAATGGAAAATCCAAAAGATGTCTCTTGAGATCCCCCGTCATTGGGCTCATATACTCTGAGGTAGGCAATGTGTCAAATTTCTGGGCGACTCGGCTTCCACGGAGGGCAGTAAATAGGGAGAAACTTGGGGGCATATTACCAAGCGGCAGCGATAATTATTGCTGGCCGGCGATAAACATTTTCACGCTGAGGGCGGCCAGTGATAATTATCGCTGCCGCTTCGCCCAGAAATTTGCCACATTGCCTACCTATCGTTGATAATTATCGCCATGCTAGCGCTGTATTAACAACGCATATCGCAATGGCGATAATTATCCCAGCGATAGCGATGTCTTCCATGGAACATCGCTGGTTTTTCAGCGATGTTCCATTGAAAACGGCGATAACCTTGCTGATACTAACCTGTGGTCGTATCAGCATAATCCACCCCCAATGATAAGAATAGCTAAGTCAGCATTTTAGCGGACGTTTTCGCCGAAAACTAACGTCTGAAGGCCACCTTGTAAATATAGCGATGAGTATTTAGCAATAATTTACAAGGTAGTCCATCAGGGATACGACCAGTGACGCCCACTTTGCATCTCATTAGAGATGCAAAGCGAGGCGTCCAGATAACGGGTGCTAACATGCGCTAATGCTTGTTAGCACCCTCTTGTAGATAGGGGGATAATCTTATCTCCACTTTTTTGGCTTTTAATGCCAAAAAATGGAGATAAGGCCCTTGTTAATATGCTCCTTGTTTCGCCAGGTGCATCCTGTTTCCAGAAAGCCATCACCCACCCCCTAAATCACTTATACCGAGTCTTGTCACCCCAAAAAGATGCTCTTCCCTCCTTGTTAATAGGCCCTAAGTGCTCCTAAGGGTGCTCTGTCACCCCCACCTCTCCCCTCCAGCTGTTGCCACCCTGGACCTGCCCTGCAGTACCCCAGCCAGAGCTTGTGAAAGGGTGCCTGGCTGCTGGAACATGTCCTGTGCCATAATGAGGTGGAATTGATTCTGAAATGGAGATTAAATTAAAGCACCTCGTGGGCTGACCCCTCTTTCAGTACAAGTGTTTTGTCCTTCAAGGGAAAAGCATTACTGGGGCTGTAATTAATGAGTTGAATTCAGCGAAGAAACCAGTGGGGCTGGGGAAGCAGGAAACCCCACCAGAGGCAGGGAAATGAAAGTGCCCAAGAAAGGCTATTTAATTACAACTTAAACCACTGAACCAGAGAGCAGCAGAGAGAGGCGCCAGGAGTGAGGGCTCCTGCAGAGGGGAGCCCTGGTAACCGGAGGAATAAAATAGAAATAAAATGGGAGATTCTTAAATAGAGAAATACCAGTCCAGTGGCAGAACTTCAAACGGAGGCTTCTTTGTCTTTCTGTTTGGGGAGGCTGCTCCATGCCGGGTGGTATTTACTGGGAGTTGTATTACTCATCTCAGAAAGGGAGATAATGTGGTAACATTGCAAGTTTTATCCCTTTTGAGGCACTGAAATCTCAATATGGCATTTCTCCTGCTCTTATTCTATTCTATTCTATTCTATTCTATTTTATTCTATTCTATTCACACGTCTTATAGAGTGCATGGCTAACCGAAACAGGCTTCCAGAGCTAATCTATTAGATTTTGTTTGATGAAATTGGAACTCTAAGAACATTATGAAATTGGGTCCTACCTATAGCTCCCTTTGATGGCAAACTTCTGTTTCCACCCGAGGCAGGATTACCGCGTGTCGCGCTTTCTCCAGCCCGTGAGCATGCAAATGAATACGCCACGCACGGAGCTATGGATTAAACGCCTTTATTCCTCCGCATACACCCACTCACTGCAATCATTGCGTCATAACGTTTATAACCACACCTTGACACCTCCCAGCCAGTTACGTAATTCCTGTTTGAAGTCAGCCTAGAGCAACAGGGGGTCCTAGCGGGCATATGCTCAAGATACTACACCGTGGCCCTCCTTTTAAGTGACTTATCATCACCAGGTGGCCAGTGACAGGAGGTACAACCCATTGGGGACCACAGGTTGTGAGGTTACACCACTGCCAGATATTGTGACAAAGGCACTTCATCTAGTGAAAATGGGTAAACATCTAAATGTAAATCCGGCAAAAGATATGGGAATTGATTTGGAAACAACAAACAACAATTCTTGCATGTGATCTTGTATCAGGGGTAGTCCCTCCACCCACGGATTGCTGAAGCCCACAGAATGAATTGTTCTGAAGGGATACCTGGCAGGTTACCCCTACAACGTCCCACTTGTGATGTGTCCTAAATCATTCAAATAACATGACCAGTACTGGTGGGGATAAACGGGTGTGTATTATAGCACGTAGGAACCCCGGAATCACTTGGACCGGGGGTATATAGGAGTACAAAGAACAATGGTGGTCCCTAAGGTCAAAATAATGCTTTGTAACAAAAACGTGTTTTTATAACAACAAAAAAACAAGTTTAATACTGAGTCAAACATAAATTATAACAAATATCCACGAAAAATGTCAATGAAGTGGGGAAAAGAGCTTGTTGTTCTGGCAATCGTGATACTTATGTGTGGTGGATAGGTTACTCCATCACAGACATGACGGATATCCCATCCACTGTATAACACGTGTCATTGGATATACTGGACTTGAAATAAGCGGACGAGTTACTCCATCACAGATGTGGTGGTTGACTCGATCAAAGATGTGACTGATATCCCATCCATCGTATAGCAAGTGCCATTGGATATATTAAACTTGTAATAAACTCACAGGTTACTCCATCACAGACGCGACAGATAGCCTATCCACTGTATTACAAGTGCCATTGGATATACTAGACTTGTAATACAAGGACGGGTTACTCAATCACAGACATGACGGATATCCCATCCACTGTATAACACGTGTCATTGGATATACTGGACTTGAAATAAGCGGACGAGTTACTCCATCACAGATGTGGTGGTTGACTCGATCAAAGATGTGACTGATATCCCATCCATCGTATAGCAAGTGCCATTGGATATATTAAACTTGTAATAAACTCACAGGTTACTCCATCACAGACGCAACAGATAGCCTATCCACTGTATTACAAGTGCCATTGGATATACTAGACTTGTAATACAAGGACGGGTTACTCCATCACAGATGTGACCAGTGACTTCATCACAGACGTAACAGATATCAGATCCACCATATAACAAGTGCCATTGGCTATATTAGAATGCAAAATATGCAGACAGGTTACTCCCTCACAGACGTGATGGATATCCCAAACCACCGTATTACAAGTGCCGTTGGATATGTTGCACTTGCAATTGGTGGACGGGTTACTCCTTCACAGACGTGATGGATATCCCAAACCACCGTATTACAAGTGCCTTTGGATATATTGCACTTGCAATTGGTGGACGGGTTACTCCTTCACGGACGTGATGGATATCCCAAACCACCGTATTACAAGTGCCGTTGGATATGTTGCACTTGCAATTGGTGGACGGGTTACTCCCTCACAGACGTGATGGATATCCCAAACCACCGTATTACAAGTGCCATTGGATATGTTGCACTTGCAATAGGTGGACGGGTTACTCTCTCACAGATGTGATGGATATCCCAAACCACCGTATTACAAGTGCCTTTGGATATATTGCACTTGCAATAGGCAGACGCGTTACTCCCTCACAGACGTGATGGATATCCCAAACCACCGTATTACAAGTGCCGTTGGATATATTGCACTTGCAATAGGTGGATGGGTTACTCCCTCACAGACGTAATGGATATCCCAAACCACCGTATTACAAGTGCCCTTGGATATATTGGACTTGCAATATGCTGACGGGTTACTCCCTCACAGACGTGATGGATATCCCAAACCACCGTATTACAAGTGCCGTTGGATATATTGCACTTGCAATAGGTGGATGGGTTACTCCCTCACAGACGTAATTGATATCCCAAACCACCGTATTACAAGTGCCCTTGGATATATTGGACTTGCAATATGCTGACGGGATACTCCCTCACAGACGTGATGGATATCCCAAACCACCGTATAACCATTACGGACAGCAGGCAGATCAATGTGTGCGTGCTCTCACTGCTCACTTCTTACTAGTGGAGAAGTTATGGCATGACGTCATTCCAGGCCTCCTCTCTCACTCGGAGGAAGCAGGCAGCAGACCGTCGCGAGAGCCCTCTCACGTTTTCGCCGGGAATGAGCTCGAGCGCTTTACCCTTCATCGCTTTGAGCCAAGCTCGATCCGGGGGACACAGTATTTGAAAACACCCCGTGGGACGCGTTTTTAACCATTACGAACCCGATGTATGTATCTTTCAGAAATCCGCCTCTACACCTATGGTCTGCTGCCCCTGATTTTATGTATGTGCTTCTGGGCATACTGGAGTATCACGCTCTCTGTATGCGTCTTCACGAGTTAATTTGATGCCTCCTCTCCTAGCCATTTGAAGTAACACCTGGGAATGTGTTACAGAAACACTTCGGTTTTTCAGTCTGTTGCCCAGCCAAGTTAATATGGAACTGTAAGAGCAATTTACCTGCGCCCTGATGAAGGAATTCCAAAATTTGGCACTCTTTCCGAAACGCGCGTCGGCGCTTCCCTCTGTTTGTTGATTTTACATGTGTCTTGAGTGTTTTTTCTCCCTATTTATATGATGATGGCTGAAGGTGTGTATGCTTGTGAGTATGAATGAGCTGTGAGAATTATGGTTACCGTTCTCAAGTGCTGGGCTAATATGGCAAAAGTAATCCGGATATATTAAATAATGGGTTTGATGTTTATAATCTTCTTTGAATAAGCGAATGTCTTTTTTATTCATCTAAATATATGAAAATAAAATAATTTTGATATCCGACAGTGTTTTTGTGGGCAACTTCTTTTGATTTGTACTATTTTGTCCTTTAGAATAATGGGAACTTCCCGGTCATGTTTTGATTATTGTTGAACTCCCTGGTGGGTTGTTCCCCTTTATCCTTTTTAGGTTCAGGGTCCCTTGTCTGTTACTTATCCTGTCATTCCAGGTGAGTGCTGTAGTAGAAGGGAAATCCTCTAAAGAGAGTCATTTTCTCTCTGGATTTCCCTTCTCTTTTTGAAACTCAGGAGCAGCAACATTGTCGTGGTGTCACCAGGGCTGTAAGAGGAAGCTTTTTCAACCTTATGTACTACGAGCCATAGTTGCTGCTTATTTATCTTATACAACTAACAACCATTGACAAAGCCAATAGATCTGACTTGTAGGTATGTTACTTGCTGTATCATATATCTGGATGCAATGACAGAAACACCAACATACAAGTCGGGCGGCACACTATGCTAAGCACAGATTTTTAGCTAACATGTTTTAAGCCACGCCCTTAAGTACATTGGTCACGCCCCTTTATGAGAGCCCCCAGGTTTTTGATCTCACTCAAAGCCTGCCCTTACCCCATATCCTCTCTCTCTAAGTTAAATCCTACCAGAGCCAAAGACTTCTGGAGCCGCTGCCGCTCCAATCCCTGAGAGCTGACGTCTGTCATCACCACACAGGCACAGCGCAATGAATCCCACCTCTGTCGCTGCAACAGACCCCTTTATGGGTCTCCCAGCTCCACTTACTATGACATGTTATTGTAATAATGTTAGCATCCATTTCAGTGAAGGCCCCTTATCTGGAAATTGCATTTCACAAGCTTTTCTTTAAGGATCACAAAGATGTTGATTTCCCTTTTTTCATTTTCCCCTCGCCCTAAAGCCCCACCCCCCAAGCTGCCTCGACGCCTGCTACAGAGTTGACACCTGTTGTATTTATTTCTCTTCTTTAGATGAGCGAGCCTACTAATCCCTGCCTTGTTACCCCACCTCTTCTTGCCCCTCTACTCCTTATACCCTCCTCTCCTCCCCCTCCTTATTTTTTCCTCTTCTTTTGTATTTCTTTAGGGAGTGTACCCACCTTTACAGCACCACCCACTGAGCTATATTTTCTTTTTCTTTTCTTATACCCTAGTGATTACCCTGCATCTGTTGATCTCCCTTGCTCTATTTTTCTAAACCAAAAGTGACTCTTTTCCCAAAATGTGCATGTTGTTCTCTTTTTTCCACACTCCCCTGCCACTTTTTTCCCTGCCCACTGTTCCTGACATCTCCTTGCACTTTTATCTTTTTCTGGGGCTCGGCATACATGCTCCCTCTGTGTTCAGAGCTCTGGCTCAAATAAGGAAAGGACTGCCTCAACCCTCCACTATTTCCTTTTAAAAAAAATTATTTAATCATTTTTTTAAGTGTACTGCCTTATAATTCCCGCTCATTTATATATTTTTTTAGAAATTTTTGGGACCTTTTCTATGCATTTTTACAAAATGTCATCATCTTCCAGACTTGAGATTTGATTCAGAGTGCATTTATTATTTTTGGACGTTTTTATAGATTCTTCACAGAGTATTTCCTGATGTTTTAGATGCAAATATTTTGTAGTCTTAAAATTCTTTTTTTTTTAGCTGCTTACAGCAATCTCTTCTATCTCAGACACAGCTTAGCAGTGCGGTATCATGGACGTCTTACATATAGGCAGGGGCACTGGAATTATGCGGCAGGGGAAGACTAAATTATGCTGCGGAGTGTGACTACATTATGCGGCTGGCTTGAGTACACTAGTGAGAGCATGGTGCGAGTACCCTTCTGTCAGACCCTGCTAGAGTGATCTAACCCCATCCCTTGATGTAATGTCTCAGGAAGCCGGCCTCAGTGCATTAACAAATGCAATCCATCTCGGTATGCAAGCCTGCATGCCCTTACCAGAGCAGCTATCTTCCTTTTTAGGATGTATGTCGGGCCTGCAGACCTGCATCTCATTCACAGCTCTCCGCAGCATCCATGATAACTCGGGCGTAAAGTGCCTCTCCGCTGAATTCAAAATGGGCCCTCTTTAAATAATAAAACACCGGCCTTATCTAATTCTGCTAGAGACACAGAAAAACAGCTTTACTTCAGCTGTGGAAAAGAGTTGTCGCCTATCAGCACAAAACAAGGCAAGGACATCGCGTTCTAGTATGTGTCCCTAAAAACGAACATTGCAGACTACAGAACAACAATGTCTTACTATAATAAACGCGTGCGTGGCATTTTTTCTTGTTAGTAAAAACAAATGTTCAAACCACCGTCATGTAAAGATACTAAATTATAAAAGAAAACGAACATGAAAACAAATTGTAATTCCTATAGCAAGTTGGAATAATATATTACTCAGCGTGTTCTCTTCTTTTCAGGGCGCTGCTTTGAAATACATTCCCTCGGTGCTGGAAGACATGTCTGAGCTGTTTGACCGAGTCCTGCTCAGGTAAGGAGTGAACATGATTCACTCATGATAGTGAGTGAGTGAACTAGCCATTAATCATATATACTGGTGTCATCTGTGGGTACTGCGTGCATGCTTCACACATGTCCTCAGGAGTTTGGCCTGCCCGCTCTGCTCCAGGCTACCCTCTGTAGAATTGGCAACCCCATTTCTAACATTGGTGGCAGCGGTGGGATCGGACTTGTATTTGCGCAGTACCACATCGGTCACAGGTTACATTGCAAATAGAGATCTGAAATGTAATCACAGTTTTTGGGGATTATTGTTTGGATGATTATTGTGTTTTCTTTATCATTATTGCTTCCTCCTGAAAAGTGTTTTTAGAATTGTGTCCCCGTGTCTCTTTTGTGGTGTGCCGGGTGTGTCGTCTGGGGGTACTGCGTGGATGCGTCACACATGTCCTCAGGAGTTTGGCCTGCCCGCTCTGCTCCATGCTACCCCCTGTAGAATTGGCAACCCCATTTCTAACACTGAGTGAGTGATATAGCAGTAACTTATTGTAAAGGTAAATGAAGAAACAAGCCATTATTCACATGCTGGTGATTTTTCAAGCTAGCGCCTAGTCAGATGATAGTGAATGAGGGAGCTTAGAAAGATTTTCAGCTCCTCAATAATTGCAGCTCACATTCATCAATGATTAAAAAGGATTCCTTTATTTTCGCATTTTAGAACTCACATTTTCAATTATTAAAGTTGATGTTATTGTCCATATGGTGTTGGGTAACTCACATATTCCACCAGATTTCTGAATATTTTGAGAATCATCTTTGTTTCTACCACAATGCATATCAAGCCATTAGGGCTTTCTTCAGCGATCACTGCTATGCTGATGAGAGAGCAAGCTATCGATTACTCAGAAGGTAGCAAGCAAGCTCCTGGACAATCCATGGTGGTGAATGAAGAAACTAAGATTTGCACAAATATCGGAGTTACAAACATTTAACTCTATGCAGACTAGATGTATATGCTAGGGTTGGGCAGAATGTACGTAGTCGCGCTATGCAAAGCTCTGCGAAATGGTAATAAAACTTTGCGAGCACACAGAGTTATGCGAACACCCTTAATTGCATGTTTCGCCCGCTCGTGTTGCTTTTTTCCTGTTCGCGAACGCTGTTTGCGTGCTCGGGGGGAAATATCATATGAACATGTATTTTTAAAGCGCAAACAAGCAAAACATTCCGCGAAGCCGCGGATTGTGGAATTTTTGCCAACTGTGCGTTCTCTGCGGAACGCGAAATTACCCAAATTCCGCGAGCGGAACGGAATTTACCGCCCAGGCCTAATATATGCTGACTCCTACTTGACACTTGTATGGATCACCGCAGATAACAACGTTAAAACTAGATCTGTTGATTTTTTTCTGAAAAAAAAAATAGATCTGTTGTAAAACTGACTCAATGCGTTACCAGGTTTATCCTGTATTTGAGACTTAGTTGAATGTTAATGAGCAATAGGGATGCTGGCCCACTGGAGGATCTTCCCCCCTGGGTTTCTTTGAAACACTGTGATTGGTGTACCTCGATTTGTCTACCCATAATGCTCTCCTCGTTCCTCTTCTAGTAAGCTGCTGCGAGAGTTCATTGGAAACCTACCACCGCAGCGCCTCCTGAAACAAAAGCTGCACTCTATGATCGCCATCGTCGACACAAAGTTCTTCAAGATCCACGGTAAGCGGGTGGGTGGAGGGGTGTAACTCATGGACCTCTACAGAGATGTGCCTTAAGCAAAGACAGGGTGCAGTCATCAATTACACTGGATACAACTTCAGTTAAATATTGCTTCACAAAATTTGTTCATGTAGGGGGCCACAGATGGACACAAAACCCCAGATTCAGGCTTAAAGTGATGGCCCATTGTGTCCTTTTTCATTCATCTCCAACCAGAACCCTTCAATCTCATCAAATGTAATCATTACACAAGCTAATATTTAAATCCTAAGGCCCCTGTTACGCGTTCAGTAATATAGATGCACCCGATAAATAAAGAGTCGCTCTGGATCATCATTTAAGGCTTGTGATACATAACGCCAATTACTAACTGTTTTGTGAAAAGGCTGTTTTGTTGCTTACCGCACCAGAATACGCATGTTTTGATATTCAGGTTGCCTTCGTCACCTGATGTATTTCAGCTGGTTTTGAGGGTGGGTTGGTTAATCTGACATTTGTTTTCAAAGACACAAAGGCCCAGATGCATCAAGCAAAAAACAGGGCGCAAACTGGCAGATTCTCAGAATCTGCCCCTTTGCGACCGGTATTTTTGGATTTGGGATGCATCATCCCAAATGCGAAAATCGCAATTTTAGAAATCGCTAAATTGCGATTATTTGTATTTAAGGAATCTCAAATTGAGATTCCTTAAATGCAATGCATGAAAGTTTTAAAAATAGTGAATTCGCTAATAGGGCACGCAAATTACCATGAAGTACAACTTCATGGTAATTTGCAAAAACTTTGAAAAATGCACTAAAGTGCATTTTTCAAAGTTTCATGTTGCGCACACACATGCCCTCAGGGCATGTGTGTTCGCAACATATGTGCACAGATCAATTTCAGGGGTGCAACAGGGTGTCCTTTGGACACCCCTGCACCCTTGAAATCGCAATCTCAATCTGCGATTCGCTAATTGCAATTCGCAAATTGAGATTGTCTTCCCATTCATTCCTATGGGCCTCTAGGCCCATAGGAATGAATGGGGAGGTACTCCTCAGTTGCGATTCGCAATTTGCGAGTCGCAATTAAGGAATTCTAAGAAATCGCTATTTTTTTGTGATTTCTTGATGCATTCCATTTTGCTATTCCTTAATAGCGAATCGGTATTTTTCGCTATTAAGGAATCGCAAAATGGGTTGTTGATGCATCTGGGGTAAAATTCCGACACCTGTGCTAAAAGGAGCTTCCATGGGAGTGGTAATTAAATGAGGCACTCCTAATCAAGGTCCAAATACTATATCATAGACAGAAATGTAAATAAGAACTAGGAAGCTAGCAATACAAAGTGTTCACAAAGCACCTAGTAGTTGTCAGTGGCCGTGGCCATAACAGGCCAAACAGGACATGCTCTTATCTATGGTTAGACATTCGCCTGAATTAGAAGTCAGCGGAGGGGATTACTCCATCACAAACATGACGGATCTTACTATCCCATTATATCCTATGGAGATCGTAATACGGCGGACGGGGTATCCATCACGTTTGTAACAGAGTATTCCATCTGCTGAGATCTAAATAGGGCCCATAGTTTACAACTTTTCCCACCTTGTATTTGTACAGTACATTATGGCAAATATACAAAGTTAGAAATGTTTTGGGAAAAGAACACTTTTCTCATATGTTGTGTCTGCATTGAGGAGGCAGAAACTTTGTCTCAAAACCTTTTCTCCCTTTCTTAGTGTAAAAATCCATGGTTGGTTGCATAGTTATGCCGATTTGGACTCCCCCCTCCTTTAACCTGTTTACCGCGGTGGACATTCCGCCGTGGTGCGGGCGTTCTACAGAGTGGGTGGGGCTGCGTCAGCCAACGGTCGTTCGCCGCACCCGCGAGGAAGGGGGTAAAGTAGTGCAAAGCGCAATTTTACATTATGCTAAGGTTGCTTTCCAGTGCAGATGAAGATTCTTCAATATGCAGATGATACACAAATGTATGTGAAAGGCTCCTCTGCTTCAGACATCCTATGCCTCAAACACGGCTTGCACATCGCCCAGTCCTGGATGTCCAGCACCTACCTGAAGCTCAGACAGAATTCCTGGTATTTGTCGTATGTGTGTTTGTGTGCTGCATATGGTGCGTGTGTTTGAGTGTACGTGCATGTGTGTGAGTGTGAGAGTGTGTGTGTATGAATGCACGTAGGTGTGTGTGTCTCGAATGTCAGACACAGCAGTGGGAGACCAGCTCACCAGTCTGTCAGTCTCCTCCTCTGTCTTCCAGGATCCCTGGGGCCACAAGGACGAGCCACCACTGTAATAAACATTGGTCCCTCAGTAGTGGCCCCTCTCATCCACAGGCCAATCAGTGCTTCAATTGTCCCAATCTTAAATGTGAACACTCCATTACCAAAGGTCTTCTAAAAAAGCCCTACCTAGACGCAGACAGTCTCTCCAAACGTTACCAGTCTGTGGCCTGCTCTGTTTGTCCTGCGACTCTTGTCCCCAGGTGGTCTGTGTTCATCCTCTGGTTGCATAAGATCTTTAGTGGCTGGAGTCTGACATATGAGAGGGGGGGACCCGTCACATCGGGGAGGAGATGCTGGCGTCCGTGGCTCGACGCCACTACTCTGCCTTGGACGCTTTGGACCTCTTTGAGTAATGTCTCAATACCAATCCCCACAATGTGTTGCCTCAGTTACCCACCTGGCCACACCAGAGCTGAGGAAACACACTCAACTGGAAACCAGTTCAATCTCAGAACCTCTGTCTGTTCAACGACCTCTCTCCTGTGTGGAGTGCTGACATCTGTACGGACTCCCCGCGGCTGTATACCATAATATCATATACAGAAACATCGTCCAAAGAAAATATTGGGTCCTCATTGTCATGCGCAAAAATATTTTGACATTGAGTGTAGATTTTGTATTAGGAACTGCAAGGGAGTGATATTTCTGTAGACAATATTTCGGACACGATATTTCTCTCATATAATATTGTGGGAAAGGTGGTGTTTTGGTACCACACTGTTTTAGGCTCCATAACATATACATTGCCCTTCACTGCCCAGAACTCGGAAATCAATAAAACAGACCTGTCGCGGCCAGTACTCAAACACAGATGTACCAAAGCAAGCGATGTCTTAACATTTCAAGCCTGAGATTCTGCGTCTGCCCAGTTTGCCTCCAGCATCAAGCTTAGTTTGAAGACTGCCTTGGGGCCACCACCTAAGCCTTCAGCCACAGCCATGTGTGTCCCCGACCTTTCATTTCTCTGTCAGGGTCAAGACATGCTCGAAAGACTTCCACCACTTGCATCTTTAAGGGGGTATCTTGACTCCAGTGGCTCGCCCGCCCCGGATATCACGCCTTGACACCTTCGGGTGAATGTTCGCACTTTATAATTTGCCTTTTCCTTTCATTTCATTTCGTTCTCAGTGTGGTAGACTCGATTTTGTACTGTCTTAAAGTGAGCAACCTGCAAAGTACATTGGGGCATATTTACAATAACTGCCGCATCCCTGCATATCAGCAGGGAAGCGCCACTGATTGTGCGCCATGCCTCCGCCAACATGGTTGCGCTGCATTTACAATGCGGCACACCTTGGGGCAAAAACGGCACAGATGCGTCACGCATCTGTGCCGTAAAAGTGTTGCATTGCTGGAGTTGCGTCGCAAGCACGACGCAGCTCCAGCAATGGTCAGGGGGCCCTATTATTCCAATGCTGCGTCAATCCTTACGCCTGCTTCAAGCAGGCGCAGGGTTTTGACGCAGCATGGGCACCAAAATGACTGAGTGAAATCTTGTAGATTTCACGCAGCCACTTTTAGGAGGCATTCCTGCGCCGGAACGCTCCCCCCCTGCGCAGGAACGCCTCCTTCTGGCGCAGAGCTCTACAACGTGACGCATCTCCCAGATGCGTCACGTTGTAAATACTTCGCACATTGGCGCATCTTTTGCGACGCTGCTGCGTCACAAAAGTGACGTAGCGGCGGCGCAAAAGCAGCGCAAGAGCCATGTAAATATGCCCCTTAGAATCACACCACCTGCCTCGCTAACTCTAGTACGATCAGATCACATTGTGTTACCAGTGCTACCACAAGTGTTACCCCTAATAACGATGCTGAGCACTGGAATGGGACCAAGCTACCTTCCCAAGACCTTCCAGAAGTACCAGCTGACCCAACGTCTAAGACGGACATCGCTGAACCTGCTTGCCAGTCTGTGAAAGGTGAGTAGATCGCATAGACATCTCTTGACCATCAAGGCTCTGTTCTTTGGAATTCCTTCTCTCCCCACTTTAGGCTTGAAAAAGATTTCCAGAAATTCAGAAAATTACTTAAAAACCAACTGCTCCTCAAGCTCTGTGATCTCAGCTCTCACTGAAGTATTTGAATCTATTGGCCGCATCCAGGGGCAGATTTACAAGCCCCTTGCGCCTCTTTTATGCAGCGGCGGCGCAAAAGATGCTCCATGCTGTGGGGCATTTACAACGAGACGCATCTGAGAGATGCGTCACGTTGTGAAGCCCTGCGCCACATGAAACCTGCGTCAGGTTTCATGTGGGCGTTTCCACGAAGGGGTGGGGGTTCCGTCGCAGGAACGCCCCTGGAAAGTGACTCGGTGCACTTTACTAACGCTGATGCGTCAAAACCCTGTGCCTGCTTGAAGCAGGCGTATGGCTTGACGCACCACGTTACAGATAGGGCAAGGTGGAAAAGTGCTAGAGTTGCGTGCCGCATGCAACACAACTCCAGCACTGTGCCAACTTCACGCCCTAGATGCGACACGCATCTGTTTATTCCTGCACCATGGTGCGCCGCATTGTAAATGCGGGGCATCATGGGTGGCGCAAGGATAAACTTGCCTGCCGTATCTGTCCTGGCGCATCTCTGCTGATTTGCAGAGATGCGTCAGGCAACATAAATCTGCCCCCCAGTGCTTAATTTGTAAAAGAATGAGTACCCGTGCGCAAAGCTCTGCTCGGAAGCCTGCTTCTAAATGTAGGCATGCTGGATACAAAAGCTGTGTAGGTTGAAATAGGGGAGGGTGGAAATCACAAAGTTTTGCTTTGCAGAATTCCATGGAGTTACAGAAAAACTCTGAGAGATTCAGCGGAATTCCACCAACGGGAGGAACATATTTAGGCAGGCCCGGCTCCAGGAATTTTTATTTGGGTGGGCCAAGGGTGCATTTGGGTGGGCCACTGGGACTCAATTTGTCGTATATATTTCTGGGAAGGCCTGCTTCAGGGCCCTCATTTATCTCTTCTTACTCTTGCAAGGCCCAGTAAAACGCACTCTTTTCCAAATCTCTTTCTAAATGTTATTACTCTCAAAAAGTGAGTTTTCCTTGTAATGTTCCTTTGATGGGAAGAGGAGGTTTCTGAGGTGGGGGTATCAGGCGAGTGACACTTCTCGGGCTCCCTCTGTGCGAGCCTTCAGGGAGAATCCCTCTTCATTACTACCTCCACCTGACCCCAGACTCTGCAACACACTCACTCCCTTACAGGCTTGAATATCCACTACTCCTCTCCAGTGCACCTTATCTCACAGCTGACCTTGGGCCCCAGCCCTATATCAGGCACCATCGGACTCCACTTTCATTTTGCTTGGTAAAAACATTAGAAAAATCACCTTCAAACTTAAAACATTGACTATAGCAGTAAATGTAATTAGCACGCACTTTAAAGTATGTTCCACAGTAGCCCTTATGACGCGACTGCTAATTAAATAAACAAAAACAGAAAGGCCATGACAGGGCCGGCTTTAGCGCTGACGCGAAAGTCTTTTTTGGTGCCACACCAATAACCTCTTTCTCCGTAAATACCTTTACTACCACCTTCCAACAGTGCCCCTCATCCCTCCATGACCCCCCTATTGACCTCCTCCTCAGATTTCCTCACTGCCTCACGCCACAAGTGCCCCTCATATCCCCATAGCCCCTCCCCCTCATGACCCCCTCCTTGGAGACCAGTACCCCTTATCTCTTTGTAGCCCCCTCCCACTCAAGACCTCGTCTAACTCCCTCACTACCACCCTCCACCAGTGCCCCTCATCTCTCCCTAGCTCCCCCTCCACCCCATGACCTCTTCCTCGGATTCTCTCACTGTCATCCTCCACCAGTGCCCCTCATCGCTCCATAGCCCCTACCACTACCTCCTTCTCGGATTCCCTCACTGCCACCCTCCAACAGTGCCCCTCCTCTTTACGTAGCCCCTCTCTCATATGCATTTCATTTGTTGTACATATCAGTGTAGTGTGTGTCAGTACTTTACATCACACACACATTATACAGAGACAATGAATCATACAAGTATGTAAATCAGTCTATAGGGAATGTCACATAAGCCAATGAGGATTACAAGGTGTAGGAATCAGGTGTCATCCATACTGGTGGGCAGTATATTTCAAAAGGGTGAGGTCTGGGGAAACACAACCTTAGGATTTAAAGACTATTCCATGGGGGTCAGCTTTACTGATAATAATGTATATCTGTCCAAACATACTCATTTTAGAAACATTAGAATGATGAAAGACTGGGGAAGTTCTAACTATATCACAAAACCAAAAAAGCGAAGTTCTAACTATACCATTCATGTTTGTAGGCAGCTCTTAGATGACAGTTCATAGGTCACTGTCCTATAATACGATTGTAACTTATGAACTCCAAGTAACACAAGGATCTCTGCGACAAAGGCAGTAACCCACTGAGCTATCCAGATACAATACAGTTCATCTGCATTTAAAAACTACTAACAAACAAATGATTGCTCTCCAGAAGGATCATAAATCACCAGCGTTATCTGGGCATTTTGTATTGTCTTATTGCTGTCCTGCATCAGCCATGATAAAGATAAAAACTGTTTAAATGAAGCTCACACGAAGTATGTGTCCTGCTGGGCCTGTGAAGATTTTAAAAAGAAAAAAATGTAGTAACACATTCTCTTACCTACTCCATTACTTTGTTGCCATTATCTTGGCACAGCATGTGGTGGAGTTACAGGCTCTGTGTGTTAATCCACCGTACAAACCTTCTCCCCCATCAGCTTGTCCTGGGGCATCCTTCCTGCTGAAGGCTGTGATGCTGTTCCACGTCAGTCAAACCATCCTTCGGCTGGTGTTCGATGCTCCGCCTCATCCCTCGAAAGAGGAGTAGAGGCTTCACCGCTTGCATCGGAAGAGAGCTCTGAGTTTCTACATAGATTGTACTAAAGAACACTGGGTGGATAAGCACCTCTTTATGGGGTTTGCTGGAGCTAAAAAAGGCACAGCCGGCCAGATGTGCAGCATCTCCTACTGGACTGGCCTCTGCATCAAGATCTGCTCTGCACTGGCGAAGAAGCAGCTTCCAAAAGGACTGCGGGCTCATTCTACCAGGGCCAGAGCTGCTGCCGCTGCATCAGCACGTGCAGTCCCTGTCCTAGACCTATGCCAGCAGCCACATGGGCGCCCCTGCATAAGATGATGAAGCACCCTTTTCTAGACAGCCAGGTTCATTGAGAGTGACACTTTGCCCACTCAGTCCTGCAGGACATGGTTGGAGTCCATTCAGAAGACAATATATAAAACGTGAGGAACCTGCGGCTAAAGAGTTTCTTCCGGAAAGAGCGTCACCAAAGGTGAGTAATTTATTCTTCAACCTCAGCCGTATCCCTAAGGATTAAAAAACTGAGAGAGGGAGCACACTGCCCGGCACACCGACACAGAGATGGCCAAGATGCATGGCGGTGGAGGCAGTGCATGACCACACTCACTTCAGTTGAAAGTCTTCGATATCGACAATTACTCGTCGTGATGCGTCATCCTTAACCCTAAGGAGAGCTGGGTGGAATGATGCCTCTACTGAGGGAGTAAAGATCAACGTGAAATGAAAATCCTGCCTAGAGCCAGCAATAAGTCAACAGTGCGACTTCTAATACATACTACTCTGTCACCTCAGTGATGCATTGTATTTTAGGCACTAAACATGCACTCCCTTGTCTCCACCATCACTTCAGTGATACTTTGTATTGTACACTCTAAAGCACCACTGCCCTCTCTCCTCCGTCACTTCTTTGACACATTGTAGTGTACGCAATAAAGATGCACGCCCCCTCTCCTCCGTCACTTCAGTGATACGTTGCGTTGTATGCACTAAACGTGCATGCCCCCTCTCCTCCGTCACTTCAGTGATACGTTGCATTGTATGCACTAAACGTGCACGCCCCCTCTCCTCCGTCACTTCAGTGATACGTTGTGTTGTATGCACTAAACGTGCACGCCCCCTCTCCTCCGTCACTTCAGTGATACGTGGCCTTGTATGCACTAAACGTGCCCGCCCCCTCTCCTCCGTCACTTCAGTGACACGTTGCGTTGTATGCACTAAACGTGCACGCCCCCTCTCCTCCGTCACTTCAGTGATACGTTGCGTAGTATGCACTAAACGTGCACGCCCCCTCTCCTCCGTCACTTCAGTGATACGTGGCCTTGTATGCACTAAACGTGCCCGCCCCCTCTCCTCCGTCACTTCAGTGATACGTTGCGTTGTATGCACTAAGTGGCACTTTTTTCTGTATAGAAGATGCTGGTGGTGATGTAATCAGCTCCAGAGTGTGGACAAAGTGATATATTCCATTGGTGCGCGCCGGCTGTGCTAGAGTCAGTGCTTGTTTTTAGACCCTGTTGCGCTCTTGCGCCCTCTTGTGGTGATGTTGTAATCTAACTGCCACAATGAGCGCATTATAGGTAACACTGACCTTTAGCACAGTCACTGCTGACAGTAGTGCATTGATTCACTCTCAGTGGTAAGGCAGATTAGATTTTGCTGATGATCGATGGTTCCTCCTTCAGTAGCAGTCTTTCACTACTAATAACTTAGGGGCTGATTACGATGGCGGTGAACCTGCCATTGTGCGGCCATTTTCCACCTACCAGATTGTGATGGTGTGCGGTGTGCTGGTGGGCGATAATCATTCTGATTGCCTGTTGGACCGCCCCACCTAGCAGGCACCGCCCGCCTGAGTTCAACCGCCATGGAAAGGCTGTGGGGGATGGATATGGGGGTCCCGTAGTGGGCTCCCCTTGCCCCCAGGAACCTTGAACTTCCACTTCCCCCTACATTTTCCTGTACCATGTGACAGGCACCGCATGGTGTCTGCCATGTAGTGCAAGGAAATGTACAAGGTGCATTTTTCACATTGCGGTGGGTGCTGCCCGCCGCAATGTTAAATATCTCAGATGTGATCGCCGTGGTGGCGGACACATCTTAATTCCATCTGTGGGACCTCCACCTCATAGGTGGGCGGTCCCCATCCCCAACACAATGACTGCCATTGTAATGAACCCCATTAATTACCCAGCAGCCCGCTTGGTAACGAGTGCACCTTACCGTGCCTCCTCACTTCCCCTATTACGCAAACTCCACTGGCTTCCCATACGCAAATGAATCCATTTCAAAATTGGCTGCATAGTGTTCAAAGGCCTAAACAAGATGGGTCCCTCATATCTGGCCGACAAACTGGTCAATACCATCTCGTACCCTTCGCTCTGAAGGGAAAGGTCTTCTTGTCATCCCCCGCATCAGGAAAACCAGATTGGGAGGAAAATCGTTCTCCCGCCTGGCCCCCAAACTATGGTACCAACTACCCTTGGATATCCGTCTCTCCACTAATTATCTAGGCTTTAGAAAAAAACTGAAAACTCAACTTTTTAAAATAATGCATGCCTCACCTCTATACGTCCTCAGTGCGGAGATACCCCATGTGGGGTGATTAAGGCGCTCTACAAATGAAATAAATAAAATAAATAAATAGTACTGAGTAAGATAAGTGATTCCACATGTAGCCTTCCTACCGCCTTTCCATGGAAACCTCATTTATCATTTAAAACGAAAAGGAAATAAGCAGTGGTCAGTGTCCAGCAGTTACTGACCTTTCCTCCGTATCTAGGAGTTACTGTGTTGATTCTGGTCTGTGGTTGCCCCTCGCTGACATCATCCTCCCAGCATCCTTCAGGACGGCTCTACGCGCTTTGGAAGGTAGGTGAGAGCAGCAGCCGCTATGCCTACCCAGGAGATTGCCTGGGAGTGTACTCATTAACTGCTCTGCCACAGCATCTGCTTCTGGGCTCCAGGTCTGGCAGCAGGCAGAAGGAGCAGACCCTTTGCCTCCTTGGTTTCCAGTTCACGGAATGTTATTGCGCGGAATACTAAGCGGTCTGCCTGGAACAGGTCCCAAGCAATCAGCCTTGCACTCCCCAACCTGGAGCACAGGCAGCCATTCTGGATTGTGTCTGCTGTGATGGGCACCTCAGGTAATGGATGGGCTGGCTACCTCTTGAAGATCAGAGGAGTGGATGCAACACTGTACTTTTTACACCCAGACCCAAAAGCCTATCTTGTACCCTCGGCTGTGAGTCCACTGTTTGCACGCTGGTCTGACCAGCAGAGCAGTCTAGCTGAGTCATCTTTTTCACCAGAGCCATGATCGGTTGACGTGCAAATGAGTCTAGCTGAGTCATCTTTTTCACCAAAGCCATAATCGGTTGACGTGCAAAGGAGTCTAGCTGAGTCATCTTTTTACAAGAGCCATGACAGTTTGACCCGCAGAGGAGTCTCGCTGAGTCATCTTTTCACCAGAGCCATGATGGTTTGAACCACACAAGAGTCTAGCTGAGTCATCTTTTCACCAGAGCCATGACAGTTTCACCTGCAGAGGAATCTAGCTGAGTCATCTTTTCACCGGAGCCATGATGGTTTGACTTGCAGAGGAGTCTCGCTGGGTGATGTTTTTCACCAGACCCATGATGGTCTAACCTGCAGATGAGTCTAGCTGAGTCAACTTTTTAACCAATGTCATGATGGTCTAGCCTGCAGAGGAGTCTTGCTGAGTCATGCTTATTACCAGAAAACACAATGCTCTGACCTACTTATTATTTATTTATCTAAAAGGTGCCCACCACAATCTTATCTCTAGTAGTAGGATCAGGAAGAGGTCAGCTCAGATGAAATACTGCAAACACAGAACTGCAAAAACAGATGCCTAATAGTATTAATTCTGCAAAAATATGAAAAAGCCAAACTAGTTCTTGAACTGTAATGTTTATATCCTCCCTAAAGGCCAATAGGGTATTTTTATACATATATTTAGAAAGGAGCAGATCTTTCGACCTATTACCGCAAATCTTCAGAATCCCTTCCATCAACTTTCATTCAATGGACGATGTTAGTCATGTCAGCCTTCGAGTGGTTTTCCCATATGCGTTTTGCCTTACTCCTCCAGTTTTTAGCAGTTATTGTTTTTGTTAGCCATAGGACTCTGTGCACTTTACCACTGCTGACCAGTTTTAAAGTGCATACGCTCACACCCTGAAACATGGTGTAGTTGGCTTATACGCAATTACACATTTAATTTGCTTGTAAGTCCCTAGTAAAGCGGCACTACCTTCACCCAGAGCCTGAAAATTAAATGCTACCAGTGGGCCTGCAGCACTCATTCTATCACCCACTTAAGTAGCCATTTAAACATGTCTCATACCTGCCACTGCATCCTGAGTGTGCAGTTTTAAATTGCCATTTCAACTTGCAAAATAGGATTTTGCCAGGCCTAAACTTTCTTTTAATTATGTACAAGTCCACCCTAGGATAGATCATACACAGCCCATAGGGAGGGGTGCAATGTAGTAAAAATATTTGGCAACTGCTTTCAAGTTTTACATGTCCTGGCAGTGAAAAACCCTTAAGTTACTTTTCACTTCTTCAAGGCCTACCTCACCCATAGGATAACATTGTATTACCTTATTACATTTAATAAGTGATAACTTACAATTGGGAGCAGGAAGGAATGTCCAGTTTGGTGTCTAAATAATGATAATTTAAAACCCTCTTTAATGTTAAAGTTGGATTTTAAGTCACAACTTTTAGAAGGTGTTAAATGAAACTGTGGGTAGTGATCCTGTTGGGGAAATAGAGGGAGGGATCCATACAAATTAAGAATACAGTGAGAAACGCCCTACACCAAAAATTCTTCAATAGTTTCAAAAGCCACATAATTACTCCGAGCCTACACTTTCAAAAACTCATTTGATATTCTTTAAATAATTATTTTGATTTTATTAAACACCTGTACAAGGAACAGAAATGTAATGAAGATATTTATTTGCGGACCAAACAAATTGACAAATTAGAAACAAAAACATTATTAACAATTATAGGTAAAATACTTTACTTAAACTTGTTTTGAGGCCTACAGCAAATGCACACAATACTTAATCCTGGCATATTATCACAAAAGGACTTTTTGATCACAGAATGGTTATAATGCTTTCACATAAAATACTTAATATAGTCAGGAAAAAAGAAAATTTAACATGAATCTGCAAAACTTACATGTATGTTGTAAACATAAACTGAGCCAACCAAAAAAAGTGTTCAACATAAATTGCATCAGCATCGGAGATACACGCTTGGCCTCCTTATGTTTGTCAAAAGTCCAGAAAGTGGTCCCTGGGGCACAATGTTCAACCATTAGCTGCAACTTTAAGAGGCTTAAATTGTAATAAATCCAGTCCTCTGGCTTCTATAAGCCGTTATGTGGTTTTGCCCTCGACCTCACTGAATTACACCGACGTGTTCGACCTTCTGTGGCCCCAGCAATTATTTATGAAGGTGCTTTAAAACGAAAAGGAAATAAGCAGTGGTCAGTGTCCAGCAGTTACTGACCTTTCCTCCGTATCTAGGAGTTACTGTGTTGATTCTGGTCTGTGGTTGCCCCTAGCTGACGTCATCTTCCCAGCATCCTTCAGGACAGCTCTACGCGCACCCGCCTTTGGAAGGTAGGTGAGTGCAGCAGCCGCTATGCCTGCCCAGGAGATTGCCTGGGAGTGTACTCATTACATGCATTGCCACAGCATCTGCTTCTCGGCTCACGGTCTGGCAGCAGACAGAAGGAGCAGACCCTTTGCCTCCTTGGTTTCTAGTTCACGGAATGTTATTGCGCGGAATACTAAACGGTCTGCCTGGAACAGGTCCAAAGCAATCAGCCTTGCTCTCCCCAACCTGGAGCACAGGCAGCCTTTCTGGATTGTGTCTGCTGTGGGGCACCTCAGGTAAAGGATGGGCTGGCTACCTCTTGAAGATCAGAGGAGTGGAAGCAACACTGTACTTTTCACACCCAGACCCAAACTCCTACCTCTTACCCTGGGCTTTGAGTGCACTGTTTGCATGCTGGTCTGACCAGAAGAGCAGTCTAGCTGAGTCATCTTTTTCAGCAGAGCCATGATCGGTTGACGTGCAAAGGAGTCTAGCTGAGTCATCTTTTTCACCAAAGCCACGATCGTTTGAGCCGTGATGATTTGAGTCACAGTGGAGTCTAGCTGAGTCTTCTTTTTCACCAGAGCCATGATCGTTTGACCTGCAAATGAGTCTAGCTGAGTCATCTTTTCATGAGAGCCATGACAGTTTGACCCGCAGAGGAGTCTCGCTGAGTCATGTTTTCACCAGAGCCATGATGGTTTGAACCACACAACAGTATACCTGAGTTATCTTTTCACCAGAGCCATGACAGTTTGACCTGCAAAGGAATCTAGCTGAGTCATCTTTTCACCAGATCCATGAAGGTTTGACTTGCAGAGGAGTCTAGCTGAGTGATGGTTTTCACCAGAGCCATCATGGTCTAACCTGCAGATGAGTCTAGCTGAGTCAACGTTTTCACCAGTGCCATGATGGTCTAGCCTGCAGAGGAGTCTTGCTGAGTCATGCTTATTACCAGAAACCACAATGGTCTGACCGACTTATTATTTATTATTATTTATTGATCTAAAAGGGGCCCACCACAATCTTATCTCTAGTAGTAGGATCAGGAAGGGGTCAGCTCAGATCAAATACTGCAAACACAGAACTGCAAAAACAGATCCCTAAAAGTATTAATTCTCTAAAAATATGAAGCAAAACTAGTTCTTGAACTGTAATGTTTAGATCCTCCCTAAAGGCCAATCAGGTATTTTTATACATATATTTAGAAAGGAACAGATCTTTCGACCTATTACAGCAAATCGTTAGAATCCCTTCCATCGACCTTCATTCTATGGACAATGTTAGACATTTCAGCCTTAGAGGGGTTTCCCCATATACGTTTTGCCTCACTCGTCCAGTTTTTTGCAGTTATTGTTTTTGTTAGCCATAGGGCTCTGTGCACGTTACAATTACTGACCAGTTCTAAAGTGCATGTGCTCACACCCTGAAACATGGTATAGTTGGCTTAAACGTAATTACACATTTAATTTGCTTGTAAGTCCCTAGTAGTGGTACTACCTGCACCCAGAGCCTGTAAATTAAATGCTACCAGTGGGCCTGTAGCACTGATTCTATCACCCATTTAAGTAACCCTTTAAACATGTCTCAGACCTGCCACTGCATCCTGAGTGTGCAGTTTTAAATTGCCATTTCAACAGGCATAAACTTTCTTTTCATTATGTACAAGTCCAACCTAGGATAGGTCATACACAGCCCATAGGGAAGGTTGCAATTTAGTAAAAATATTGGGCAACTGCTTTAAAGTTTTACATGTCCTGGTAGTAAAAAACTCTTAAGTTACTTTTCACTTCAGCAAGGCCTACCTCACCCATAGGATAACATTGTATTACCTTATTACATTTAATAAGTGATGACTTACAATTGGGAGCAGGTAAGAATGTCCAGTTTGGTGTCTAAATAATTATAATTTAAAACCCTCTTTAATGGTAAAGTTGGATTTTAAGTCACAACTTTTAGAATGTTTTAAATGAAACTGTGGGTAGTGATCCTGTTAGGGAAATAGAGGGTGGGATCCATACAAATTAACAATACAGTGAGAAACAAAAACATTATGAACAATTATTGGTAAAATACATTACAGACTTGTTTTGAAGCATACAGCAAATGCACATAATACCTAATCCTGGCATATCATCTCGAAAGGACTTTTTTTGATTACAGAATGGTTATAATACTTTCACATAAAATACTTAACATAGTCAGGAAAAAAGAACATTTAACATGAATCTGCAAAACTTACATGTATGATATAAACATATACCAAGGTAACAAAAATAAGTGTCCAACATGAATTGCATCAGCATCGGAGATACAAGCTTGGCCTCCTTACGTTTGTCACAAGTCCAGAAAGAGGTCCCTGGGGCACAATGTTCCACCTTTAGCCGCAACTTTAAGAGGCTTAAATTGTCATAAATCCAGTCCTTTGGCTTCTATTAGCCTTTATGTGGTTTTGCTCCCGACCTCACTGAATTACACTGACGTGTTTCGACCTTCCGTGGCCCCAGCAATTATTTATGAAGGTGCTTGTCAGGGCTCTCAACATTGCATAGCGGACACTACGTGTAAACAAAAATGAAACTATATGTCATATTTCCTGAGGACAAGACTCATTGTTTAAAACATTCAATGAAGTCAGGAGGAGCCCTACAATCCTTGGGTTTTACATTCCAGGTTCTCCCTGGTGTAGAGGGTGTGCTCCGCGAGTTAATTGTTGAAGTGTGGCAACTGATTGGTCTCTTCCCATGATGGTGTGTTCAGCCAGAAGTGATAATCATAGGTCAATTCAACACGGCACTTCCAGGCACGACATGTAAATCAATATTTCAATTAAACACCCCGCTCATATATTAGCTCATACCTGTGCTCTCTCTTTTATTCCGTTTGAAGCATCTCTGCCTCTGTGTGTTGGCAGTCTCTAAAGCAGGGTAAACAAATACACTATTAAAATGGCAAACAGGGAACTTAACACGATAATAATATTTGAAAAAGCTCACTGGCTCTCGCACCCACCTGGAATCAGATGCCTTGTGACTCGCTCAAAGGGCGGTCTTAGGTTTGGGGAAAATCTTTGCCTAAAGCTTTTGCCTCTGGACAGGAGGGAAAAAGACATCAATCGGTCAATCAATCACGCGTTTGTTAAGTGCTACTACTCACCCGTGATTGTCTCAAGGCGCTGGGGGAGGGGGGTTTTGCAGGTTCCAGTCCATCAAGGAGGAGGTCTGTAGAAGAGACAGATTTTGAGGTTTCTTGTGAAGATGGGGAGAGATGTTGTCTGTCTGAGGTGGAGCGGGAGGGCTTTCCAGGCTCTGGCTGGGAGGAAGGAGAAGGAGCGTCCGCCTGATCTGGTCTTTCTGGTGCGGGGGACCATGGCGTAGGAGAGTTGGGCTGATCGTAGGGTTCTTTGGGGTGTGTGGAATTTGAGTCGGCTGTTCAGGTATGCTGGTCTGGTGTCGTGGAGGTTCTTGCGAGCGTGGGTGAACATCAGCTTATTACACCGTTGCAAAGTACAGTGCTCAGCTCACGCCTTATATAGCAGTAAGGAGGGCGCTGATGTCTTTTGGGTGGCAGAAAGAATCCCTGAGTGTTGGGTCAGGTCCGGACACAATGAGGTGCACATGTTTGTGCACAACTGGCAAAGTTCTCAGGCGCCTCATTGGAAGCTTGTTTTTTATAAAAATACCAGAAGGTACCATGCATCTCACTTGGGACTCTGGGTGATGTAGTTTTGCACTACTCCTAATCTATGCAGTTGAATCTAGAAGAGCGGAGTGTACACTTCCCTTGCATGTGTTATTCAGATGAGCTTGAGGCAAGGTTGTACGGATTTCATGTGCTTGTGTCTTCACAATGATATATAAATACATAAATAACAGCTAAAGTGATTACAAACATAAAACAGTATGGATCTTATTCAACCTTATGCTGCTCAGTGCCCATTTTCCAGGCAACAACATGAAAATATCAACATTATTTACTTACATCATGACATCAATAGTCACAGTATTACATATCATTGTATGTATTGTACAACAGAAATGCCAATCAGACAATTTTCAGTTGTGTGCAGCTTTTATCATTTGTGCCTTGAGGTGTAATAATACAGGTTCAGCATTTGTAATTTTGACAGGTCTCAGCACTGTCCATCTCAAGCCTAACCTTGCACGGTTTGTTTCCACATAATGTCGTACCATGGGAGCGTGCATTATTTTACTGCGGAAACCTGATTTGTGCTGAACCATGGGCTTCTTTATTTCTTTTTGGTCTTGTCTATATATTCTTTCTCACCGGGATATAGTACACAACATTTTTTGTATTGCAGTTAGTGAATTCTACGAGATTGATATCGATGTCGCTAGGAAAGGCTCCAAATGGCATTCAGTCCGAATCTGATTCAGAACCCGCCTTTCCGACCGACGCACACACTTTTCTGAACGACCGATTACAATAGTACTGAGTAAGATAACTGATTCCACGTGTAGCCTTCCTATTGCCTTTCCACAGAAACATCATTTATAATTTAAAATGATAATGAAATAAGCAGTGGTCAGTGTCCAGCAGTTACTGACACTTCCTCCTTATCTAGGAGTTACTGTGTTGATTCTGGTCTGTGTTTGCCCCTAGTTGGCATCATCTCCCAGCATCCTTCAGGACGGCTCTACGTGCTCCCGCCTTTGGTGAGAGCAGCAGCCGCTATGCCTGCCCAGGAGATTGCCTGGGAGTGTACTCATTAAATGCATTGCCACAGCATCTGTTTCTCGGCTCACGGTCTGGCAGCAGACAGAAGGAGCAGACCCGTTGCCTCCTTGGTTTCCAGTTCACGGAATGTTATTGCACGGAATACTAAACGGTCTGCCTGGAACAGGTCCCAAGCAATCAGCCTTGCTCTCCCCAACCTGGAGCACAGGTGGCCTTTCTGAATTGTGTCTGCTGTGGGGTACTTCAGGTAGAGGATGGGCTGGCTACCTCTTGAAAATCAGAGGAGTGGGAGCAACACTGTACTTTTCACACCCAGACCCAAACGCCTATCTTGTACCCTGGGCTTTGAGTCCACTGTTTGCACACTGCTCTGACCAGCAGAGCAGTCTAGCTGAGTCATCTTTTTCACCAGAGCCGTGATCGTTTGACGTGCAGAGGAGTCTAGCTGAGTCATCTTTTTCACCAAAGCCATGATCGTTTGAGCCATGATGGTTTGACCCACACAAGAGTCTAGCTGAGTCATCTTTTCACCAGAGCCATAACAGTTTGACCTGCAGAGGAATCTAGCTGAGTCATCTTTTCACCAGAGCCATTGAAGAACCGGGTTTTTAGAACCCAGCGGCGCCAGGGGAAATGCCTAAAGTCTCCGGGTCCACCTGTGTTAGAATACAGAGACACGGGGTACTTCTTGGTGACATCAAAGATCAAATTTATTAGCTGCAGCCAGTAACAGAGATCCTAGAAGTACAATACGGTGTATGTTCTCAGGAGACTGCTCAATTTTACAAGGCAAGCCATCCCTTTTTATGCCAAAAATCACATTCCAGACAAATACTTTACATTTACAAACTGCCCAATCACATGCATCCAGATCAGAGGTATCGCATGACGGTATAACCCACTTTTCAGTTGCCCAGCCCATGATCAATTACTGGTCAAAACCCAACATTCTTCATCAGACAGATCGAACGAACCCATAATAAAAACGGGCACATCCCCATCGTAAACAGACCATAAAGAAAGGAGCAGAGACAGGTGTGAGTAAGATGAGACATATTTGTGTGCAATAAAGGGTGTATGATGTCCTGTGACTTGATCCTCAATCTTGATCAGCTACTGGGAAAGGAACTGGCCTAACAAGTTTGGCTTCAGGCAAGAGGGTCGTTCGTTCAGGTCATTCAGAAGTCAGCTAAAGTGTACGTGTGCTAAAGACTCGTTCGGCCGTAGTCATCGGCCTATGTGAGGGCAACCACAAAATGGCTGCCATACACAAAATGGAACCCAAGGGTTCAGGACGAATCCCTAAATACGTAGTGAATCCATCGGTGTAACGTGATGAAAACACTCATACTTGCCGTACTAACTGGTTACGGTTCGCTAATATCAAATTCGTAACGAAACCATGTCCTTTATGAAACGGGTTCAGGATTCACGGAACCTCAGACCCTCCTTTTGCCCTTACATAGGCAATAACCTACACTCACGTCAATCTGAGTCCAGGTCTATATTCATCAGATCATCAAGATGTTGCTGAAGCATAATCCTATTACTTAGTACCTCTCTTGGGACAGGACTCCTTGCACACGTAGTAGCACAGAGGCCACATATAGCAGGAGCGCACTGCACACAAAGACAGAACAGGAAAAGAATCGCTAAAGCCATCCCATCCCAATGATCATCAGAATCTTCCCTCCCCAGGTGGATAACAATTCCCAGAACCATCCCGTCAACGACCAATCTCCTTTATCCACATGTATAAATTCAGAGATCTTATGTAACTTGGAAATGGCTTGGTACACTGTCGGAGCGTTGTCTGGAATGAAAACACAGCAGCTTGATTGAATCAATTTACATACCCCTCCTCTATCTGCAAGTATGACATCTAATGCAACCCTGTTCTGAAGAGTCATAAGGCGATCCGACTGGAGCTCAGCAGTCAAGTTACTAAGGGCACCAGCAGTTTAAACTATGGTGGACTCAACCACTCTCGTCAATTGCCGTATGTTCCTGCTGTTAACCATAGGTCCCCAAAACGGTAGAAAACCCTTCAAGAAATCTCCAAATTCTTGTCCTGCAGTATCTTCCTTACTGAAGACACCTCTAACAACTCTCGTCTTGTGGTAATCTGCCGCAGCTGTGTAGGTGGGAGGCAACAGGAATGAGACAAAACATGTGCCCGAGAAATCAGGGGGCAACCATGTGTACGCTTTATCGTAACAGACAAAATAGGTACCCTTAGCTGCTAGAAACGGTGGGGAAGTCTGGGACGCAAAAACACACGTTTCAGTGCAAACACTCTTCCCTAACTGAGCTCTCGGATTCTTGCCATTTCCTTGCAGACAGTAATGACCCTGATAGGGTACAATCCAAATCGGGGAGGATCTTTTCGCTCGCTGGTTCTCACTCAGACTAGCTCCATATCCAGTAACGTTCCATCCAATATACGCTAGTGTCTCATCTTTCGGGATAGTCTCATAGGAATCTATTCCTCTAATCATATCTACTATTCCCTTAACTACAGCACTATTCTTTGGATTATCTTTCACAGAACGTAGGGGGTAGACTTCACGACCATAGATGAACATCGTTCTGTATGCCCACACGGAACCATTATAGCTAAATGGCAGGACCAGATAAGGAATACCTTTATCAGTAGTATGGGGCATAAGGCCACACACCCAACAGTTAGTCGTGTTCACTACTAGCTGGTGTTGGTGCAGAAGCTGAACAAAGGAGTTATTAATGAATTCCAATCTTCTAATGGATTCATGTTCAGGCAGAGGGTGAAAAGAATGCGAGGAAACAGTAGAAGAAGGTATGGGTTGTGTAGTGGGTGCAAACGTCACTTGAAAAGAGAATATAATATATCCCATTAAAAACATCATCAAGCTAAGTAACATAAAAAGACATAATATTAAAAAACATTTTCTACTCATGATTCGACACATTTTGCTCTTAAAATTCATTTCTCTAACAGGTCTCTCCATCTTGAAAAACTCCATCCTCTAACCATGCTGTTCACGGCTGTTGGTTCTTCCTATGCTAAGGAATGCGTCTGTCAGTCCAGGGGACGCCCTAGGACCAACCAGAACCTCGACCTTGTGTCTTCGGCTTGCACGCCCAAGTCTTTACACCGCGACCCTACAGCTGAACCTGGATGGCGGTTCGAAAAACAAAAATCGGTCAAAACAGTTTTTCAGATGGGAGAGCTGAATGTCAAAAATAGCAAAAGGAAAATTTCTTATTTTATTTGTCCCATGACTCTTGGTCGTAAATTATAACGGCCTTTATCAGGCAATGGCTGGTCGCAAAATAGAAGTTCAGGCTCAGCAGTGTCCAATCGAACTGACGGTGGCACAGCTTCTTGCAGAAGATCGCCGCTTTCTCGCTCAGAACTTGTCCCAATTAAACGTGCATCGCTAAAAGGCAGAAAACGAGGCACAGTGTCAGTTTCCGAATCAGGGATACCCTCCTGGACCCACCGGTCGTACAGCAAAGGCAAAGGAACCCTCTTACAATGTACGCCCTGGATCCAGTTCTTCTTTCCTTGCACTCGTACTGCAGATCGCGTAGCTAGTAGCACCAAGTAGGGACCAGTCCAACGAGGCTGATCGTTCTTTGTCCTCTGAAAATTCTTGATCAGTACCCAGGTGCCGGGATCGATGGCATGTTCTGAATCTTCAGAAGCCTGAGGCAATGTATCGTGAACCTGTTGGTGTACAACACGCAATTTAGCCGTCAAATCATACAGATAGTCAAGTAATACAGGGTGTTCAATCTCGCTGAATTTTGTCGGCCTCGGCACTCCCCATATGTTTACCGGGCGACCAAAAACTATTTCATAGGGACTAAGTCCCACTCGAGAATGTACAGTCATCCTAGTTGATAAAAGTGCTAATGGCAACACGTCAGGCCATTTAAGACCAGAGCTCACCTGTATCTTGGCCAATTTCAACTTAAGGGTGCCATTATAGCACTCAACTAGACCAGCGGATTGGGGGTGATTTGCAGCATGGAATTTCTGACGAATTCCTAAACCATCACATACTCTCTTCATCACTTGACCCACAAATTCACTCCCATTGTCACTCCAGACCATTCTCGGCAAACCGTACCTAGGGAAAAACTCCTTAACAAGGGCTTTAGCTGTGGACAAGGCAGTATTATCTTTCAGGGGATATGCTTCTACCCATCTTGAAAAGGCACAAACAACCACGAGTACATATTTCAAATTGTTGCACCTCTCCATGTGGATGAAATCTAGCTGCAAAACCTCGAACGGATACGTCGGAGGCGCAAAATGACCAGCTGCAGTTGGAATCCCCTTGCTAGGATTGTACATCAGACAAACCATACAATTTTTGACCACATTCTCTGCGCGCTTAGGAATTCCAGCATTTTGCCATACTGGAGCCAACAACTTACAAATCCCTTTCGTACTGATATGAGCCATTCCATGCGCCATTGTAACCACTGCCAGCATGTACGCATCGGGTAACAACCATTGCTGATGCTCTGACAACTCAACCCAACAACCATTCGAATCCAATTTACCCGTACTCTCTCTCCATACGCTCAACTCTTTCTCTGTAGCTTCAGCTTGAATTGACTTCACACTCTCTATCGTATCTTCACACATTCCTCTATCCGAAACCCATCTCGCTGGACTTGCAACATACATTCGCCTCATCACATCCCTTGCCGTTTCCTTCGCAATTTCATCTGCAAACGCATTACCACGACCAACGTCATCGGTAACCTTCTTATGTGCACTGCATTTCACGATCGCAACTTGCAACGGCAAAGTAAGTGACTCAAGGAGTTCATTTACCAACTGACCATGCAGAATCTTAGCTCCATGCGAAGTCAGAAACCCACGCTCTTTCCACAATCGTCCAAAACTATGAGCCACACCAAACGCATACTGGCTATCAGTGTACACAGTCACTCGTTTCCCTTTTGACAGCACACACGCTCTTGTCAATGCAATCAGCTCTGCTGCTTGAGCTGAGTTATGTGGGATACGTGTAGCTTCAACAATCGTATGCAAAGTCGTAACAGCATATGCCGCAGTCGTATCACCATTCGGGAGCTTGAAGCACGAACCATCTACCCATAAGGTACCATCACACTTTGAAAGAGGAGTGTCCCTAAGGTCTATTCTCCCTTTCGTTTCCTCCTCTGTCCTAAGAAAACAATCATGCTGTTCAGAAACATCTGTCTCCGCTGCAATCGGCAACAACGTAGCTGGATTCAACGTGTTGCATCTCTTTATATGCACATGGCTCGCTAAGAGTGTCAACTCATAACCTGACAATCGAGCACTAGTTAAGTGCTGTGTCTTGGTCCTGTTTAACAAGGTATCCACTGCATGTGGAACCATCACAATCAACGTTTTATCCATCACCAAGCCAGCAGACTGTCGAATAGAAACAGCCGCTGCCGCTGTGGCTCTCAAACAACTCGGCAACGCTCTGGCTACCGGATCCAAAGTCGACGAGAAATGCGCACATGGACGTTGCTTATCACCGAACTGCTGTGTCAAAACTGACAATGCGCATCCCTCTCTCTCGTGGACATAGAGTGTGAAAGGCTTACTGTAGTCGGGGTACCCAACACAGGAGCCGAACACAACGCACCACGCAATTCAGAAAAACTCTTCTGGCATTCATCAGTCCAAGGAATAGGATTCGGAGTATCCTTAACAGTAAGGGCTATCAAAGGTTTCGCAAGAAGCGAAAAATTTGGAATCCACTGTCTACAATACGACGTAATACCCAGGAAAGCACGCACTTCTCTCTGTGAAGTTGGCACACTCATTCTCGCTATAGCTTGGATTCGTTCTGGGGTCAATCTTCTTCCCTCCTTCGATAAGAGATGACCTAAGTAGGTCACTTCTTGTCGACAATACTGCAGCTTCGAAAGAGACACTTTATGATGGAAGTCAGACAAATGACGCAACAACGACAAAGTAGCTTCTTTACAAATCTCTTCTTTGTCAGCAGCAACTAACAAATCATCGACATACTGAACAAGAGCAGCACCATCAGGCAAGACAATCGTATCAAGCTGAGTTTTCAAAGCCTGACTGTAGATTGATGGACTCTCGCAATAGCCTTGAGGAGCGCTCTTGAACCGGAAGCTTCGACCTTCTAAAGAGAAGCCGAAAATATCTCTACTCTCCTTGGCAATCGGGATGCAGAAGAAAGCATTCTTCAATTCAATCACCGAAAACCAAGTGGCTGAAGCTGGAATCATGGTCAGTAAGGCAATAATATCTGGAACAACAGGGAATTGCGGAACTACAAATTTATTCACCTCGCAAAGATCGATCACGAACCTATATACAGGCGGTTGTGAAGAATCAGTACATTTCATAACAGGCAAACCCGGACTATTGCACACATTACCTCTCGTTTCTTCAATCACATCTTTCTCAATCAGGTCACGAATGATCGCTAGCAACGCTCTTTCACCATCACTAGAGATCCGATATTGGGGAATGCGTGGCAATTTAACATTTGCTTTAAGCGTTACAACGTAAGGTGGATTCTCCAAAAGACCCACTTCATTAGGACCAGTAGCCCAAAGAGTATCAGGGAGAGAAGACAATTCCGGTGGAAACCGATCTTTCGACAAATACATCGGAGAGACCACTTTCTTACCTAATGTAAGTTGTACTCCCGAAGGAGAACAATACAACGTCGCGTACAATCTTTTCAACAGATCCAATCCCAACAAGTTCTCACCACAACCTGTCATCAGAATAAGGGGTGCTTCGAATTCACGAGGTCCAACAGAAAGAGACAAAGGATTAGAAATCGGGTTTCTAACGGGGGCGCCAGAAAAACCTACTGAAACATTCGTTAAGCCAGACAAAGGTGCGCCAGGGAGTCTAGAGTGCATGATAGAACTCTTCGTAGCACCAGTATCCAACAGAAAAGGCTCTGACACACCTGATGTAATCACTTCAACGTAAGGTCCACTCTGATCTACTGGAACTGAAACAACTCCCTCTCTTTGTCTATGGCTGTCCTAGCAATCATTACCGTCCATATTTTCACCTTCGACATAGTAATCGTCAGCATAGTACTGAGTCTTCCTACCAGACGCACCATTTTGCTGATCAAAACAATTCATTGAATTTTGTGGATGAAAGGAACGCGCATTCTGGGGGAACACACCCCGTCCCGTACCTCTAGAAGCTTGATGAACACCTCGACCTCTCACACCAGAAACACCATTCGCGCGCTGTAACAGAACCGGGCAACTATTTTTAAAATGGCCCTCTTCTTTACAGTATGCACACTGAGTAGGGCCTACAGAAAAACGCGGTTGAGGAGGCTCAAACCTTTGCGGGTTTCTCTGAAACTGCTGAGGCTGCTGATAATCACGTTGGCTACTACGAGGCGGATATGCTTGCTGCAAAAGAACCTTTGTCTTCAACTCTTTAGTCTTCTTGTCTGCTGTATCCTTCTCATCCTTATCCCTATTTTCGTAGTACTGTGCAGTAGCCAATATCTGTGCTGATGAGGAAACAGCCCAAGAACTCTCTGAATCCTTCAATTTAGTACACAACTCGGGAAGCAAATTATGCACAAACTTATCAACAAACAACCGTTGACCACCTTCCGTACTCATGTCTTGACCACTATGGTCAATAAACGTCTCTTCAAACCTAATGAAGAAATCAGACACACTTTCATCTTTCTTTTGCTTAAACGCAGACAATTTGTCCCAGTTTACCCGCGTAGCAGGCATTAAAGTCTTCATATAAGTAACGATCCTACCAGGAAGTTCTGCAACTAGAGGCTCAGGTTTAGCACCACCAACTTGTCGACCATCCGCAGCACCAATATTGACCCAGGTATCACCTAACTCTTGTGCATGATCAGTATGACGAATCAATCCCCATAAAGGTTGTAGGACCACATTTCCAAACAACATGTCTATGTCAACTAGATTCATAATACATGAGTCTGCAGTCTGTGATAATTCCTTATAATATCCTGCGGGATTTTTACGTGGGTCAGGCAAAGTCTTCTTAAGAGCCAAAACCTCAGCTCGCTTCCACGGAACATGTACCCAAACACGCTGAAAATGAGCTGGCACAGCTGGGGGGTTATTATTTGCACAAGCAGGTACTTCTTCCTTCCATACCGGAGGAACCTCTCTCATTGGATATTGTCGCACTTTTCTCCTAACAGAAGGATCAGGCTCAAACAATGACTGAGAAGGAGACTTACTCCTAAACGACAACAATGTCGCAACTGCTCTCTCAACGTCGAGACCCACTATAGTTCCCTTCGCAAACTCGGACTGTACATGGAACAACTCAGATGGAGTCTGTCCCAAATCACCATCTTCCCATTCTTCACGAAGGAAAGTACACATTTCATCAAAAACATACCTCTGCTTCGGTGCTTCCCATTGACAGAAGACATCCATAACAGACTCTAACTCATATCTAGCAGAATCAGTAACCCATTTATGCGCTAAATTATCTAATACTGTCCTCTCCGTGGGACCAGGTATTTGGCTACGCAACTGCTTACGCTTTGAAACGGGGGTTGTACTCAATGACCCAAAGAACGGAGACAAAAGACTAGAAACAGTATCCGTCATTCTCTGTCGAACAGAAGGAGAAGTTGACAGGACAGGAGATAAAGTGGACTGAGAAAGAGCTAATGTAGGAGCAGTAGCAGAAGAAGTCGTAAGAATTGGAGACGGAGCAGGTAGCAAAGTCGGCGGCCCTTGAGAAGGCTGCGCCAGAGGAGTGGGAGCCAACTGAAGAGGAGGCAATAGCAGGAGGCAAAGCAACCGGAGGTTGCGCAACTAAAGGTTGCGGAGGTGCTGTAACACTCTGCGCATAAGGGGGTGGCGAAGTCAACAAATGTGACATCAAAGGATCTTTCACAAGGTCCTTCTTTGCATCTTGCTGAAGAGGCGGCAAAACTGGATAGCATTTATCAATCGCCATTTTACGTTGCCTGTGCAACTGCTCACTCGCTTGTTCTTCTTAGTTATCTTTAAACTGTATAGCAGCTTGCATTATCGAGATACCCTTTTCTCTTTTATTCCTCTTCGCTAATTTAATTTCTTTCTGTTTGGCTTCCTTTCGCCATAGGCGGAAAGAGTCAAACATCGCAGGCCGGGTTTTTTTCTTAAAAAGTCTAACCTCTAGATTATCTAAAATTTCCGTGTCATAACTACCATATTGGGGCTACTTTAGGGCACCGTCCTTTCTAGTGTAGCGAATCCACACTTAATTATACGTGATGGGGCCCACGCCATGTTTTACATAGAGCTCATAGGTTGGAGTTCCAATCGGAGGAACCGGACACGAATCCTCCAATCGGGAATCCCTATTACAACCACAACAAAATAACTTTCCAAGTCTGCTAAGACCAGGCATCTTCGCTCACTAGTCTAGCTTCAAACTTCAAGGGAATATCAGACACCATACTCTCGTGAATACACGAGTCCCTCGGCTTTGGAGCTTGCAAGTCCCAAATCAAAGATCCCAAGGGATACCCAAAAACTAAGGACTGGGAGACGCTCCACTCATACTTAACTGAAGTATCGATGACGTCGCCAGAAGACCCGTCTATCGTCTCGCACTACAAATCATCAAAGGCTCCAAGACAGGGCGACAGTCAGGGCAGCAGTCCTTTGTAGCCGTCGGAAAGCGGGGAACCTCGCAGCAAAGACTTTCGGACCACGACGACATACAGGGGTCGATGAAGTGGCAGGCCTTCCTCCAGAATTTTCACACGAAGCTCCTCACGATCCTCAGGCTTGGACCGGTACCGCTTTGGGTGCCAATTGAAGAACCGGGTTTTTAGAACCTAGTGGTGCCAGGGGAAACGCCTAAAGTCTCCGGGTCCACCTGTCTTAGAATACAGAGACATGGGGTACTTCTTGGTGACGTCAAAGATCAAATTTATTGGCTGCAGCCAGTAACAGAGATCCTAGAAGTACAACACGGTGTATGTTCTCAGGAGACTGCTCAATTTTACAAGGCAAGCCATCCCTTTTTATGCCAAAAATCACATTCCAGACAAATACTTTACATTTACAAACTGCCCAATCACATGCATCCAGATCAGAGGTATCGAATGACGGTAAAACCCACTTTTCAGTTGCCCAGCCCATGATCAATTACTGGTCAAAACCCAACATTCTTCATCAGACAGATCGAACGAACCCATAATAAAAACGGGCACATCCCCATCGTAAACAGACCATAAAGAAAGGAGCAGAGACAGGTGTGAGTAAGATAAGACATATTTGTGTGCAATAAAGGGTTTATGATGTCCTGTGACATGATCCTCAATCTTAATCAGCTACTGGGAAAGGAACTGGCCTCACAAGTTTGGCTTCAGGCAAGAGGGTCGTTCGTTCAGGTAATTCAGAAGTCAGCTAAAGTGTACGTGTGCTAAAGACTCGTTCGGCCGTGGTCATCGGCCTATGTGAGGGCAACCACAAAATGGCTACCATACACAAAATGGAACCCAAGGGTTCAGGACGAATCCCTAAATACATAGTGAATCCATCAGTGTAACGTGACGAAAACACTCATACTTGCCGTACTAACTGGTTACGGTTCGCTAATATCAAATTCGTAACGAAACCATGTCCTATATGAAACGGGTTCAGGATTCACGGAACCTCACCATGATGGTTTGACTTGCAGAGGAGTCTAGTTGAGTGATGTTTTTCACCAGAGCCATGATGGTCTGACCAGCAGAGCAGTCTAGCTGAGTCATCTTTTTCACCAAAGACATGATCGTTTGAGCAATGATGGTTTGACCTACAGAGGAGTCTAGCTGAGTCTTCTTTTTTACCAGAACCATGACAGTTTGACCCGCAGAGGAGTCTCGCTGAGTCATCTTTTCACCAGAGCTATGATGGTTTGAACCACACAAGAGTCTAGCTGAGTCATCTTTTCACCAGAGCCGTGACAGTTTGACCTGCAGAGGAATCTAGCTGAGGCATATTTTCACCAGAGCCATGAAGGTTTGAGTTGCAGAGGAGTCTAGCTGAGTGATGGGTTTCACCAGAGCCATGATGGTCTAACCTGCAAATGAGTCTAGCTGAGTCAACTTTTTCACCAATGCCATGATGGTCTAACCTGCAGATGAGTCTTCCTGAGTCATGCTTATTACCAGAAACCACAATGGTCTGACCGACTTGTTATTTATTGATCTTAAAGGTGCCCACCAAATTCTTATCTCTAGTAGTAGAATCAGGAAGGGGTCAGCTCAGATCAAATACTGCAAACACAGAACTGCAAAAACTGATCCCTAAAAGTATTAATTCTGTAAAAATATAAAGCAAAACTAGTTCTTGAACTGTAATGTTTAGATCCTCCCTCAAGGCCAATAGGGTATTTTTATACATATATTTAGAAAGAAACTGATCTTTCGACCTATTACAGCAAATTGTCAGAATCCCTTCCATCGACCTTCATTCTATGGACGCTGTTAGACATTTCAGCCTTAGAGTGGTTTTCTCATATACGTTTTGCCTCACTCGTCCAGTTTTTTCAGTCATTGTTTTTGTTGGCATAGGACCCGGTGCACTTTACCACTGCTGACCAGTTCTAAAGTGCATGTGCTCACACCCTGAAACATGGTATAGTTGGCTTAAACCCAATTGCACATTTAATTTGCTTGTAAGTCCCTAGTAAAGTAGTGCTACCTGCACCCAGAGCCTGTAAATTAAATGCTACTAGTGGGCCTGCAGCACTGATTCTGCCACCCATTTAAGTAACCCTTTAAACATGTCTCAGACCTGCCACTGCATCCTGAGTGTGCAGTTTTAAATTGCCATTTCAACTTGCAAAATAGGCTTTTGCCAGGCCTAAACTTACTTTTTATTATGTATAAGTCCACCCTAGGACAGGTCATACACAGCCCATAGGGAAGGGTGCAATGTAGTTAAAATATTAGGCAACTGCTTTCAAGTTTTACGTGTCCTGGCAGTGAAAAACTCTTAAGTTACTTTTCACTTCGGCAAGGCCTACCTCACCCATAGGATAACATTGTATTACCTTATTACATTTAATAAATGATAACTTACAATTGGGAGCAGGTAAGAACATTAAATTTGGTGTCTAAATAATTATAATTTAAAACCCTCTTTAATGGTAAAGTTGGATTTTAAGTCAAAACTTTTAGAAGGTTTTAAATGAAACTGTGGGTAGTGATCCTGTTAGGGAAATAGAGGGTGGGATCCATACAAATCAACAATACAGTGAGAAACGCCCTACATCATAAATTCTTCAATGGTTTCAAAGGCCACATATTTACTCCGAGCCTACACTTTCAAAAACTCATTTGGTATTCTTTAAAGAATTATTTTGATTTTATTAAACACCTGTACAATTAACAGAAATGTACTGAAGATATTCATTTGTGGACCAAACACATTGACAACTTAGAAACAAAAACATTATGAACAAGTATTGGTAAAATACATTACAGACTTGTTTTGAAGCATACAGCAAATGCACATAATACCTAATCCTGGCATATCATCTCGAAAGGACTTTTTTTGATCACAGAATGGTTATAATACTTTCTCATAAAATACTTAGCATAGTCAGGAAAAAAGAACATTTAACATGAATCTGCAAAACTTACATGTATGATATAAACATATACCAAGGTAACAAAAATAAGTGTCCAACATGAATTGCATCAGCATCGGAGATACACGCTTGGCCTCCTTACGTTTGTCACAAGTCCAGGAAGTGGTCCCTTGGGCACAATGTTCCACCTTTAGCCGCAACTTTAAGAGGCTTAAATTGTCATAAATCCAGTCCTCTGGCTTCTATTAGCCTTTATGTGGTTTTGCTCCCGACCTCACTGAATTACACCGACGTGTTTCGACCTTCCGTTGCCCCCGCAATTATTTATGAAGGTGCTTGTCAGGGCTCTCAACATTGCATAGCGGACACTACGTGTATACAAAAATAAAACTATATGTCATATTTCCTGAGGACAAGCCTCATTGTTTAATACATTCAATGAAGTCAGGAGGAGCCCTACAATCCTTGGATTTTACATTCCAGTTTCTCCCTGGTGTAGAGGGTGTGCGCCATGAGGTAATTGCTGAAGTGTGGCAACTGATTGGTCTCTTCCCATGATGGTGTGTTCAGCGTAAAGTGATAATCATAGATCAATTCAACACCGCACTTCCTAGCACGACATGTAAATTAATATTTCCATTAAACACCCCCCTTTTATGTTCTATGTTTTATAGCCAAACAGTGTGTATCTCTGCAAACATACAGGTACAATGCTACAAAACCTGGTGTGATTTATATATAACGCCAGCCGGCATCCGTAGATGGGGGGGACCTCCCGGATAAACTGTTCTCGGTGTGGATTGTTGGCAGCTGATAGTACACACACTTTTGCCACCTGTCCCAGTTTGTCTCAACTAAAACTACAAATTGCACAGCGCTTAGAACAGATTTTGGGCTATCCAATCGTATTGACCACCCAGACTATTATGTTGGGGATTTCTAACCAACCGGTGATTGAGGCGGAACGTAAATGGGTTTTTATCGTAATGGCGGTATTGCGACTCTGCCTTGCCGCAGAATGGTTGGAACCAACACCACCGTCTATTCATGTTTGGTTCAGTAAATTATTATTTGTATATCAACGGGAAATGTCGGTGCTTAAAAGTAGGGGTAGAAATGCTAGAGGGAAAGGAGAAAAGATTTGGGGATCGTTAACCAAATGGATTAATTTGGATACAGTTTAAGATGATGAATTGTTTTTGACTCTCTCTTTCTTTTCGTTTTCTTCTTTTTTTGTTTCCTTTTTTCTTTTAATCTTTTCTCTCTCAAAAGGATCCACCGGGGAGGGGAGGGGGAGGTGGGGATAATATTTTCTAAAAATGGTGTGTCATATATACCATATGTATGTATAGCTGTCATACAGGGAAATTTATATAATGTGTTTCTGTTTTTGTTATATATGCTGATGCCCTAAAATAAAGTAGATAAAAAAAAACACCCCCCTCATATGTTAGCTCATACCTGCGCTCTTTCTTTGATTCAGTTTGAAGTATCTCTGCCTCTGTGTGTTGGCAGTCTCTAAAGCAGGGTAAACAAATACACTATTAAAATGGCCCTCAGGGAACTTTATACGATAGTAATATTTTAAAGAACTCACTGGCTCTCACGCCCACCTGGAATCAGCTGCCTTGTGACTCGCTTAAACTGCGGTCTTAGGTGTGGGGAAAATCTTCACCTAAAGCTCAGGCCTCTGGACAGGAGGGAAAAAGACATCAATCAATCAATCAATCACATGTTTGTTAAGCGCTACTACTCACCCGTGAGGGTCTCAAGGCGCTTGGGGAGGTGGGTTTTGCAGGTTCCAGTCCATCGAGGAGTGGGTCTGTAGCAGAGACAGGTTTTGAGGTTTCTTGTGAAGATGGGGAGAGACGTTGTCTGTCTGAGGTGGAGAGGGAGGGCGTTCCAGGCTCTGGCCGCGAGGAAGGAGAAGGAGCGGTCGCCTGATCTGGCCTTTCTGGTGCGGGGGACCACTGCGTAGGAGAGTTGGGCTGATCGTAGGGTCCTTTGGGGTGCGTGGAATTTGAGTCGGCTGTTCAGGTATGCTGGTCTGGTGTAGTGGAGGTTCTTGTGATCGTAGGTGAACATCAGCCCATTACACCGTCACAAAGTACAGTGATCAGCTCATGCCTTATAAAGCAGTAAGGAGGGCGCTGATGTCGTTTGGATGGCAGAAAGAATTCCTCAGTGTTGGGTTAGGTCCGGACACAATGAGATGCACACGTTTGTGCACACATGGCAACGCTCTCAGGTGCCTCATTGGAAGCTTGTTTTATAAAAATGCCAGAAGGTATCATGCATATCACTTGGGACTCTGGGTGATGTAGTTTTGCACTACTCCTAATCTATGCAGTTGAATATAGAAGAGCGGGGTGTACACTTCCTTTGCTTGTGTTATTCAGATGAGCTTGAGGCAAGGTTGTACGGATTTTGCGTGCTTATGTCTTCACAATGATGTATAAATACATAAATACCAGCTAAAAGTGATTACAAACATAAAACAGTATGGAACTTATTCAAACTTGTGGTGCTCAGTGCCCATTTTCCAGTCAACAACATGAAAATATAAACATTATTCACACACATCATGACATCAATATTCACAGTATTACATGTCATTCAACTCATTGTACAAAAGAAATGCCAATCTGACACTTTTCAGTTGTGTGCAGCTTTAATATCATTTGTGCCTTGAGGTGTAATAATACAGGTTCTGCATTTGTAGTTTTGACAGGTCTCGGCACTGTCCATCTCAACCCTAACAGTGCACGGTTTGTTTACACATAATGTCGTACCATGGGAGCGTGCATTATTTTACTGTGGAAACCTGATTTGTGCTGAACCATGGGCTTCTTTATTTCTTTTTGGTCTTTGTCTATATATTCTTTCTCACAGGGATATAGTACACCACATTTTTTGTATTGCAGTTAGTGAATTCTAAGAGATTGATTACGATGTCGCTAGGAAAGGCTCCAGATGACATTCGGTTTGTCCGAATCCGATTCAGAACCCGTCTTTCCGACCGATTCACACACTTTTCCAAACGACCGACTGCGATGGTTGGAAACCATTCCGGCTTTCGAACTTGGTTCCGAATGGCATTCGGAGTAACCAAGTCGGTCGGAGCTGAATTGTAGAGGTCTATGGAATGCGTTTCTGAACAAGCCATTACGAAGTCACATTCGGACAGCCTTTCCGAATTAGTTGCTCTGACACTGATCGGCTGTCGGATTCTGACTTGGGGGGTCTGTAGCAGGCCCCACTTCACTTCGGGGTCTCCGAATGGGGGATATGAGGGTACCCTTGGGTCCCCCATTTCCAGGCATGCAGTGTGACAGGCACCATAGGGTGCCAGCCACAGAGTGCACAATTTTCCACACACTCCCTTTTCTTCAATGTGAGCCTGTTTTGTAGATCGGAACACAGGCTCCCATTTAAGTCAAAGAGAGTCCGACCAAACAGTGTTTGAAACCATCGTAATTGGTCTGTCAGACTCCGATTCGATCGGAATCCATTCTCAAACCGATTCGGTCGGAATGCTTTCCAGATGACATCGTAATCGACCCATAAGTGTTTAATCTTTCATCTGTGGTGGCCTCTCACTAGGGAAGCTTCAGAAAGGTACCTAGAATTGGGGTCTGGGTTTTCAGTGCAGTATTAGATCTGACGAGAATATCCTGTATGTTTTGGTTACGTTTCAGTGTGAACATTGGCAGTTCTTTGAATTGTTGGGGTCCTGTAACAAAATAATCCTTCCATCGTTTCTGATCGAGTTCTATATTAGAAAGGTCTCTCTTGAGAAGGTTGTGACCCAAACCATTGGATTGGTTTCCTGTTTAGTGCCTGGCGATAAATGTGATCACCACCAGGGTCATGTAGTGGATAATAATCGCTACAAGTAACTATAGAATGGGCACATGTTGACACAATTAATTTGGATACTTGAGAGGGGACTTCTCTTTCTGGCACGTAAATGTAAACATATATATTATGATTTTTTTTGCAGTATTTGTTTTCCGTGTCGTTGGGAACCTCCTCCGCACGTGACGATCAAGTTATGATCACTTTAGAATACTTTATTTTGGCACAGTGACCGAATTGCGGTTGGGCCAATATCAGGACTAAGAACGACATACGTCCCGAAGAAGACCGGGGTGACCTCTGAGGCGCAGTAAGTCGGTCGAAACATGTTGGCACAAGCAGTACCAGGAGGGGTGTTTTGAGAACCTAATTGTCTCTATCAAACACGACCCATCCTATTTTCTTTTAATCCTGATTGTGGAACCCATAAATAAAGGTTTGAGTGGTATCCTCAAACCAGTTTTAGAGCACATTCCCATTAACTGCGCTTTGTCGTATCACTAGTCCCAATCACAGGGCGATATTCACTGATCTATCACTGTATGTATTGTATTTGTAATTGTGTTCTGTCTTGTGGTCTCTCATTTTTAGTTTTTACCCCCTCCCTTATGCTCGGCCCTGAGTGTGGCTACACCAGGGCGTTTTGTTAGCAGACCCGATGATGAAGCATGTCACACACTTCTGTGTGTGAGTGAGGGCAGTTTTTCAAAACTGATGTATTTCTTTCTGTCCCGTGTTGTTACACGTGTACTTTAATCTCTCCACCCCTTCTTGTGTGTATACTTTGCCTTGGGGGTTTGGGGTGGAGGAGTTCTATAATATATTGACACTCTCCCCTTCTTTGTGGATAGTGGTAGTGCCTGGCTGGAACAGATTCTCTCTCTGTATGAACCATGCACGTTTCATAGCCTTTTTCCCCATTGATTTTTTAGGTAGTCCATTTGCTGAAGTTTCACAAAGAGGTTCTCAGCATTCCAAAAATAGTCTTACTTCTTCCTGCAATTTCTCCTTATGCAGAGGAACTGACTATATGTTATATTATCCCTCAGGCTCCTCTGGTGGAAGCTGGAGTTGTGGAGTTTTTCTCAATCATTGGTATGCAACAAGGTTACACTGTGTTATTGGGGAAGAGGTGTGGCGCAGCAGCCAGGGTGCCTGACTCCGGACCACAGGGTTCTTGGTACGATCCCCGGCTCCGGTGGCAGGTTAGCCCGGCACCATGTGACTCTGGGCAATAGCTTGCTTAATCTTCCCGACGGCCCCCAGCGCAGGGACACATCCGTCGGAGGCAGCTGTGCGCTTTACAAATGCTGACATTTACATTTTCATGGTGTATTGTGATATCCAGGGTTTGGATCTCCTTCTTATTAGAAGCAATTGAGAAATGAGCATCTGGACTTCTTGAGTTGAGTCCATTCACAAAGTTTGTGATCTCAGTATTCAGACAAAATAAACCAAAATATTGTCATACTAAATATCATGTCTAAAATATCTTGATATAGAAATATTGTCTGCAAGAATATCGCTGTCAATAATATCGATATTAAATTCAGAATATCGATTTTGAAAATAACAAAATCATTAATATTTTTTACAAAAATGTTTTTGTGTATAATATTGTTTTTCAAGTATTGTTGTGTATTTTAGTTTATGTTTTAAATGTATATGTAATGAATGTTTTGTATAATTATTGTATGTTTTTTAATATAGTTGTTACATTTTTAGTAGTTTTTAAATTTAGTTTCATAAATTGCTCTGATTTTTAGTACTGGAGTGGGTTATGGGGGACAGGGTGGGAAGTCGTGTATTTATAATGAATTTTTAATTAATATGAATTATAGAATTCATAATTAATTATGTTAATTGTGTAATTCTTTTTTTAAATTAAACTTTATGTGTGGGTTTTGTATTTTGTAGGGGTATAGGGTGGGAAGTAAATGAACTATAATTATAATTAATAAGTCATTTTTAATAAATCATTATTTAATTGATAATTATGTTGATTGTGTAATAAAAAAAATATATGTTACATTTTAGGTGTGGGTTGTGGGTTTTGTAAGGGTATTGAGTAGGAAGTCAATTAATTATAATTAATTACTTGCTAATGTTTAATTAGTATTTAATACTGCATCTTTTAATATTTATGTTAATAGAGTGATTAAAAAAAATCGGAGTTAAATTTCAGGTGCGGGTTGTGGGTTCTGGAGGGGTGTAGGGTGAAAAATAAATTTGTTTAAATTTAAGTAATATTTAATTCTGAATTAATTTTAAGTAAGTAATTGATTATTAATAATGCGAATTGTGTTATACATTTTTATAAATGTTAAATTTTAGCTGCAGGTTGTATGTTTTGTAGGGGCATAGGGATTGCATTGTCTGGAGTGGGTATAGTAATTTTACCCCTCAGCAATCCAACACTATCCCAACTGTTTCACTGACTGGAGTGGGAATAGTACATTTTATCCCTTGCCAATCCAACACTTTCCCTACCGTTTCACTGACTGGAGTGGAAATAGTAATTTTTACCCCTACGCTATCCAACACTTTCCCTACTGTTGCACTCTCTGGAGTGGAAATAGTAATGTTTACCCCTACACTATCCAACACTTTCCCTACTGTTGCACCCTCTAGAGTGGGAATAGTAATTTTTACCCCTACGCTATCCAACGCTTTCCCTACTGTTGCATTGCCTGGAGTATGAATAGTAAGCGCTACCTCTTGCAATCCAATACTTTCTCTACTGTTGTATTGACTGGAGTGGGAACAGTACATTTTACCCCTCCACAATCTAACACTTTCCCTACTGTTGCACCTACTGGAGTGGGAATAGTAAAGTTTTCCCCTGCGCAATCCAACACTTTCTCTACTGTTGCACTTATTAGAGTGGGAAAAGTACATTTTACCCATCTGCTATTCAACACTTTCCCTAATGTTATATTGACCCCTAATGTTATATTTACCCCTAATGTTATATTTACCCCTACGTAAACAAACACTTTCCCTACTGTTGCTTAGACTGTAGTGGGAATAGTAAATTTTACCCTTACTGAGTCAAGCCTTTTTCCTACTGTTGTATAAATTGTAGTGGGGATAGTCTGTGTATTATTTATAGAATGTTATTGTTTAGTTTACTTTATTTAAAATAGAATTATTACGTTTTTGTGTATGTTAAAATATAATATTTACAATTAATAATAAATGTTATATTTTTTATTATTATTATTAATATTATTAATGCCTTGGCTGCAGCAGGAACTCCAGCCCGGTGCTGGACATTCCAATCGCGGGCGTGGTCGTGACGAAACCCAGCCGTCATGTGCAGAGGCCACCCGCGGCTCATGACAGCTGGGTTCCGTCATGAGCATCGAACGAGTTAATATTATTATTATTATCATTATTAATCATAATAATAATCATAATAATAATAATAATAGTTACTTTTAAGTAAATTGATAGTTTGTTTGTTTACTTTGTTTAATCGTAAATAAATTAGTATTTTTTTTACTGTTATTATGTTATTGGATATATCCAAAAAGAATTGTTTATTTATTAAATTTAAAATATTTTGTAAATTAAAATTTTAAATTGAAAATATTAGTTTAATAATATTCTCAATTATATATTGCTAACTAAATATATAGATTACTATATATGTGTGTTTTTTTTAAATAGTAGTTATATTTTCTCAAAATACATTAAATATTTTTAATTTGCATTATATTAGTGTTACTTTTAATATATTTAATGTTTATTATTTATATTTATACATATGTTTTTTGAAACGCTATTTTGTACAATGGTATTAATGACAATGATATTTTTAATTCAATTTTTGACGACTTTTTTGACAACGATATTTACGTGATGATATTTTGGTATGGCGATATTTCCAGAGGCGATATTTTGTCAGTGAACCATGATCTGTTCTTCTGGACCCTCCCGTATCATTAATATATTGTCGATATATCGCTTCCAGGCGGTGATGTGCTGTCTGAATGGGTTGTTGTTCAGAATCCATATCTCTTCATATATAGCCATAAACTTATTGGCCATATCCAGCCCGAAGGGCTGTCCCTTGGGTTGGAGGTAATATAACTTGTTAAAATGGAAGAAAATGTACTTCAGGCATACCTTGGCAAATTCCAGTATGTACTCCATGGGGACCTCATGGGGCCTATGCCGTTTGCTTTGAGAATATTCCATAGTCTCTCAAACTTGTGGTATGTTGCTCAAATGGCTGGTTTCTTCACGATCCAGTGATCTTTATTCATAGATTATATTTGCAGGTCAATTCTGGTACCCCCCATCTGTAGGTTTGTCTTCTTGTCGTGATTTCTTGTTCCGGTTGAACCATCGCCTTCCTCTGTTTCTTCCACGCCCCCTTCCTCAGCCTAGGACTAAGAAAGTACCCGGTTGGTTGGAGGCATCACTTGTAGATGGTTTTCAGTCACTCGAACTATCAGAGTAGGATGAGGTGTCTGAAAAAGTGATGAAATTCATCTTACTCCGACCTTGAAACTGGTTTCCTCGCACCTAAGACCGCCGTTCCGGCGAGTCACATGGCTGCCGATACCAGGAAGGCACAAGAGCCAGTCGGCGCTTTCAAAACGTTAAGTATTTGTAACATTCCCTTATGGTCATTGTATCAGTGTATTTGTTTACCCTGCTTTAGAGGGTGCCAACACACAGCAGTGGAGATATTTCAAAGCCACACACTGACCAATAAAGGAGCGCATATATGAGCTAATACGCAAGGAGGCTACTGAATGTGTATAGATGGTGTTGAGTTGACCCATGATTATCTCTTCAGGTTGAACACATCATCCTGGGGACAGACCAATCAGTACCACATTACAATAATGACCACACTGCTCACACAATCTACACCACAGCAAGACTGATATGTAAATCCAGGGTTGTTAGGGCTTCTCCTGACTCCATTAAGCGTTTTAAATGATGAGGCTTGTCCTCAGAAATGTGACATATCATTTCTTCATTGTTTACACGTAATGTTCACTTTGTCAACTTGAGCGCCTAGAGGGAGACCTTCATAAATCATCGCTAGGCCCAAAGAAAGTTGTAACCCATCGTGAGGTCGAGGATACAGGCACAAACAGGCTAATAGAAGCCAGAGGACTGGATTTAAGGAAATTAAAGCCTCTTAAAGTCACCGCTAAGGGTGGAACAGTGTCCCGCAACTACATAGAGCCACTTTTTGGACTCATGAAAAATATAAGGACAAGCTTCAATACCTTATGTGGATGCAATGTTATGTTGGACACTTATGTTTTTTATATGGATGTATGTTTATAACATAAATGTGAGTTTTGTGGATTTATTGAAGTTAACTGGGTTCCTTCTGACTATATTAAGTATTTTATGTGAATGTTTTATAACCATTCTGTGATCAAAAAAGTCGCTTTGTGATCACGTGCTATAATTAAGTATTGTGTGCATGTGCTACATGTCTCAAAACAAGATTAAGTGAAGTCTTTTACCTTTAATTGTTCATAATGTTTTCATTTCTAATTTGTCAATTTTGTTGTGTCCACAAATGAATGTCTTATAATCAAATGGGGGAGGAAGAAGCTGAGATTCATTCAGCTCTGATCCGGTAGATACACTATCAAGGGGGAATGAATCACTCGTCCTGTGTGTAACCAGGGTCTCGGCTTCTGGTCGTCTTAAAAACCCTCATTCACGAATTAACCATTGGAGCGGTATATCTTAATTCTCTGCCTGGTGGATTACGTGAAAAGCATCATCATCGGGTCTTTTTTATGCTTTCCTCCACTTGCAGTGAGTGTAGAGTGGAGTGTGATTAAAATTACCTCCATCTAACAACCTCGGTCATATTATGTTGAGGATGGGGTAAGTATAAAATAAAGGAGGCAGTGCGAAAATAGAAGGGTTACTGTTCTATGGCACCCAGTGAAGATCATAGCTGGTCGACATGTTTCAGCCCATGGTGCCCAGTCGGGTCAGCAGGCTTTTTTCAGGACCAAGTAGTTGTACGCTACTATGTAGTAACGTGCCGGAGTTAGTAGTGCACTTACCCTTCTTCTTAAGTGAGCCTGTTCGCTCACTTATGAGTTAACGATGAATTGTGTCTACAACTGGAAAAAGAAAAAAGACCGTAAAGAAGAACAATACAGCAATTAAGGATCTATTGTGATCTAATTTCTGTCAAACTTGATGCTTACAGTTATCTCTTAAGAACTACAGAGTCTCTGGGCCATATTATCAAGAACGGCTATAACATTACTGCCGCTTTAGCAGCAGGAAACTGCCTCTAAAGTGGCGATAAGGGGCTTGATCATATGCCCTTGAGAATTCCCATAGAAGCCCAGGTTTGATGTCCTTCCCACCAGAACCTGAGCTTCTATTGGAATTCTCTAGGGCATATTATCAATCCCCTTATCGCCGCTTTAGCGGCAGTTTCCTGCCACTAAAGAAGAATAATGTTATCACCGATCTTGATGAAATGGCCCTTTGAGTAATGCCAAGAGAGGAAGAATATCACATCTGAGCGTTGCTGTAATCAATGCGTTAATCGAGTGCAGGACTGATTAGTGTGCGAGTGCCGTTGAAAAGGAGGAAGAATAAATACAAGTTTGAGCACGTGGAGCGCATTAAGAGCCACTCGGCATATTTAGAATGGTGAAAATTAGGCCTGGATGGTAAATTCCGTTCTGTTACCGGAATTTGCGGAATTTGGGTATTTTGCGTTCGGCGGAGAACGCGAAATTGCCCAAAATTCTGCGTTCCCGCAACTTCGCGAAATTGTTTGCTTGTTCGCGTTCTCAAAATGCATATTCGCAAGATATTCCCCCCCCGAGCACGCAAACAGGGATTGCGAGCAGTGAAAAAGCATTGCGAACAAGGAATTCCGCGTGCTTGCCTAATTTCTGTGTGTCCGCGGAGATTTTTTACCGTTTCGCAGAGATTTGCATAACGCGATTCCGCAAATTCCGCCCACCCCTAGTGAAAATGCTACCTCATTTGGGAGATGGCACTGCTCTGTCGGGTGGGACGGGAGGTCGGACACTCTCTGTGGGAGGCAAGTAGAGGGAAGTAAAGGGATTGAAGCTTTACCATTGTGGCGCGCAGTAGCGTACCGTGTCCTCCCGTCTAAGAAAGAATACCTTTGTGAGGTCCTGTTTGCAACTTGTGCTGGCTCCGTCATCCATGCCCCAGTGACGCGGGCAGGTAGAAGATGCTATTTGTAGAAGTATAGTGATGACCAAAGAGTTGGCATAGTTGATAGACTATGTTTATGCGTTAGTCATCATGTAATGTCTGATAATTCTTCCCAGGGCAGATTCTTACTTTGGGTATAATTAAGATTCTGAAATGGTGTCATTTTGAACAGTTGCTTTTAGGAAGGTCCAACTGATTCTTGGCAGTTCATCGTCGTAAACGCGATAGTGGGTGCTGCGCTGTTATACGGCATGAATGATTGGCATGGTTGAAAGACTTAGGGCCATATTATCAAGAACCTGGGCTTCTATGGGAATTCACAAGGGCATATTATCAAGCCCCTTATCGCCACTTTAGCGGCAGTTTCCTGCCGCTAAAGTGCCGATAATCTTAACTCCGTTCTTGATAATATGCCCCCATGTGTTAACATATGGTGGGCAGGCAATATCAGAACTGAACTGCCAACGTCACACCAATCTAGCACCTTGATATATGCCCGAAGTAACACTTTGCATTTAGGAATCATCCTTACACACATAACCCAGATTTAAACATATGATGACCCACCATACTGCAGTCACTGTCGGACCATGTGCTGTTCTTTAAAAACTGCTGGCACCGTAACATTCTGAGCCGCATGAGCCTGGCAGTGCCAGCAATACGGTGAGCAGCTGGGCAGTTGGCAGGGTGAGGCATGCTGAACTGTACATACCACCTGGCTTGCGCAAATTATTCAGAGCACCTCCCCGATCTGTACAACGGTGATTAGATGTGATCACCCCTCACGGATCGTTACGCGCAGCAAATTATTGTTGGTCGCGGGGAGGGCCCTTGCTGATTCGGTCGCATGTGTGCTAAGCGCTTCTCCCCAGCAAGACCCACCAGTTCCCCCAAACCACTTCTCAGGTACAAGTTCCTCTCCATGGAAGCTTTCCTGCCTGGGCTTCCTTTGTTCCTTGATGGATCCCTGGGGCATATTATCAAGCCCGCGATAAAAGCGTTAGCGACTTTTTAAAGTCGCTAACGCATTTATTAATTATCGCACTATTCTCAATACGTCTCTAACCGGAGTTAGAGACGTATTCCTGACTTCATCTATCGCCCTCGCACTGGGGGCGATAGATAACGCTAATGGGATGCAGGGTGGGCGTTCCCACGTCCAACCACATGTAGAATGTGGTTGGATGTGGTAACACCCTATTATCAAGGCAGGCGTTGGGAGAAGGAAACCTGCGATAAACTTGTTTATCGCAGGTCTCCCAACGCCTGCTCTGACCAGGCGTTAGGCATTGATAACATGGGGGTGTGGATCATAAAGCTGAATCCACCCCCCATATTATCAAGGCACACATTAGCGCGTGACAACAACACTTGTTTTCACGCGCTAATGTTCCCTATTGCTGACTATCACATAGGTCATATTAAATCCGGCGATAGGGAAATGTGCGATGTGCGTTTTTTAACGCACATCTTGATAATATGCCCCCCTACTCCTGATCCTTGGCAGGAGCACTAGCCATCTGCCCATGTATCTTTCGTAGTAGGAATAGACTCACCAATTTTGTGGATATTTTATCAGCCACCTGCCAGATGACTGTGTCTTGAAGCAACCAGCAGGCACTGGAGGTATGCAAGGTGTACCTGCCGCTGGTGCAGTTATCTCAACCGGCTACCTACTCTTAATATCATCACTCAAATTCTTCTCTTTTTAAGAGGAAGTGGAATAAAGACACCAACCTTTACTTTGAAAATTGATTTTTGAGGCTATTGAGCTCATCCACAGCTCTCCCAGCCTTCTATTCCTGCCTCTGGTGCAGTTACCCCAGATGGCTACCTACTCTTTCTATGTTCACTCAAGGTCTTCTCTTTGTAAGAGGCAGTTCAGTACAGACACCAACTTATACTTTAAAGATTGATTTTCAAGGTTCTTAAGCCCACCCACAGCTCTCCCAGCCTTACAGGCCACCGCCCCTGAAGAGTACATCTCATAGTGGCCCTGGAGGGACTATTGGGCCTGATTCACAAAGGAAAACGTACACTTTTGTGTAACTTTACTACTTTTTAGTATTCACAAAGGTAAACTTAGACCAAACGTGTATCTTTACTAATCGCAGCTTACCTTTGTGAATTCCGAAAACTAGTAAAGTTAGACTTTTGGTCTAATACTGAAATGAAGTAAACTTACACAAAAGTGTAAGTTTACCTTTGTGATTCGGTTCCATTGTGTCTCTCCTTTGCCATCACCTGGGTGAACTTACAAACGTCTGGCCCCATCACCTAATTCGACCATTTAACTGTTCACAAGGTGGCAACCTTCATGCACGCTACTTCCAAGAAACCCTGATGGTGTAATATCATGGAATTGCACATTGTCAATGCTGCCCACTGTAATGGACCTTGAGTGCAGGATTGACAGTGGAGGACTGGTGAGGGTGGGAGCGAAGAGGAGGGACCCGCCTCCTCCTTGAGTGACATTGGTGGAAGCCTGTTGGATGAAGTGGGGCAGAAGGAAGAGTTGGGCTCCTTGCACTGCCTTTGAAGTTATTCCTACACCTCTGTGCTGTGTGCTACTATTGTCTGTATTTCTCTCAAGACCCGGCTGTGCCAGTGTTGTTGAATCCTAGTGTTTGGGTCTTTGTCTGCATAAGTAAAGGATGCTGGAGTTGGACTGCATGTATCAAAGTATTTTGAAGTGTGTCGTTCTGCAGGGAGCCTCATATGTCACTTTACATCCAGACTAACGTTTTTTTTTATGAGAGCCCTGCATCCCTTTTACACCATGTAAAGCGGTGCATGCGTGACGCAGAACTCTGAATCAGTTTTATGAAGCCTCGCAAAGCCACCCTGAGCGGCTTGAGTGGCTGCATAATTCTTGAGTAAGGCGACTCAGTACAAACCGCATTTCTCTGGGATCAGCAGGCATTCCATGGACGTGGTGGTGGGTGTTTCCACGCAACACCTGGTGGAAAACAGCCAATCTTTAATGAATAACGAGGCTGTTTGGCGCAGGACGCCTTTAATCCCAATATCGATATTTACCAAATAAAGAGACAGGCGCTGGAAAACTGGAAAGCAAGAACGGGTTTATTGCTTCAGCAGAGAACACAACAGGCCTGACACAATCAATGTATTCAGGAGGTGTTCTAACAACTTCTCCGCTGCCCCACATTATATACAGTTTTACAGTAAGTTTATTGGTGGTCAAACATCCTAGGAATTCCCTCCCCCAGCAGGTTCCCACAGAGTCCCCCACCCGGATCTTGATTGGTGAGTGGTATCACACAGCCGGACATTCCAATGGGGACTGTAAATGCGTGGGATCGGTCAGATCTAAGAGTTATGTAGATGATAAGATCGTGCATCTCTGTGTGTGAAACACCTCCTGTAGTGTGGGGGGCAATAAAGTATGTCCGCAAGGCTTGGTTTACAGCCTGGAACCGTATCGAGTGGCCAGGTGCAGTTGGGGGTTATCAGAAGGGCCTGCTCGAGTGGGGAGGATGAAAGGACAAACGTGTTTAGGGCGGAAAGTGGCTCCGGGGTTTTGTCACGAGGACAAGGGTTTTTGATCTCCAAGCATTTGGTCATGCTGGAGCAGAGTGCCGGGGATGGTTGTGAGGTCAGAGTGAGTCGTGGGTGACTCGCAGAGCGCGAGATGGCCGCGGCACCTAAAATGCATGCCATTTACGTGCGGTCGATGGCTCTTGTTTAAGCAAGATGGCGCCGGTGATGTTCACGTTTGTCGATTCTACTTTTAACATACCCATGGATTTTGATGCTGTCCCAGATTTTCAAAATCATGTAAACTTGGGAAAGCACCACCTCCATCTTTTATTCATGTATCAGGTCTCTGTGCAGGCAAATGAACTGCCTCTGACACGTTGCGAGGCAGTTATCATTACCATACTTAAGCCTGCTAAACCCACAAATCAATGCAATTCGTATAGGCCATTATCTATCACAAATGTGGACAACAAAATATAGGCCAAACTTATCGATAACTGCCTTGAGCCACTTCTTCCAGACATGGTCCAAATAGATCAGTCCAGCTTTGTGCCCAACCGGTTTACTGCACACAACCTCTGTACATTGTTTGCGGTCATGCATGGTGTGGATCCGAACCTAGCAGCGATCACCACCCTCAAGGTGCCAATAAGGCAATTGGTTCTTTGGAATGGCCTTTCCTGTTCACTCTTCTTCGACATCTGGGCCTGAGCCCACCTTTTGTGAACCTCAGCTATTGTACACCTCCCCAACTGCTAGATTACGTGTGAATGGAATGTTATCTAATCCGTTCCCGATCACACATGGCACCCGACAGGGGTGTCCTTGATCCCTGATTTTGTTCGCCGTAGCCATGGAACCCCTGGCGGCTCGTCTGCATCAGTATCATGCTCACAGGGGGCTCAAAATCCGAGCAAGGGCAATATTAATGTCTATGGACGTGGGCGATATTGCGATATACTTTAAAAATCCTCAAGACCATCTCAATCCCATCATTCGGGAGGTCATTTTGTTTCGGGGTATGTCTGGTATTATATTAAATTGGGCTAAATCTGTTATCTCCCCCCTCACAGACAGCACAACGCAATTCAACTCTGAATTCTCACTGGAAAGGGCAACGGAACCGGTGTGATATCTGGACGTATAGCTCAGCCGCTATATGGGCAAACAATGGCAGGCCAATTATGGTAGGGCGATGTCCTGGGTGGAGGAAAGGCTCCAAGCATGGAATCGGCTCCGCCATTTGCTATCTGGATGATTAGAGATTGCCAACATGGTGGTGTTGTCTACATTCCTCTATCTTTTCCTGAATCTCCCCATGCCGCTTACCCAGCAGTTCTTTAAAAACCTGGTGTTGAACATGATACCGTTGGATGGGCAGGAAACAGCCTAGGATAGCCGGGGAAACGCTGTGCTACAGGGTAGTCTCAATGCACCTGACATGGCATGATACGCATGGTGCGCCCAGGCCCAATATTGACATTGTTAGCTATATCCTATCAATTTCAGCCACACGCAGTGGTAGAGGCTGACTTGACCTTCCCGCTCCCGCTCCCCACTGCGCTGTATCAAATATACAAATTCACACGTACTAGAACCGACACTGTTGACTGTGTTAGATGAGCGCGGGGCGGTTTGCGAAGACGTGCAAATCTAATTTGGATATATGCTCCGTCCATCTCCTCAGTACACAACCCCATGGTGCCAGCACTACAGCATGATGATATGATCTCATGAACGTATAATAGACGCCAGTTCACATTTGCTGTTTTATACACAGATGGCCAATTCATTCCACCACCCGCACCGAAAGACACTCTGTGTCCCACTACGATGGATATACTTGTATATCATCAACTCGGTGCCACCTGTCGAGCGCGTCATGACACCTTGCCAAGCCCCTACCAATACTACATACCCGAGAACACATACTGACGAACACTTCACATCGCAAGCTTGTCACTAGATTCTATACTGTTATGCATAATAAGGCACCCATGTGCACTCCTAAAGCTCATGCCAAATGGAGGCTGGACAAGGATCCACCTATATCCTCTGAGCAATGGACATATTGCTTGGAACAAACTACAGCCCTTTCACCCAACTATAGACTGTGCCTCGTACACTTTAGATTATACCGTACGCCCATCCAACCTCACCGTATGGGGTTAAGGGAAGAGGCGCGCTGTGAAAGATGTTCATCACTTTAGGCCTCATTTTCACATTTATCCTGGGAATGTCCAAGAATTGCGGACTATTGACGTGATGTACATTCCACACTTCAACAGATCACTGGTCACCATATTCCTCAAACACCGATAGTTAGCCTCCTTGGCTGTGTTAAAGACCTGCCGCCTAACCGCTATGCCCCTAATATTGGATAAGCGCCAACTGGCTGAATATTGGGGCAAGAAAGCTGCTGTCAAGGTCACACTATGGCTACAAGATGCAACATACTGCCAAGAACGGATGTACGACATTACAACGCATGCTTTTACATCGCATGCTTTTACAACGCGGTTTTTACAACGCATACCATTACAACGCATAGTGCTTTTGGGCGCTGGATAGTGAATAGTTTAATTTACTATTCCAACTCCAGTCCCCGTGGACACTAGGGAAGGTTATTGGATAGTAAATTAACCTATTCCCTATCCTAGAGCGCCCCCCAGCGCAATGCGTTGTAATGGTTTGCGTTGTAATGGTTGCGATGTAAAGGCACTGCGTGGTAAAAGTTGCGTTGTAAGTGATGTTTCCCGCCAAGAACAATTGGCCAATTACCGGGAACCGTTGCCTCTGCCGGCTCAACATTGGAGAACCATTTGTTTTTTTATTTATACGTTTTTCTGCAAATGGAACAAACCATGTTCGAATACAATATCAAGTCTATCTTACATTATACATCATTCAGATAATAACTGTATACAGCACAGCACTTAGTGGCATTTAGCATAGAAATTAAACTTCTCAGCAATGACACAGAATACCAACACATGTAACTATTATGCAACAGGTTTAAGTAGGTCGGGATGGTCACGGTAACTAGCTGGTAACAGGCTCCCAGAAATTAGAAGGTTTGGCAGTTGTGGGCAGCTCTTCTGCATATAACAAAAAGTTTTCTTCACAATAGAGTCCAGTATCCAACAAGATACAGTATGTGCCTTCCTGCTGTCCCAATGCATGGCCACTCTTCGTTTTGCCAAGAGCAACATTATGGCGGCCAATTTTTTCTTGGTAGATTTTAAATGGGTCAAATGACCCAGCAAACATAATTGTGGCGTGCAATCTAGTTTACAATTTAGGATTACATTTAGCAGCTGGACACACCTGCTCCCAGTAGAGTTTCACTTTACTACAATACCAAGCTAGATGTCCAAAATCAGCTTGGTCACTCCTACTTCGTTTACATTTTGCGTCTATACACAGCCCATGTTTGTGTAAGTGGAATGGAGTGTGGTAAGTCTGGTGCAAATATTTATAATTAATGATACGTAAATTCCCATTGGCTGTGAGAAGCTCAGTTAATGCACAGCGGGCTTGCCACTCCTCCACTGCTAGAGGCGTTTCTAGAGAACCATTTTTAACATATGTTAGGCTTGTACTAATTTCTGTCCTGATGATGATCCTAGTATTGTTGTGAAAGGATCGAAACGTCGTCGAGCCATGTAAACAGCATGCACATGAATCCACTGAGATTTAAAAAAGTGCATTTTCTGTTTGTACTACGCTTGCTATAATCTACATTCGACAAGCTACCCTTTTCTTGCCTGAAATGTCTTCCTTGTTTTGTAAATGTCATGTAATTTTCTAGGATACAAGATTGTGTCCCACTATATTGTTGTGTTGTTCACAGAATGACTCTGAATTTATTGGTTGATTAAATTGAATGTCCGGGCTCAACACTTCTAACATAGCACTGATTCCAGCCTATATTTATCTATTCTCACTATTTGTACATTATAAGGACCATTGTTCTAAATATATGATTGCTACCCAAGGTGCTTATTTACCTTGTGGGTTCCCTTCTTTGTTTTCAGAAAAAAGTTCAATGTAATGTTGTGCTAAATGCCAATAAATAAAATTGCTTTAAAAAAAAAACTTGGGGAAGCGCCAAATCCTTACGAATCCCGAGGTGAGGCATAACGAAGAGAAATATCTTTATTTCTCCTCATATTTTCATCTTTCTATGTGCATCCTGCAGCACACACAGAAAAAGGAAAATGCCTTTTAGGATTTTTTTTTGTGTGGGAAGGTGTCCCTTGCGGCACAAAAACAATCCTGCCGACAACACAGGCACCCTTGCACCATGGTGAAAGGTTGTATTCGTTGGCTCTAGGCTGCCGAAACAGCACCAGCGCAGGAAGAGAGGACAGGAATGAGCCGTAATCCATAAATACGGTGCATTCCTGTCCTTTCACTTTGGCGTAGGGCAGTGTAGCGAGGTGCCGTGCTGTGCTACCCTACACTAATATGCCGCTAATGATGTGCTAACTGTAGCGACCACCGGTGCTCGCCCGTATCTCACCGAGTGCCCCGGTGTTCTACGTGAACCACACCGCACCTGTCATAAATGCGCCTTAAGAAGGAAGCCGCTCATGGTCTGTTCTCTCCGCAGAGTGTCGCGACGTCCTCCTCCATCTGATGTTGGACATAATGAAGGAGCTGATGGAGAAGGGCGAGGAGGAGGAGGCCTGCGTCGAGCTGCTCAGCCACATCCTGGAAGTTCTCTACAAGGCTGAGAAGGTACCGCCTTTCATTAAAACCGACCAATCATAAACCTACCTTTTAACAATGTGTGTTTCTATTGGCCTAGCTGATAGTTTCGTTTTTAACTAACAAAGGCACCCAGGTTTTTCTTCATATCTTATCAACAGTAGATATTATATATTTTTTTAAGTGTTTAAGTGTATCCAGTATGTGGAAAACCCATCTACACAAGGACATACCAGCACAGTTTCTTTGTCGTTGAGTTGTAGAAAACAGCCCCCAGCCTCCTGCAGAGTTTGGCTCTGCAGTCTCTGACCTGTGGCTAGTAGTTCACTGCTCCGCGCTGTGCTTAAGAAATTTCTTGAGCCACTTCTGCTGCTCCTCGGCTGTGTGGACCTCCAGGTTGACTCTGTGTGTATGGGGGGAGGAGGGTTGAATCTCCTCCAGTCTGTCCACCCAAGGATTTTCCCCTATCTCTAGTCTGTGTCCTGCTGGCAATGTTGGGATCAGACTAATCCCGGGCGTAGTTCACGTAGTAGCGCTACGTGTAGCTATGCAAAGTGCACTTCGCACTATGCGAGCTACGCATGGCTACGCGAACTGCGTAGTGCACTGTGCAAAATGCTGTTCGCACTGATTGCACAGTGCCGGATGCTTCTCCGCACTGTGCAATCAGTGCAAACTGCATCTTGCACAGTGCAAGCGGTCGTTTTCTGCCGCTCAAGTAGATTTCTACTCGAGCAGCAGATTTCTCAACGCGGACTGGTAGTTTCTCATCGCGAGCATACGCGACCACTCGCAATGAGAAACCTGACCTCCCCGCGTTGAGAATCTCGCCGGGAGGTTTATTTTCCACGCTCTCGATTGGCAACTTGATGTTGCTGATCGTGAACGAGGAAAAAATCTCGCGGGGATGTCATTTTGCTTGCTCGCGGTAGACGTTGAGGACCGCGAGCAAGCAAAAAATGACCGCTATGCTAGCTATCAGTGTTTGCACTGTGCTACGTGCAATTCGCGTAGTGCGAAGTAGCGCAAACTTCGCAAACTACGAAGCGTAGTGCTACGCCCAGGGTTAGATCAGACATGTTATGTGGAAGGTCCTGGCTTCTGGAAGCCCTCAGTCCAGCCTGGCAAGACTTTGTAAAGGCGCAGCATGAGGTCACGTGTTCCTGGGTTCTGAAGTCTGCTGATCGTAAGCCTTGGCTGCTTGGCCTCTCTGTGCCCCGGGAGTCACAGTCCTGCTGGGGGTTCCTTGGCCTCTCAGGGCACAGCGCTGCAGTACCTAGACCTGGGGACCCATGAGTAAGGGGCAGGCATCTTCACCAGCCCCCCCCCTGCCCCCCTGGATCTGAAGCACTTTCATAATAACTTGTCACTTTCTTGTATTTTTCCCTCATTAATGGCCCCTTGGGTCTGTGCTCTCCTGTCTCTCTGCCCCCCCCCCCCCCCCCACTCTCTGATCTCCCTGCATACAGATGGGCGTCCTCGTGCGCCCCTCAGATCTCTCGTGCAGATGTTGCAGAGTCTTCGGGCCTCTTCGCCACCTCCTTTTGATGAATCTCCCCCCTTTTCCTCGCCGCGGCTCAGACACCGCACAGAAGGCGAGCCCGGCTGATTTACACCGCGATAAAAACACTCTCTCCTCCGCATGGATTCAGGGAAGTAAAAATTGAGTTTCTAATGAAATTCCGCTTTAAAGCTTCTCTTTAGCAGGCGCGGCGAGGGCTCGCGCATAATGCGAGCCGCTGCCGCCGCCGCTCAGTATGCAGGGCTCGCGAGACCCAAGGCTAACAAAAGGAAGGGCTTTGTTAAACAATAAAAAGACACACACTGCACAAGCTCCCCGAAGGCCCCGGGCCCTAGTTATCTCCGCAAATAAATCACGAGTGTGCCGTGATCAGAAATGCGCTGCTCGATACACAACCCACATTGTGAGCAAGTCTGCATAAGTGCACAGTGCGCCTTAGCATCATCGCCCACCGCTCTGGGCGCTACAATTGACAATTGTCTGTTGTGTGACCCTCGTCAGTGGGCACCGCTGGAAGAGTGCGCGTGACTCCCTTTTGTTGTTGTACAAACAGACCTGGCAGTGGGACCCTTTACAAGTGTCGATCAGACAGAGATAAAGGGGCGTTCCTCAGTTTCAAAGGATGCAGAGGGTGATTGCTTGGTATGCAGAGGCTGCAGCAGCGCCCCCTGTCGAGTGACGATCAATCACAATCAAATTCTTTATTCAGCTTGTGTTAGAAAAACATAAAAAGACAACAGCAATATATAAAAACAGTACATAAAAGCAAAATCCATAAAAACCAGTACATAAAAATATTACACCGAAAGAAAGTGGCTATACAGCTTCTAAAAATGTATAATTACTCATCCAGAATGACCGTATAGAGACTACAGCTCTTTAAAAACATACAGGGCACTTTTCCTCCTATCCATCAAACCACTGCTATGCATGATCAGATCCAACCCCGAAATAAAAGGCATTAAAATTAGGGACAAAACAATCAAGCTGGCCGCATACGCAGACGACATACTCATTACCACGGAAAACCCAGACACCTCAATAGCAGCCCTAAAGACCACCATTGAGGAATACGCACATGCCTCGGGCTACAAACTCAATAGAGACAAATCGGAACGCAAACCCCTAAACGTATTTACCCCTAAGGCAGTGCTAGGTAACTCTGGGCTGCAATGGCAAACTAAGGCCTTGAAATACCTCGGACTACACTTCGAGAGAGATCTTAAGACAACTCTGGACCACAATGAGAGTACATTCCTAACCAAAGTAAAGGACAAACTCGAATCATGGTCCCCGAGATACGTAAGCTGGTGGGGGAGGGTTGAAACAATTAGAATGATGATAGCACCCCTGATAAACTATCTGCTCAGCATGCTGCCATTAATAACCACAGAATATTTCAACAAAAAACTTAACGCCATGATAAACAAATTCCTATGAAAAGGCAAAAAGCCAAGAATAAGCCGACAGAAACTACAGCTACACAAAAGTCTAGGGAGGGCTCAACCTCACAAACTTCAAAATATTACAGACTGCTTGCCTAGCCAAACAGGAAATACAATGGCTCACACAACAGCAAGACTAAACACCGGTGTGGCTAACTCTAGAGAGATAGGTGCTGAATGGCCTAGACCCCCTGACCGTACTTGCGGCCAATAAGCACCCAGGAGCAAGAAACCCTATACTCAAAAACACCAGAGACGCACTCCTCAGGGTAGACAAAAAAATGGAAAACACAATAAAAGCATTGAAATGGGAATCCATATGGTTCAACACGAAAATAAAATACAGAGATAGAGTACTAGACATACCGGCCTGGTACGTGTGGGGCATCTCCACCCCTAATCAAATCGAAAAGCTGAACAACCCTCCCACCTTTGACACCGTTAAACATCTCCATAGTCTACCAACCATAGAATTCTATAACTTTCTAAAAATAAGAGCGGCCATCACCAGAGCAGGACTAAACAAAATAACACCTTCAATCTTCCAATACTCAGAAAACCTAAACAAACTAGGCCACCAAACCTCGCTCCTGTATAAACTCCTAAGCACAACCACATCAAGACTAACGGCCAAGACACTAGAGTACTGGGAAAGCCAACAAAACAGACGCTTTAATGACAAAGACAGAACCAAACTGTGAAACTCTGTAACCACAAACAAAGTTACCCCAATCCTATCACAAACAAAATACTGGCTGCTCCACAAAACATACTGGACCCCCGCCAGACTGGCTACAGTAGGAATCCTAGACAATGACCTCTGTTGGAATTGTCACAGGGAAAGAGGGGATCTAGCAATCCTCATCTTCCACTGCCCCAAAGTGAAGACATTTTGGGAAAGAATAAATCACTTCCTGGCAGAAACAGTGAGATTCCATATGCAAAAGGACTTTGCAGGGATAGTGGCAGGCTTTATGAGTCAGGAGGCCCAATCCAAAGAAGACAGTGGGCCCGATTCACAGAATGAACTTAAGACTAAATCCTAAACGTACTACTATTTGGTATTCACAGAATGCACTTACTACTTTCGGGATTCACAGAGTGAACTTACTACTTTCAGGATTCACAAAATAAACTTACTACTTTCGGTATTCACAGAATAGATTTAAGACTACTAACTCTAAATCCGAAATCGGGGAGTAAATTCCGGCCCGGAGGTGGAGCTTCTGGCTTGGGGGCGGAGCTTGCGGCTTGGAGGCGGAGCTTCCGGCTCGGAGGTGGGGATTTTTGCCATGCTGAAATCTCCAACTCCGGGCCGGAAGCCCCGCCTCTGGGCCGCAAGCTCCGCCCCCAAGCCGGAAGCTCCGCCCCAAGCCGGAAGCTCCGCCTCCGGGCCGGAATTTACTCCCCGATTTCGGATTTAGAGTTAGTAGTCTTAAATCTAATCTGTGAATACCGAAAGTAGTAAGTTTATTCTGTGAATCCCGAAAGTAGTACGTTCACTCTGTGAATCCCGAAAGTAGTAAGTGCATTCTGTGAATACCAAATAGTAGTAAGTTTAGGATTTAGTCTTAAGTTCATTCTGTGAATCAGGCCCCTTGAGTTGATAGACATACTACTCACAGCGGCAGTGAAAACAATCCTAGCCAACTGGAAGGACACTATGAAGGCCTCCTTCAAAAGCTGGTTCAATTGGATCACCTTCCTCAGAGGGGCCCACTACATAACCATAAAACAGCGACCAAACTCTGACAGGAAAGGAGAAATGTGGAACACCCTAGACAAATACCTCAACTCACAACAACCACCCTAGACAAAGCACAAAAGAAAGACATCACAACCCCCGAGACGCACCTATACTGACAGTCAGTCAGGAAGGCTCCCAAGCTAGTATGCCGAACCACCACATTAGCATCTCTTTCTCCCTCCCCTTCTCTTTCTTTTTCTTTTTCCCCCCCCTTTTAGAGGCAATGTGTAACAAGACCCAGACCCAGCAGGTCAAAACAAGGCACGTATATTTCAGAGAGAGAAACTATACCTCGCAAAAAGTGGCCGATTGTAACCTCACTGGCGCACTTCCAAACGGTCATTGCCTGCAATCTGTCTGTACCGTAACTATAACTATCTTCCAATAAAATCTTTTGAGAAAAAAAAAAAAAACATACAACATTTGCAACCACAAACTCATCCGGTAGCATCTGTAAATATAAAAAAGAAAGGCGAACTTGTAAAAAACCTCTGCCTTTTAGTATTGGTGCAATAAACGTTCTCCTGGGTTCCCAATAAAAAGTGCAGATCATCATAAAGTGCACGGTGTCATGGGGGATCTTTTGTCACTTCCCGGGGGCCCAGGGATTTTAACAAGCTTCTGGTGAAGCAGCTTCAGTCTGAGTCTTGCAAGCAGATATCTATCCCAATTTCCAAGTCATATTTCCTAACTGATGTTTTCGACCATCTCTTCCTGAAGTAATTTTGCCCTTTACATACAAAAACCCCTTACCCATTCATAAACCCCTCTGCAAATGTCCTCGGGGTTAAGAAACATCTCCCTCCTCGCAAGTTCGAAGAGAGAGTCCTTTACATACCCAAGCCATGAAACTTTTTGGGCCCGGTCGAGTGACATGCAGTTCCTCAAATTAACCGATCCATGAAGAAAAGGGAAGGTTCAGGGACTAGTCAGCATGACAGTACCAGACTGCACGCATGCTCTGCAATGGCAGACCTGAGACACACTTTAAAGGCTGCTTCTGTGGGTGGCACAACCAGTGTTGCAGGCCCACCAGCAGCATTTGATTTACAAGCCCTGGGCACACTCAGTGCACTGTACTAGGGTCTGACAAGTAAACCAAACCAGCCAATCATGGAGTCACTAATCCATACATCAATTTATAATAGGGAGAGCATATGCACTAAGCACGGATCAGCAGTGGTAAAGTGCCCAGAGTCATAAAACAGCCAACAACAAGTCGAGTAGGAAGGCAAAAAGTTCAGGGATGACCCTGCAAAAAGGGCATTGTCCAGCAGTCCCCTGTTGGACCAATGGCTCTTATGTTGGACCAATGGTTCCTGTGATGGACCAATGGCTCCAGTGATGAACCAGTGGCTCATGTGAAGTACCAGCATCTCCTGTGATGGACCAGAGGCTCCTATGATGGACCAGTGGCTCCTGTAATGAACCAGTGGCTCCTCTGATGGGCCAGTGGCTCCTATGGTGGACCAATGGCTCCTGTGATGGACCAGTGGCTCCTGTGATGAATCAGTGGCTCCTCTGATGGGCAAGTGGCTCCTATGGTGGACCAATGTTTCCTGTGATGGCCCAATGGCTCCTGTGATGGACCAGTGGCTCCTGTGAAGGACCAGCGGTTCCTATGATGGACCAGTGGCTCCTATGATGAACCAGTGGCTCCTATGATGGACCAGTGGCTCCTGTGATGGACCAGTGGCTCCTGTGATGGACCAGCGGTTCCTATGATGAACCAGTGGCTCCTGTGATGGACCAGTGGCTCCTGTGATGAACCAGTGGCTCCTATGATGGACCAGTGGCTCCTGTGATGGACCGGTGGCTCCTGTGATGGACCAATGGCTCCTGTGATGGACCAGTGACTCCTGTGATGGACCAGTATCTCCTCTGATGGACCAATGGCTCCTATGAATGACCAATGGTTCCTGTGATGGACTAATTGTTCCTGTGATGGACCAATGGCTCCAGTGATGGACCAGTGGCTCCTGTGATGGGCCAATGGCTCCTGTGATGGACCAGTGACTCCTGTGATGGACCAGTATCTCCTTTGATGGACCAATGGCTCCTATGAATGACCAATGGTTCCTGTGATGGACCAGTGGCTCCAGTCATGGACCAGTGACTCCTGTGATGGACCAGTGGCTCCTATGATGGACCAGTGGCTCCTATGATGGACCAGTGGCTACAGTGATGGACCAGTGACTCTTGTGATGGACCAGTGGCTCCTATGATGGACCAGTGGCTCCTGTGATGGACCAGTGACTCCTGTGATGGACCAGTGTCTTTTCTGACGGTCCAGTGTCACCTGTGACTTACTAATGGCTCCTCTGATGGACCAATAGCTCCTCTGATGGACCAGCGCCTCCTGTGATGGAGCAGCGACTCCTGTGATGGACCAGTGGCTCATGTGATGAACCGTTGGCTCCTGTGATGGACCAGTGACTCCTGTTATGGACCAATGGTTCATGTAAAGGACCAATGGCTCCTGTTGGAAATGGGATCCCCGGCTGGCCAGGGCTTTCGCCAAAGTCAGTCAGAGACCACCACACCCAAGTCAGGGCAAGGGAGTTACACGCCAAGATAACCCCTACTCACCCTCTAGGTAACGTGGCGCGAGCAGCAAGGCTAAACTTGGAGGCGATGTAGGCTAAGTATTTGCGCACGCACCCCAGCAACAACACCCAAAGGCCCACCACAAAGGAAACTCCACACAAGGTTATATAAAAATAGCCTTTGTATTACACCAAAACACATTAGATAAAACACACACTTTACAATGTGCCAGAGGCACGGGCAGAATTTACAAGGGATATGTACAAGACAGGGCCACCTGGACCACTGTCAGGAATCAGAAGTAGCACTTTCAGAAAGAGTACTTAGTACATAGAATATAGCACAAAATAGCACACAACCAGTAATTACTGGTAACCAGGATCTCACTAGCACCACCTGTACTAGGGAGAAAACAACCACCTATGTATTACAATACCTGTAGGGGTGTAAGAGGAAAACACATGATGCAATGCATAACATTCATTCAGAGGTGTAAGGGGGAAAACACATGATGCATCACAATACATTCAGAGGTGTAAGCAATAACAATTGCGCCAAACTCACAAGTCACCACCTGTGACTGTCCATGTGTCCCAATGTCAGGGCCTAAACGTGGCAGCTGCCCACGAAGTGCTGGGCAGCTGGAGATGAGGATGGGGCCAACGTGGGAGCCTCTCTAGGCTCTGCCCCACTGACTATCTCCTGAGCCTCTCTGAGCTCGTGAAATAAATGGCCCCTGAGCCTCTCTGGCTCGCAAACCAATCTGGCGCCTCGAGCCTTCTCTCCGGGCTCACAACAAGGTGGGGGCAAGGTGGGGCCTTCTGGGGCCACTCCCCCACAGACACCAAATGCCCTCTGAGCCTCTGGGGCTCGTGAATACAACTTGCCTCTGAGCCTCGCAAGCTCCACAGAAATCACTTGTGCCCCCTAAGCCCCTCCGGGCTCTGAAGCAACAATGGCCGCCGTTGGAGTCCCCCTCCTGGGGACTCGAGCACAATTGGGGCACCTGGAGCCTCTCCTGGCTCTACATAAGCAGGATGCCCCCTGAGCCTCTCAGGGCTCACCAACAATTCCTCGCCGGAAGGGAGAAGGGACCCAGGTCACGGGGGCGGCACCGAAAGCGTGCCCGACACACCCCCCAACCGCCTCACTCAGAGCCCCACTCACCGGTCTGGCAGGCAGCTGCGTCACGAGAGCTCCCGCTCCTCGGGGCTCACAGCAGACTTCTTCCCTTTCTCCTGGACTGGTGGAAGGTCCGGGGCTCTCCCGACACTTGGGAGCCCCGGGCAGGATGCTGTGGCTGCTTCCGGCTTCTCTGTCCTGCTCACCGGATCCCGGGGTCGGCTCCCGGCAGCTTCTGGCTTCCTCCTTCCTGTCCCGGGCCGGCAGCCAATCAGAGCGCGGCCCGGGGAATGACGAGTGTCCCGCAGTACCGCCCCCTGCCTGCCTGACTTCCTGGTCGCGGCCGGGCGGCTACGGGGACAATCTCCGCGGTAATGCCGGGTGGGCACCGGCCTTAGAGATAAATGAAGCGCTCCCACAGCGCTAGTGGCAGAGTACAGCGCAAGATCCTTGGCAGGGTGGGCACCTGCCAGGGGACTGCAAACTCGGCGTGGGCAGCCGCAAAAAAAGGAAAAGTAAAGCGCTCTCAGCGCTAGGGTGAAGGCACAGCGCTCCCAAGCGCTACCAGCCAAATAAAGCGCTTTTAAGCGCTATAAATGAAATAAAGCGCTCCCAGGTGCCCTCAGCAAGCAGGGCAGAGTCCCAGCAGTCCTTGGGCAGGCAGGGGAGGGCAAGGCTGGGCCCAGAGCCAGCACACTGGGTCTCCAGGCAGGGAGACAGTCCAAGTGGCGGTCCTCTGGCCCAGCGACAGCAGCAACAGCCCCCTCAGGATCCTGGAAGAGAACAACTTCAGTGGGGACACAGCCCCATTTTTATACAGTGCATTCCTTTGTCTGAAGGTGCAGAGTGGGGGCGGAACCAGTCGCAGCTGGTTCTTGAGTACTCTGTTTACCTCAACCACCCTCTCTATTCACTGGCAGGGCTTGGGTCATTAGACACACCACAGGGGGGCGGAGCCAGCATTGTGTGGGGAAAACCCAGCCCATCCAGGACACAGGTACACTCCTCCCACACATCACTCATGCTAATCTCCCACTCACCACCGGGCAGACCCATCCAGACTTCCTGGAGCCTGGCATGCCAGCCAGCTCCAGCCAATCACACGCCAGCACCCTCACAGCACACGTACAGCCATGTCTAGAAATGGCGCTTCGCTACTAGACACATACATGCTGCATACACCGTTGCGCAGCATTCACTCACACGAGTTCACACATACCAGACTCAAGCCTGTACACCCCACGCATCAGGAACTACCAGGGACACATACATTCCCCATGCATTCCTATGGGCGGGCAGGCCTAGCTCAGCACATGCACTCAGAGTGCGCACGCACTTTCCACTGGGACACAGTGAAAGTGCGCAGAATCCAAAAATCACCATCTCCAGGTCACCATTTCAAGCAAAAAGTCTCGGGGTGAACCTGCCCTAAGGGCCAAAGTCCAACAGCTCCTCTGATGGACCAATGGCTCCTATGAATGACCAATGGTTCCTGTGATGGACTAATTGTTCTTGTGATGGACCAATGGCTCCAGTGATGGACCAGTGACTCCTGTGATGGACCAGTGGCTCCTATGATGGACCAGTGGCTCCTATGATGGACCAGTGGCTCCTGTGATGGACCAGTGACTCCTGTGATGGACCAGTGTCTTTTCTGACGGACATGTGTCACCTGTGACTTACTAATGGCTCCTTTGATGGACCAATGGCTCCTCTGATGGACCAGCGCCTCCTGTGATTGAGCAGCGACTCCTGTGATGGACCAGTGGCTCCTCTGATGGACCAATGGCTCCTGTGATTTACTGATGGCTCCTCTGATGAACCAATGGCTCCTCTGATGGGCCAGTGGCTCCTATGAATGGCCAATGGTTTCTGTGATGGACTAATTGTTCCTGTGATGGACCAATGGCTCCTGTGATGGGCCAGTGGCTCCTGTGATGGACCAGCGGCTCCTGTGATGGACCAGCGGCTCCTGTGATGGACCAGAGGCTCCTGTGATGGACCAGTGGATCCTATGATGGACCAGTGGCTCCTGTGATGGACCGGTGGCTCCTGTGATGGACCAATGGCTCCTGTGATGGACCAGTGACTCCTGTGATGGACCAGTATCTCCTGTGATGGACCAATGGTTCATGTAATGGACCAATGGTTCCTCTGATGGACCGATGGTTCCTGTGATGGACTAATTGTTCCTGTGATGGACCAATGGCTCCAGTGATGGACTAGTGGCTCCTGTGATGGACCAGTGGCTCCTGTGATGGACCAATGGCTCCTATGATGGACCAGTGGCTCAGGTGATAGACCAGTGACTCCTGTGATGGACCAGTGGCTCCTGTGATGGACCAGTGGCTCCTATGATGGACCAGTGGCTCCTGTGATGGACCAGTGGCTCCTGTGATGGACCAATGGCTCCTGTGATGGACCAGTGACTCCTGTGATGGACCAGTAACTCCTGTGATGGACCAATGGCTCCTGTGATGAAGTAATGACTCCTGTGATGGGCCAGTGGCTCCTGTGATGGGCCAGTGGCTCCTGTGATGAAGTAATGACTCCTGTGATGGACCAATGGCTCATGTGATGAAGTAATGACTCCTGTGATGGGCCAGTGGCTCCTGTGATGGGCCAGTGGCTCCTGTGATGGACTGGTGTCCACTGTGATGGACCTGTGACTCCTCTGATGGATCAGTGTCTCCTGTGATGGACCAGCGTCTTCTGCGATGGACCAGCGGCTCCTTTGATGGACCAATGGCTCCTATGATGGACCAGTGTCTTCTGTGATGGACCAGCGGCTCCTGTGATGAACCAGTGGCTCCTATGATGGACCAGTGGCTCCTGTGAAGGACCGGTGGCTCCTGTGATGTGCCAGTGACTCCTGTGATGGGCCAGTGGCTCCTGTAACGGACTGGTGTCCACTGTGATGGACCTGTGACTCCTCTGATGGATCAGTGTCTCCTGTGATGGACCAGCGTCTTCTGCGATGGACCAGCGGCTCCTTTGATGGACCAATGGCTCCTATGATGGACCAGTGGCTCCTGTGATGTGCCAGTGACTCCTGTGATGGGCCAGTGGCTCCTGTGATGTGCCAGTGACTCCTGTGATGGGCCAGTGGCTCCTGTAACGGACTGGTGTCCACTGTGATGGACCTGTGACTACTCTGATGGATCAGTGTCTTCTGTGATGGACCAGCATCTCCTGTGATGAACCAGTGGCTCCTGTGATGGACCGGTGGCTCCTGTGATGGACCAATGGCTCCTGTGATGGACCAGTGACTCCTGTGATGGACCAGTGACTCCTGTAATGGACCAATGGCTCCTCTGATGGACCAATGGCTCCTATGAATGACCAATGGTTCCTGTGATGGACTAATTGTACCTGTGATGGACCAATGGCTCCAGTGATGGATCAGTGACTCCTGTGATGGACCAGTGGCTCCTATGATGGACCAGTGGCTCCTGTGATGGACCAGTGGCTCCTCTGATGGACCAATGGCTCCTCTGCTGAACCAGCATCTCCTGTGAGGGACCAGTGACTCCTGTGATGGACCAGTGGCTCCTATGATGGACCAATGGCTCCTGTGATGCAGTAATGACTCCTGTGATGGACCAGTGGCTCTGGTGATGGACCAGTGACTCCTGTGATAGACCAGTGGCTCCTGTGATGGACCAGTGGCTCCTATGATGGACCAGTGGCTACTGTGATGGACCGTTGGCTCCTGTGATGGACCAATGGCTCCTGTGATGGACCAGTGACTCCTGTGATGGACCAATGGCTCCTGTGATGGACCAGTATCTCCTGTGATGGACCAATGGTTCATGTAATGGACCAATGGTTCCTCTGATGGACCAATGGTTCCTGTGATGGACTAATTGTTCCTGTGATGGACCAATGGCTCCAGTGATGGACCAGTGGCTCCTGTGATGGACCAGTGGCTCCTGTGATGGACCAATGGCTCCTATGATGGACCAGTGGCTCCTGTGATGGACCAATGGCTCCTATGATGGACCAGTGGCTCCTGTGATGGACCAGTGGCTCCTGTGATGGACCAGTGACTCCTGTGATGGACCAGTGGCTCCTGTGATGGACCAGTGACTCCTGTGATGGACCAGTGTCTTTTCTGACGGACCAGTGTCACCTGTGACTTACTAATGGCTCCTCTGGTGGACCAATGGCTCCTCTGATGGACCAGCGCCTCCTGTGATGAAGTAATGACTCCTGTGATGGGCCAGTGGCTCCCATGATTGACCATTGGTTCCTGTGATGGACCAATGGCTCCTGTGATGGGCCAGTGGCTCCTGTGATGGACCAGTGGCTCCTCTGATGGACCAGTGGCTCCTGTGATGGACCAGTTGCTGATCTGATGGGCCAGTGGCTCCTGTGATGTGCCAGTGACTCCTGTGATGGGCCAGTGGCTCCTGTAACGGACTGGTGTCCACTGTGATGGACCTGTTACTCCTCTGATGAATCAGTGTCTTCTGTGATGGACCAGCAGCTCCTGTGATGGACCAGTGGCTCCTGTGATGGACCAGTGGCTCCTGTGATGGACCAGTGGCCCCTGTGATGGACCAGTGACTCCTGTGATGGACCAGTGGCTCCTGTGATGGACAAGTGGCTCCTGTGGTGGACCAGTGGCTCCTGGTATGGACCAGTGGCTCCTGTGATGGACCAGTGGCTCCTGTGATGGACCAGTGGCTCCTCTGATGGACCAATGGCTCCTCTGCTGAACCAGCATCTCCTGTGAGGGACCAGTGACTCCTGTGATGAACCAGTGGCTCCTATTATGGACCAATGGCTCCTGTTATGAAGTAATGACTCATGTGATGGGCCAGTGGCTCCTGTGATGGGCCAGTGGCTCCTGTGATGAAGTAATGACTCCTGTGATGGACCAATGGATCCTGTGATGAAGTATTGACTCCTGTGATGGGCCAGTGGCTCCTGTGATGGACTGGTGTCCACTGTGAAAGACCTGTGACTCCTCTGATGGATCAGTGTCTCCTGTGATGGACCAGCGTCTTCTGCGATGGACCAGCGGCTCCTTTGATGGACCAATGGCTCCTATGATGGACCAGTGTCTTCTGTGATGGACCAGCAGCTCATGTGATGGACCAGCGGCTCCTGTGATGGACCAGTGGCTCCTGTGATGGACCAGTGGCTCCTGTGATGGACCAGTGGCTCCTGTGATGGACCAGTGGCTCCTCTGATGGACAAGTGGCTCCTGTGGTGGACCACTGGCTCCTGTTATGGAGCAGTGGCTCCTGTGATGGACCAGTGGCTCCTGTGATGGACCAGTGGCTCCTCTGATGGACCAATGGCTCCTCTGCTGAACCAGCATCTCCTGTGAGGGACCAGTGACTCCTGTGATGGACCAGTGGCTCCTGTGATGGGCCAGTGGCTCCTGTGATGGAGTATTGACTCCTGTGATGGGCCAGTGGCTCCTGTGATGGACTGGTGTCCACTGTGATGGACCTGTGACTCCTCTGATGGATCAGTGTCTCCTGTGATGGACCAGCGTCTTCTGCGATGGACCAGCGGCTCCTTTGATGGACCAATGGCTCCTATGATGGACCAGTGTCTTCTGTGATGGACCAGCGGCTCCTGTGATAAACCAGTGGCTCCTATGATGGACCAGTGGCTCCTGTGATGGACCGGTGGCTCCTGTGATGTGCCAGTGACTCCTGTGATGGGCAGTGGCTCCTGTGATGTGCCAGTGACTCCTGTGATGGGCCAGTGGCTCCTGTAACGGACTGGTGTCCACTGTGATGGACCTGTGACTCCTCTGATGCATCAGTGTCTTCTGTGATGGACCAGCATCTCCTGTGATGAACCAGTGGCTCCTGTGATGGACCGGTGGCTCCTGTGATGGACCAATGGCTCCTGTGATGGACCAGTGACTCCTGTGATGGACCAGTGACTCCTTTAATGGACCAATGGCTCCTCTGATGGACCAATGGCTCCTATGAATGACCAATGGTTCCTGTGATGGACTAATTGTACCTGTGATGGACCAATGGCTCCAGTGATGGACCAGTGACTCCTGTGATGGACCAGTGGCTCCTATGATGGACCAGTGGCTCCTGTGATGGACCAGTGGCTCCTCTGATGGACCAATGGCTCCTCTGCTGAACCAGCATCTCCTGTGAGGGACCGGTGACTCCTGTGATGGACCAGTGGCTCCTATGATGGACCAATGGCTCCTGTGATGCAGTAATGACTCCTGTGATGGACCAGTGGCTCAGGTGATGGACCAGTGACTCCTGTGATAGACCAGTGGCTCCTGTGATGGACCAGTGGCTCCTATGATGGACCAGTGGCTACTGTGATGGACCGTTGGCTCCTGTGATGGACCAATGGCTCCTGTGATGGACCAGTGACTCCTGTGATGGACCAGTATCTCCTGTGATGGACCAATGGTTCATGTAATGGACCAATGGTTCCTCTGATGGACCAATGGTTCCTGTGATGGACTAATTGTTCCTGTGATGGACCAATGGCTCCAGTGATGGACCAGTGGCTCCTGTGATGGACCAGTGGCTCCTGTGATGGACCAATGGCTCCTATGATGGACCAGTGGCTCCTGTGATGGACCAATGGCTCCTATGATGGACCAGTGGCTCCTGTGATGCACCAGTGGCTCCTGTGATGGACCAGTGACTCCTGTGATGGACCAGTGGCTCCTGTGATGGACCAGTGACTCCTGTGATGGACCAGTGTCTTTTCTGACTGACCAGTGTCACCTGTGACTTACTAATGGCTCCTCTGGTGGACCAATGGCTCCTCTGATGGACCAGCGCCTCCTGTGATGAAGTAATGACTCCTGTGATGGGCCAGTGGCTCCCATGATTGACCATTGGTTCCTGTGATGGACCAATGGCTCCTGTGATGGGCCAGTGGCTCCTGTGATGGACCAGTGGCTCCTCTGATGGACCAGTGGCTCCTGTGATGGACCAGCTGCTGATCTGATGGGCCAGTGGCTCCTGTGATGTGCCAGTGACTCCTGTGATGGGCCAGTGGCTCCTGTAACGGACTGGTGTCCACTGTGATGGACCTGTTACTCCTCTGATGAATCAGTGTCTTCTGTGATGGACCAGCGTCTCCTGTGATGGACCAGCGGCTCCTGTGATGGACCAGTGGCTCCTGTGATGGACCAGTGGCTCCTGTGATGGACCAGTGGCTCCTGTGATGGACCAGTGGCTCCTGTGATGGACAAGTGGCTCCTGTGGTGGACCAGTGGCTCCTGTTATGGACCAGTGGCTCCTGTGATGGACCAGTGGCTCCTGTGATGGACCAGTGGCTCCTCTGATGGACCAATGGCTCCTCTGCTGAACCAGCATCTCCTGTGAGGGACCAGTGACTCCTGTGATGGACCAGTGACTCCTGTGATGGACCAGTGGCTCCTATGATGGACCAATGGCTCCTGTGATGAAGTAATGACTCATGTGATGGGCCAGTGGCTCCTGTGATGTGCCAGTGGCTCCTGTGATGAAGTAATGTCTCCTGTGATGGACCAATGGCTCCTGTGATGAAGTATTGACTCCTGTGATGGGCCAGTGGCTCCTGTGATGGACTGGTGTCCACTGTGATGGACCTGTGACTCCTCTGATGGATTAGTGTCTCCTTTGATGGACCAGCGTCTTCTGCGATGGACCAGCGGCTCCTTTGATGGACCAATGGCTCCTATGATGGACCAGTGTCTTCTGTGATGGACCAGCGGCTCCTGTGATGGACCAGCGGCTCCTGTGATGGACCAGTGGCTCCTGTGATGGACCAGTGGCTCCTGTGATGGACCAGTGGCTCCTGTGATGGACCAGTGGCTCCTGTGATGGACAAGTGGCTCCTGTGGTGGACCAGTGGCTCCTGTTATGGACCAGTGGTTTCTGTGATGGACCAGTGGCTCCTGTGATGGACCAGTGGCTCCTCTGATGGACCAATGGCTCCTCTGCTGAACCAGCATCTCCTGTGAGGGACCAGTGACTCCTGTGATGGACCAGTGGCTCCTATGATGGACCAATGGCTCCTGTGATGAAGTAATGACTCCTGTGATGGGCCAGTGGCTCCTGTGATGGGCCAGTGGCTCCTGTGATGAAGTAATGACTCCTGTGATGGACCAATGGCTCCTGTGATGAAGTATTGACTCCTGTGATGGGCCAGTGGCTCCTGTGATGGACTGGTGTCCACTGTGATGGACCTGTGACTCCTCTGATGGATCAGTGTCTCCTGTGATGGACCAGCGTCTTCTGCGATGGACCAGCGGCTCCTTTGATGAACCAATGGCTCCTATGATGGACCAGTGTCTTCTGTGATGGACCAGCGGCTCCTGTGATGAACCAGTGGCTCCTATGATGGACCAGTGGCTCCTGTGGTGGACCGGTGGCTCCTGTGATGTGCCAGTGACTCCTGTGATGGGCAGTGGCTCCTGTGATGTGCCAGTGACTCCTGTGATGGGCCAGTGGCTCCTGTAACGGACTGGTGTCCACTGTGATGGACCTGTGACTCCTCTGATGGATCGGTTTCTTCTGTGATGGACCAGCATCTCCTGTGATGAACCAGTGGCTCCTGTGATGGACCGGTGGCTCCTGTGATGGACCAATGGCTCCTGTGATGGACCAGTGACTCCTGTGATGGACCAGTGACTCCTGTGATGGACCAATGGTTCATGTAATGGACCAATGGCTCCTCTGATGGACCAATGGCTCCTATGAATGACCAATGGTTCCTGTGATGGACTAATTGTTCCTGTGATGGACCAATGGCTCCAGTGATTGACCAGTGACTCCTGTGATGGACCAGTGGCTCCTATGATGGATCAGTGGCTCCTGAGATGGACCAGTCGGCTCCTCTGATGGACCAATGGCTCCTCTGCTGAACCAGCATCTCCTGTGAGGGACCAGTGACTCCTGTGATGGACCAGTGGCTCCTATGATGGACCAATGGCTCCTGTGATGAAGTAATGACTCCTGTGATGGGCCAGTGGCTCCTGTGATGGGCCAGTGGCTCCTGTGATGGCCTGGTGTCCACTGTGATGGACCTGTGACTCCTCTGATGGATCAGTGTCTCCTGTGATGGACCAGCGTCTGCGATGGACCAGCGGCACATTTGATGGACCAATGGCTCCTATGATGGACCAGTGTCTTCTGTGATGGACCAGCGGCTCCTGTGATGAACCAGTGGCTCCTATGATGGACCAGTGGCTCCTGTGATGGACCGGTGGCTCCTGTGATGTGCCCGAGACTCCTGTGATGGGCCAGTGGCTCCTGTGATGTGCCAGTGACTCCTGTGATGGGCCAGTGGCTCCTGTAACGGACTGGTGTCCAATGTGATGGACCTGTGACTCGTCTGATGGATCAGTGTCTTCTGTGATGGACCAGCATCTCCTGTGATGAACCAGTGGCTCCTGTGATGGACCGGTGGCTCCTGTGATGGACCAATGGCTCCTGTGATGGACCAGTGACTCCTGTGATGGACCAATGGTTCATGTAATGGACCAATGGCTCCTCTGATGGACCAATGGCTCCTATGAATGACCAATGGTTCCTGTGATGGACTAATTGTTCCTGTGATGGACCAATGGCTCCAGTGATGGACCAGTGACTCCTGTGATGGACCAGTGGCTCCTATGATGGACCAATGGTTCATGTAATGGACCAATGGCTCCTCTGATGGACCAATGGCTCCTATGAATGACCAATGGTTCCTGTGATGGACTAATTGTTCCTGTGATGGACCAATGGCTCCAGTGATGGACCAGTGACTCCTGTGAGGGACCAGTGACTCCTGTGATGGACCAGTGGCTCCTATGATGGACCAATGGCTCCTGTGATGAAGTAATGACTCCTGTGATGGGCCAGTGGCTCCTGTGATGGGCCAGTGGCTCCTGTGATGGACCAGTGTCTTCTGTGATGGACCAGCGGCTCCTGTGATGAACCAGTGGCTCCTATGATGGACCAGTGGCTCCTGTGATGGACCGGTGGCTCCTGTGATGTGCCAGTGACTCCTGTGATGGGCCAGTGGCTCCTGTAACGTACTGGTGTCCAATGTGATGGACCTGTGACTTCTCTGATGGATCAGTGTCTTCTGTGATGGACCAGCATCTCCTGTGATGAACCAGTGGCTCCTGTGATGGACCGGTGGCTCCTGTGATGGACCAATGGCTCCTGTGATGGACCAGTGACTCCTGTGATGGACCAGTGACTCCTGTGATGGACCAATGGTTCATGTAATGGAGCAATGGCTCCTCTGATGGACCAATGGCTCCTATGAATGACCAATGGTTCCTGTGATGGACTAATTGTTCCTGTGATGGACCAATGGCTCCTGTGATGGACCAGTGACTCCTGTGATGGACCAATGGCTCCTGTGATGGACCAGTGACTCCTGTGATGGACCAGTGACTCCTGTGATGGACCAATGGTTCATGTAATGGAGCAATGGCTCCTCTGATGGACCAATGGCTCCTATGAATGACCAATGGTTCCTGTGATGGACTAATTGTTCCTGTGATGGACCAATGGCTCCTGTGATGGACCAGTGACTCCTGTGATGGACCAGTGACTCCTGTGATGGACCAGTGGCTCCTGTGATGGATCAGTGGCTCCTCTGATGGACTAATGGCTCCTCTGCTGAACCAGCATCTCCTGTGAGGGACCAGTGACTCCTGTGATGGACCAGTGGCTCCTATGATGGACCAATGGCTCCTGTGATGAAGTAATGACTCCTGTGATGGGCCAGTGGCTCCTGTGATGGGCCAGTGGCTCCTGTGATGGACCAGTGTCTTCTGTGATGGACCAGCGGCTCCTGTGATGAACCAGTGGCTCCTATGATGGACCAGTGGCTCCTGTGATGGACCGGTGGCTCCTGTGATGTGCCAGAGACTCCTGTGATGGGCCAGTGGCTCCTGTGATGTGCCAGTGACTCCTGTGATGGGCCAGTGGCTCCTGTAACGGACTGGTGTCCAATGTGATGGACCTGTGACTCCTCTGATGGATCAGTGTCTTCTGTGATGGACCAGCATCTCCTGTGATGAACCAGTGGCTCCTGTGATGGACCGGTGGCTCCTGTGATGGACCAATGGCTCCTGTGATGGACCAGTGACTCCTGTGATGGACCAGTGGCTCCTGTGATGGACCGGTGGCTCCTGTGATGGACCAGTGACTCCTGTGATGGACCAGTGGCTCCTGTGATGGATCAGTGGCTCCTCTGATGGACCAATGGCTCCTCTGCTGAACCAGCATCTCCTGTGAGGGACCAGTGACTCCTGTGATGGACCAGTGGCTCCTATGATGGACCAATGGCTCCTGTGATGAAGTAATGACTCCTGTGATGGGCCAGTGGTTCATGTAATGGACCAATGGCTCCTCTGATGGACCAATGGCTCCTATGAATGACCAATGGTTCCTGTGATGGACTAATTGTTCCTGTGATGGACCAGTGGCTCCTGTGATGGACCAGTGGCTCCTGTGATGGACCAGTGGCTCCTGTGATGGACCAACGGCTCCAGTGATGGACCAGTGACTCCTATGATGGACCAGTGGCTCCTGTGATGGACCAGTGGCTCCTCTGATGGACTAATGGCTCCTCTGCTGAACCAGCATCTCCTGTGAGGGACCAGTGACTCCTGTGATGGACCAGTGGCTCCTATGATGGACCAATGGCTCCTGTGATGAAGTAATGACTCCTGTGATGGGCCAGTGGCTACTGTGATGTGCCAGTGGCTCCTCTGATGGACTGGTGTCCACTGTGATGGACCTGTGACTCCTCTGATGGATCAGTGGCTCCTATGATGGACCAGTGTCTTCTGTGATGGACCAGCGGCTCCTGTGATGAACCAGTGGCTCCTATGATGGACCAGTGGCTCCTCTGATGGACCAGTGGCTCCTGTTATGGGCCAGTGGCTCCTGTGATGGACTGGTGTCCACTATGATGGACCTGTTACTCCTCTGATGGATCAGTGTCTTCTGTGATGGACCAGCGTCGCATGTGATGGACCAGCGCCTCCTGTGATGGACCAATGGCTCCTATGATGGACCAGTGGCTCAGGTGATGGACCAGTGACTCCTGTGATGAACCAGTGGCTCCTGTGATGGACCAGTGGCTCCTATGATGGACCAGTGGCTCCTGTGATGGACCAGTGGCTCCTGTGATGGACCAGTGGCTCCTGTGATGGACCAGCGGCTCCTTTGATGGACCAATGGCTCCTATGATGGACCAGTGTCTTCTGTGATGGACCAGCGGCTCCTGTGATGGACCAGTGGCTCCTATGATGGACCAGTGGCTCCTGTGATGGACCGGTGGCTCCTGTGATGTGCCAGAGACTCCTGTGATGGGCCAGTGGCTCCTGTGATGTGCCAGCGACTCCTGTGATGGGCCAGTGGCTCCTGTAATGGACTGGTGTCCACTGTGATGGACCTGTGACTCCTCTGATGGATCAGTGTCTTCTGTGATGGACCAGCGTCTCCTGTGATGAACCAGTGGCTCCTGTGATAGACCGGGGGCTCCTGTGATGGACCAATGGCTCCTGTGATGGACCAGTGACTCCTGTGATGGGCCAGTGGCTCCTGTAACGGACTGGTGTCCACTGTGATGGACCTGTGACTCCTCTGATGGATCAGTGTCTTCTGTGATGGACCAGCATCTCCTGTGATGAACCAGTGGCTCCTGTGATGGACCTGTGGCTCCTGTGATGGACCAATGGCTCCTGTGATGGACCAGTGACTCCTGTGATGGACCAGTGACTCCTGTGATGGACCAATGGCTCCTCTGATGGACCAATGGCTCCTATGAATGACCAATGGTTCCTGTGATGGACTAATTGTTCCTGTGATGGACCAATGGCTCCAGTGATGGACCAATGGCTCCAGTGATGGACCAGTGACTCCTGTGATGGACCAGTGGCTCCTATGATGGACCAGTGTCTTCTGTGATGGACCACGGGCTCCTGTGATGAACCAGTGGCTCCTATGATGGACCAGTGGCTTCTCTGATTGACCAGTGGCTCCTGTTATGGGCCAGTGGCTCCTGTGATGGACTGGTGTCCACTCTGATGGACCTGTTACTCCTCTGATGGATCAGTGTCTTCTGTGATGGACCAGCGTCGCATGTGATGGACCAGCGCCTCCTGTGATGGACCAATGGCTCCTATGATGGACCAGTGGCTCAGGTGATGGACCAGTGACTCCTGTGATGAACCAGTGGCTCCTGTGATGGACCAGTGGCTCCTATGATGGACCAGTGGCTCCTGTGATGGACCAGTGGCTCCTGTGATGGACCAGTGGCTCCTGTGATGGACCAGCGGCTCCTTTGATGGACCAATGGCTCCTATGATGGACCAGTGTCTTCTGTGATGGACCAGCGGCTCCTGTGATGGACCAGTGGCTCCTATGATGGACCAGTGGCTCCTGTGATGGACCGGTGGCTCCTGTGATGTGCCAGAGACTCCTGTGATGGGCCAGTGGCTCCTGTGATGTGCCAGCGACTCCTGTGATGGGCCAGTGTCTCCTGTAACGGACTGGTGTCCACTGTGATGGACCTGTGACTCCTCTGATGGATCAGTGTCTTCTGTGATGGACCAGCGTCTCCTGTGATGAACCAGTGGCTCCTGTGATAGACCGGGGGCTCCTGTGATGGACCAATGGCTCCTGTGATGGACCAGTGACTCCTGTGATGGGCCAGTGGCTCCTGTAACGGACTGGTGTCCACTGTGATGGACCTGTGACTCCTCTGATGGATCAGTGTCTTCTGTGATGGACCAGCATCTCCTGTGATGAACCAGTGGCTCCTGTGATGGACCGGTGGCTCCTGTGATGGACCAATGGCTCCTGTGATGGACCAGTGACTCCTGTGATGGACCAGTGACTCCTGTGATGGACCAATGGCTCCTCTGATGGACCAATGGCTCCTATGAATGACCAATGGTTCCTGTGATGGACTAATTGTTCCTGTGATGGACCAATGGCTCCAGTGATGGACCAATGGCTCCAGTGATGGACCAGTGACTCCTGTGATGGACCAGTGGCTCCTGTGATGGACCAGTGGCTCCTCTGATGGACCAATGGCTCCTCTGCTGAACCAGCATCTCCTGTGAGGGACCAGTGACTCCTGTGATGGACCAGTGGCTCCTATGATGGACCAATGGCTCCTGTGATGAAATAATGACTCCTGTGATGGGCCAGTGGCTCCTGTGATGGGCCAGAGGCTCCTGTGATGGACTGGTGTCCACTGTGATGGACCTGTGACTCCTCTGATGGATCAGTGTCTCCTGTGATGGACCAGCGTCTGTGATGGACCAGCATCTCCTGTGATGAACCAGTGGCTCCTCTGATGGACCAGTGGCTCCTGTGATGAACCAATGGCTCCTCTGCTGAACCAGCGTTTCCTGTGAGGGACCAATGACTCCTGTGAAGTAGAGGGAATGGGAGAACAATGACAAGATGATCCTTTGCTCCCAAGCAGAGGCCTCAACCAATTTGGAAATAGCATGTAGCAGCCTGGTCTGGCCTGCACTGAAGAAGCACTTAAGGCATTTGTGATATCATAAAACTCGAAACGTGGACATGGATCATTTTAGGGAAAGCCTGTGATCAGTTAGGTTCAGCCTTTAGACTTGCGCCAATACTTTCAGACCTTTCCCTTTGACTGCCAAGACGGGACCGTTAACCTTTGTGCAAAACTTAGAGAAAGAAGAAATCCAAACTGTTCTGTGAAGGAAATAAAAACAGATGCCTACCATGATGTCCACCAGGACTAAATCATATCTTTCCCAGGACTGGACCGGTCAGATCCTTTACTGGATTCTTGACACGCTGGGAAGTGGCACTGAGCTCTGCTCGTCTGCTGATTGGATGGCTCTGTGCCATGTTGCCTGTGTACAGAATCTGCAAGGACCCTTAAAACTTAGAGAAGTGTGCAGTTCATCCTCATCTTGAAGCCAATCTAGGAAGACGTCTAGAACCAGTATTTATAGGCAGTGGTCACCGACCGGCAGCGGTACATACCTGCAGCAATTTCCATACAAGCTGCCCTGAAGCCTTCTGAAACTTGTAAAGGTGACCTTCTCCACCCACAAGATTTTGTCTTGAAGCTTTCCTTCTTCTGAAACTTTATGAAGGTGACCTTCTCCATCCCAAAGATCTTGTCATCATGTTTTTCTTCATCAGTTTGAGCTCCTGCCAAGAGTTTCTTGAGCTGTGGAGGCCTCGAGACAGCGCCTGCCTGCAGGAGCAGCAGCAGGCAGCAGCGCAGAATCCTAATGAAGTCAAGGACATCTTCTGTAACCACCAATGTGCACTGGTGACCTCTGACTCTGGTGCAAGTGCTCCATTAGACTGTAGATGTGGGAAGAGCTCCAGAAAGCTGTAAAGAAAATATTATTTAAGGAAACCACATAAAAAGGAGACAAAATGGCCCCATCATGAAACAGACCCATTAGTCTGGTACGTGTTGAAGTCACCCTGAATGCTAAACATGCACTCTGCCGGTGCACGATTGGACCAAAAGGCAAAACGTTATGAAGGATTCATGGGCAGGGCTCAGGCTGCCATAATGCAGGCCATCGCCTTACGGAAATACGTGATACATGGGGCACTGCGGTGCCCCGTTCCTCTTTGATGCGACTTCTTACAACTTTAGTTTTTTCAAGCTTTAAGTACTCTTTCTCATATATACTTCTAGGGCTCACCTAAGACTATTCAAAATTCCTGTGTTTGCCTTCGGTAATCTACCCCCTCACGTTCATACTTCTCCATATCTTTCCCAACTTTACTTGTCACCTTTATCATTCCAGTTTAGGTAGGTTCCACCTTTTTTGTGTTAGTGTTTGTGCTTTCTCTATTCAGCTCCATCATGCCTGTGCTCACTTATGTTTTTTGTGAGCACTCTGCTGGTCTTGGCCCTTTTTGCAGGGTCATCCCAAAACATATTGAATACATCCTCCTATTTTAGTTTTTGGGATTCTGAGTATGTTACCACTGTTAACCAGTGCCAAAGTGTTTGTGCTCTCTACTTTAAGCATGGTGAAATTGACTTACACCAATTGGCACATTTAATTTACATTTAAGTGCCCAGTAATGTTGTACTACATGTACACTTGTTGTGCCACCCGCTTAAGGAGCCTTTTAAACATGTCTCAGGCCTGCCATTGCAGCCTCTGTGTGCAGTTTGAAACAGCCATTTTAGCCTGGGCAAACAAAATACCCTTTTTCTGGGTCTAAACCTTCCTTTTTAATTCATATAAGTCACCGCTAGGGAAGGCCCTAAATAGCCTATGGGGTAGGGTGTAATATATATATATAAAACGTTGGGCACATACTTTTAACTTTTACATATCCTGGAAGTGAAAAACTCTTTCATTCGTTTTTCACTATTGGAAGGCCTGCCTCTCCCATACAATAACATTGGGTTAACCTATTAAATTTAGTAAAGGATAGCTTGAAATTAGGAGCAGGTGGGAATCTCAAGTTTAGTGTCTAAATAATTGAGATCTAAAATCGTCTTAAATGGCAAAGGCGTATTTTAAGTCAGAAATGCCACTTTTAGAAAGTTGACGTTTTCTTTCCCTAACCCTCTGGTGACTGCAGCCTATATCCTGGGTTACATGACTAGATGTAGCTTGCAGTTGGTCTTTGTGCATTGCTCCCAGACATTGAGACAAAAGGCAAATAGATGTTAGAAGTATGGGCCATTTCCGACTTCATGGAGGAGAAGCTGTCACCTACCACACTTGCACATCACAAAGACTCTGCTTTAGCACACTCACAAAGGGTTTGACACTAGTCTTTTGTGACCCCAGACAAGCTGGAACCAGGGCAGGGAAGCAAGAAATTCCATACACCTCCGGGGGCTCCAGAACTTCTCCTACTTGAAAGCTGGCACCAGGTATTCGTTTTAACTCTTCAGTCCTAACTCTTTAGTACACCTCTGGACCTGTGATATACTCAGAAGGAATCGGTCTTACGGAAAGGACAACACAAGTTTCTACGGCCCCTTCCGTAATACCAAGATGCCCCGGGAGTGCGCAAAGTGGGCACAAACCCCCGTTGTGTCCCAGGGGTACCGTCTGTAATACAGCCCCAGATGGTTAAGCACAGGTTAATTTGGGGGTTTCTTGGGTTCACCCTGATAGGACTTGTGGTTGCTTCTTAAGTAGAGTTCCCTTCCCCCTCAACCAGTATCCCTATTTCCTACATACTCCGTCTGGGTCTTTACGTTCCATTTCTATGTTTCTGTTGACTGTCCCACTTCTTCTCTGTGCTGTGTCCTGGTTTTACTAATTTTCCTCCTGGCTTCCAAATTGTGGATGAGCCTTCTGTTGCTGTGAGAGCACCTCTACCATGTCTTCATTTCAGTAACTTCTAGAAGAATATCTTGTTACCATGCAATCAAAGTCAAGCCCTTGCTGTGCTGTCTTTTCTTTTTTCCTGCAATTTGTTCTACTTTCTTCTAGTTTAGCACTTTGGATGCTAGTGCTATGAAAAATATATTAAATTAATAGATGAAATGTCTGAGCATGCAGCTGGGTGTAGGTTCAAACCAAGTCCAGTCCAATTAATAAATGGATCCACGCCTGGAGGAGACGCGACTGAACCTGATCACCAAAGACATAAACTGAGTCGGCATTGACTTTTTACGGCCTCAGTGGATTTCAGCTGATTATGGCTTTGGGTGATACCGTCGATTCGCAAGTACAGTTTACATAGTTAGGATTGAACAAACTTCATCCCAGAGGTGTGTTCTCAGAAGCACACTTGGTTTGCAGCCCTGCATGAATAACATCTTGGAAGCAACCTTCAATGTAGGACCTTCGGAACATGCAGAGAAGTGGAAGTGGTGGTCAAGATAGCACCGCATCCTGTTGCAGAGGTATTGGACTAGCATGAGGTGTGTCATCCAAAGGAATCATTGAATGATTATTGGAGCAGTGTCATGCCCTTTAGGATAGTCCCATCATGTATATACCGATTACATACATTTTGTCCCATCCGCATGACATAACGGTCTTACACAGGTTACCTTTTACATAGCAGCTTACTTCTGTCTCTTTGACAACCAGGTTCTTGGTATCCTATCTTAATCCCTGTACCTTCGTACATAAACAAGTCCCCAGGCATGGCAGATTTATTCTGCATAAACATCACCACTTTTTTCATCCATGGCCAACAGCCAGCTGTGCATTATCATATTTGTTTAGAAAAGGATTAGCGAGGGATTAGTGAATGTTTTCAAAACATATTGATTCAGGAAAATCCCTGGAGTGACCACTTTAGTATAAACAACCCTCATAACCCATTCCAGGCAGAGAGGAGAATTTCTTCCAGGCTGGACCGAGACTCTGCAGGCTGATCCTTCGACAGGCAGAGACCTGATATCCCTTGTGGGGCGCCATCCTCGACGAAGAAACGGGGTCCTTCATTCAGAACCATCAGGAAGGGCCTAGCACCTCCTCGGGGGATTCTTGGCTCCATTAGGATATATCCTGATATTTTCATACATAGGCTTCACCCACATACCTAGGCTAGGTACATTTAGGTAGGCTACGCATCGTAGGAGTATGCCAATGCTCCTGATTTATACAATCTGCTTTTATTCATCTTATCAACACTATGGCAGAAATCTAGCTGCTATTTACGATATTGGTGCTCGTGATCACATATCTGCTCCTGTCTTTTTATTGTCACAGCAAATAGGTTTCATACTAGATTGACGCTTGACCAAAAGATAATTATTGAAACTGGTCCAATCATCATTCTATGAGTATTCTGAGAAAAGTAAGCATGAGTGACTGAGCGAAAGATACCGTATTGTTTCCACGATACCTGAGGAATCAGGGTTGTCATGTTCAGTGGTTGCCAGAAACTACCTACCACACTGTATAGTACAGGGTGGTTATAGGAGCACTGTAGAGCTAGCTGGTCTAACGACTGACTCATCCTGAGGGAGTGTCCAAACTCTGTCTGCACACCAAGCCTTCAGTTTAGGTCGTCCAAAACGCTCAGGTCCTGGGGGGTCCTAGGAACTACACGACAGCAGAGAGTGGATCTTAAGGACCTGCCTTGAACTAAGAGTTGGTGTCAAGCCATGATAAGGTGCTCTTTCTTCCCGGGGTTGAGGTCTGGATCAAGTGAATTTAGAGCAATCCAGCGCAACGTTCACTCCAAGGAGTATCTTGGCGCTGTTTACGGGGGGAAACGGTACCTGATAGAATAAGAGCTGATCTATGTTGTCAGAGCATTAGATAAGAGACATAATAGTGTTATCTGGGCTACCAGAGATCCAGGTTTTTAAGGACTTCCTAAAATTGAGTTCTGTTTGTGTGTGTCTGAGTTGTGTGGGCAAGAAGTTCCAGTCTTTGGTCCCTAGGACCGCCAATGTCTTTCCACCCCTAGTTTTAAGTTTAAAATTGGGAACTGTTAGAAAGTTCTCAGAAGATGACCATAGACTGCGTTGGGTGGTGTGTTGACATTTAGATATTCTGGTCTGTTTTCTTTAGTCCTTTTATAAGTGATGTTCAGGGCCTTAAAAAGAATCCTCTCATGGACAGGCAGCCAATGGAGGGTATTTAGTGCTGTTGCTGATGAGGAGTCTCTGGATAGTTTGAGTACCAGCCTCGCTGAAGCATTCTGGACTACCTGCAGTCTTCGCAGGACCTTTTGATTGGTTCCTGCATAAAGAATATTGCAGTAGTCCTGGCAAGAGAGGATTATCCCCTAGATTCATCAAAGTCCCGTTTTGCGAGTCTGTAATAGCGATTATTAAGGAATCGCTATTACCGACTCGCAAAACTGGATTCATGTACAAATCGCAATTTATTTCGCGATTCCTACAGCTTCCTTATTTGCGATTAGCTAATTGCTAATCGCAAATAAGGAATGACTCCCCATTCATTCCTATGGGCCTAAAGGCCCATAGGAATGAATGGGGAGTCATTCCTTATTCGCGATTAGCAATTAGCGAATTGCAAATAAGGAAGCGATTTCAAGGGTGCCAGGGTGTCCAAAGGACACCCTGTAGCACCCCTGAAATGGTAAGGTACACGGGTATTGTGCACACACATGTCCAAAGGACATGTGTGTGTGTAACATACAACTTAGAAAAATGCACTGAAGTGCATTTTTCTAAGTTTTCGCTATTTACCACGTAGTTAGACTTCGCGCTAAATATCGGCCCCAGATTGTGAATTCGCAATTTTAAAATGGTTCATGAATTGCATTTAAGGAATCTCAAATGTAGATTCCTTAAATGCAATTATTCGCAATTTAGCGATTTCTAAAATTGCGATTTTTGCATTTGGGATGATGAATCCCAAATGCAAAAATTGTGCTCGCAACGGGCCAGATTCTCAGAATCTGGCCCTTTGCGAGCCGATTTTACATTGATGAATCTGGCCGTTAGGCTGCTGCCACCGTGGTGTACTAGTCCTCCAGCTCCAGTATGGCGCTGGAGGACTAGTACACCAAGGAGGAGAAGAGGAGGATGTAGAAAAGCAGCAGTGGAAGGACACAGTTAAAGAGAAGAGTTCTTCAGGAAGAATGCAGCCAGGCAGAGTGTGGAGAGGGCTATCCGAAGAAGCTGAGCCGCGGTCGGATGCCGTCACGTGAACTCCTTATGTGTTCATAATACTTGTGCGTTAAGCACAACTTCTAATGGGGAACCTCAGAGCTCTGGGGCTTGGTGCAATACTCCAGTTAAAGATGGTGAGCAGACTGGAGCCCATTAGGATGGCGGGCGGATCGCCCCCGCAAGGCTGGCGGTAGCCACCACCACCCTGGCGGGGACGATCCGCCCGCCATCTAACCCGGAATTCCCCCCCTCCATATTAGTATGGCGGGGGTAACCGCGGCAGACGGAAAGACCGTCCGCTGCTTTTCCGCCCCGGTCGCCTTGCGGCCAGGGCGGAAAAGGTTTAATATGGTGGCGGTGTCTATCAGACACCTCCAGCCATATTAGCATGGGCATTTTCAAATGCCTTTCCATGGCGGCAATGCCGCCATGGAAAGGCATGCGGAGGCACCCTGCGGGGGTCCTTTGTGGGCCCCCAGGGACTCCGGGTGGGTGGGGGGTTCCTATGGTACCCCCGCTGCATTGCAAAGTACAACGTGGCAGGCACCGCGTAGTGCTTGTCACGTTGTGCTTTGTAATGCACTACACGTATCTTTAGCATTGGGGCGGGCGGTGCATTCAGCACCACCCGCCGCAATGCTAAAGATACAGAATGCGCCCGCCACTGTCGCGGGGGCATCCTAATGCCCCCAACGGGACCCCCGCCCTTATGGCGAGCGGTCCTCCACACGACAGGATGACGGGCAGACAAAGTCCGCCCGTCATCCTAATGGGCCCCACTGTCTTAACCTTGTTCTTGTCTCGTGTACCTTCCCATGTGAGACCCATCTGCCACTCAGGGCTTCCATCCAAGCCTTTTAGAGGCTAATTTTTGGGGACTGTGCGGTCAAGGTCTGGCTAGCCACCCTTGAATGATCTTGGAAGACCCAAGCCCATGGCTGTTGCAACTGATTTACAGCCTTGGGCCTACATTATTTACAATGTTGTATTCTGGGAGTGGTAGTTTTAGGTCATTTTAGTTGAGGTTCTTAGACCAATATATCTGAAAAGAATTATTTGTATAAGGCCAACATTATTTGTAATAGGCAAGCCTAGCAATGAATTAGTTAAACCTTATTTATGCAGGCAATAATTCCTCCACACCACGTTCTAATGCCTAATAAGTTGTTAGAACAACAGTTTAACTTGTTCTAATTCTGAAATGTTCCTAAAAATGCCATATAATTGTTTCTGACGATTATACCAAGATTTGTATGAAATGCATGAATATTTGAGTTCTCGAGAAATTCCAGGAGTGGCCAATGAAATCTGACAGTCAGATATTTTCATGAGTAGTCAAGGGAGTACACATATCCTCAAAAATGCATAGAACATAAACGTGCATGGGCGTGTTGTTTTTTTCCTTACTTCCAATGGGACAAAACCTTGCTCCACGTGGATACACTCCTTCATCTGCACCGGTCGATGAACCGCTACCTCGCCCTTTGTATCTTGGAGGAGATACACCTTCTTGCCCTGGACAGCTGAAAATGTGTGTGTGATTGGTGTATACATATGACCATGTAGGTTTGTGGGTATCCACTGATGTTACAAGTGAACCCACTTGTAACATTACCTCCAGCCGCCACCATAGCAGCACAGACCGCCCAGAGCTGATGCCATTTACCGCCCAGCAGGCGCTCAGGCCAGAGTTTTAAAGTGAGTGAAGTCTGTGGTCAGTGTCCACGTCAGGATGCTTTGGTTATGTCACGTGCAGGCAGTGATGCAGGATTGGCAGTTCTATAAGGTCCCTATTTTATCCTCTTGAAAGGGAAATGGAATTCTGGGCAGAGGTATTGTTACTGCCCAGCAGTAAATTACGTCATGGAAAAGTATCATAACTTAGTTTTCTCACCGCCAGCATCAATTTCTAAATACAGTGGGCCTCATTTAGGAGGCCTTGCGTCAGTTTTTTGCTTCCGACGCGTCACTTTTTGACACACATCGGTGGTGTAAAACATGCCTCCTGTTGCGCACTATTTACAAAGTGACGCATCTAAGCAGATGTGTCACTTTGTAAACCCCTGTGCTACATTATACCTGTGTCAGGTATAAGGTATGCAGGGGGGGGCGTTCCCCGGCAAAAAGCCTTGTAGAAGTGACGCAGTAAAATCTATGAGATTTCACTGCACCACTTCTAGGACGCCGTTGCGTCAAAATCTTGCGCCTGCCTCACAGCTGGCGTTAGACTGACGCAGGCCCTTTCACATGGGGCTTGCCCCATGTTAAAGGACACATTGCACTTTTGTGACACACTCCAGCAATGCATCACTTTTGTGCTTACAGATACGTCAGAAATACTGACTTGTGACATTATGCGTCATATATTAAATATGACGCATCAGGTATATCGCAAGAAGTGCGCACTGAGAAATGAGGCATTGCTGCTTTCAGTCAAAAATGTGTCATTTCTCATAAATTAGGCCCAGTATCGCTTGGAGAGCAGGACATGTTGCCCATAGCAGTATTTTTTGTGTAATGGGTGCACATATCGTCCCTGGCTGTGTACAGTAGAATGTGTGTGAGCATGGGAGTAAACACACGGCACTGGGGGACAACGAGGCCTACAGAGCCTTCTTGAGTTCCAGGTGAGGAGGAGCACCTGTGTCCACGAATGCAGCAAGAGCTGCATCAATCTGTCTGAGAATGTATTGGAACTGTTCTACTTGGGGGTGAAATGAAAGATAAGAGATGGAAAGGCAGACTGGTGAACAAAGGGTTAATTAAGTGAAGAGCCCAACATGTCAGTTCCCTGCTCACACTTGTAAGTGTGGTTTGAAGGAACAAGGCGTGTGCAACATAGGCACACGTCTTGCCCACCCTCCACATGTAGAATAGGTTCCAGTAGTTTAGCTCTGCATCTAACCCTTCACAGGGCATTGTTGACAATCTCATCTTTTTCTTTCTATTTTAGGGCGATGACGAAATTCCTCCCTCTAAAGAAAATGGCGCCTCTGCAGACATGGAATCGGTAAGAGGGTGAGACTTGTGTTTGGAGGGTCTCAACGGGGATGCCACACGCGAGGCCGCATAGAGTCCGCCTGGCTGTCGCTCAGCAGAGAGCCGCTTCCAAGGCCACCTGTATCTAGCCTCCTCTGTGGGGTGTAGTGAGTCCTAAATATCAGGTTCTCTAAGAAGAGGACGGCTAAGGACCTTGAGCAGGTTTATAACCCAAAGCACAGCAGCTTTGCGTCTTACTATATAAATGTAAATGTAAATTGATACTTGTATAGCGCACTACTCACCCGCAAGGGTCTCAAGGCGCTTGTACGAATACCGCTGTGGAACCCATCCTGGCTTTCCCTGTGAGGTGTCCACTCCTGGGCACCCCCAAGGTGGAGGCCAGGCATCCTTAGCGTTGTGGGGGCCGTTGTGGAGATTAACCAAGCTATTGCCCAGAGTTGCAGAGTGGGACTCTATGATTGGAATAGGCACCGAGGCGAGAATTATCAGGTCCGTTGAATTTTTGAGCCCAAGACCCGCCGAGGCGGGGAATTGAACCCTGGTCCAGGGATAGACCTCTGCATCAGGGTCTGCCACTCTAACCATTGAGCCACACTTCTCCACCTCACCTCACCTCACCTCATCTCACCTCTAGCCCCCATATGGATCACTGGACTGCTCCAACCGCTAGTCTTCAGCACCGTACACACATAAACCGCGGGGTCCTCGAACACGTAATCTCACAACACGCTACTGGTACAACACATTACCGGTATTGATGTTTAGACAAATGCAATCGACTAATCTTCAAAACTCACTTTTAAGAATGTTGTGTTTACTACTCTGTTTGGTTCCTTAACCATGTCAAATCGTTCCTATGTTCTCATAATACTATGAAAGTGTCCTTTCCCCACACCCCAGGATTCCCTGCTCTTCCTCGTCCAGTCTTTACACAGGAATGACTTCCGTCATCCACAGAACTCGCTTACGCACCCGAAGTAAAGAAATCCCTCCCAAAATGGCCGCCGTTACCCAGCTACCGCTAGAAGAAAGTACTTCCTGGGCGTCACTTCCTGTTGTTATTAAACCTAAGATCTAGAGTGGATAGTCAACAATCACATTATCAATCAGAATAGGGGGAGTAAGCGGTGGAGGGAGGGTTTCATGATTGTTACAAGGATGATCAATCAGGACTGAAGTACTGAATGTTACTGTTAAGTAATCGGGTCATTTCATGAGGTGGAGAAAGCAACAAAATAAATGAATGAGGCAGAGGGTACTTCCTGGAGGGTATCGATTAGCGGTTGGGTAGGGTCCTGAAGCAACGGTAAGAGGTAATCCAAGGCAGACATTTCTTAAACTCATGCAGGCAGATGCATCAAAGAAAATACCGGGAGCAAACGGGCAGATTCTCAGAATCTGGCCGTTTGCTCCCGGTATTTTTGCATTTGGGATGCATCATCCCAAATAAGAAATCGCAATTTCAGGAATCTCTAAATAGCGATTCCTTAAATTGCTCTTGCATTTAAGGAATCCCAAAATGAGATTCCTTAAATGCAATGCATGAAACCCAAAAAAATAGCGAATTCGCTAATAGAGGGAGCAAATTACCATGAATTTGAACTTCGGGGTAATTTGCTAAAACCTTGAAAAATGCACTTTTGTGCATTTTTCAAAGTTACATGTTGCGCACACACATGCCCATAGGGCATGTGTGTGTGTAACATTTGTGCACAGGTCCATTTCAGGGGTGCAACAGGGTGTCCTTTGGACACCCTGGCACCCTTGAAATAGCGGAACATTAGCGATTCGGTAATAGCTAATCGCTAATAAGGAATGGCTTTCCCATTCATTCCTATGGGCCTAAAGGCCCTTTAGGCCCATAGGAATGAATGGGAAAGCCATTCCTTATTAGCGATTAGCTATTACAGAATCGCAAATAAGGAATCTTTAGGAATCGCTAATAACATTGCGAATCCTAAATGCATCCCGTTTTGCGAGTCTTTAATAGCGATTCCTTAAAATTCGCTATTAAGGACTCGCAAAACATAACTTTGATGCATCTGCCAGTAAAGCGTTTCATTTAACTACAGCATCCAAACCACATATTCTCTTTCCTCACTTTCCCCACCTTCTCCTCCCACCATTCCATTCCTCATCCTACAACATCATTACTTATATGCAGTTTATTCCATGCATTATATTCTATACAGTTTGAGCATGGACGCTATAGGTCCTCATCTTTGACTTGGGACCCTCAACCCACGCCTCCTGTCCACCACCAAGTAGCCCTAAAATAATGAAAAAAGTAATGTTACTTGAATTTTATCAAGGAGTGCTCCTAGTATAGAAAGTCTTTCTTTTTACCCCTCACTCTTTTATGTACCGCTCGTACACACAAAATGAAGCGCGCCATTTTTAACCCACTTCTGTGTTAAATGCTCCCTTTTATCCATCGAGTGGTTGTAACCCAGTTGCACCAGCAGCCAGGTCACATTTTACAGAGGAGGGCGTTACTGTCTATTGCACTGACAACAGTGTTCAGCTCCAGGTAAATACAGGGTGGCGGGCACAAGCCCACTTAAGGCATTACAGCAGGACCCTCCATTAGCGGCTCCATTGTCTGTAATTATATCCCTGTGAGCTGATGGCCGCGGTCAGCGCAGCTACCTGTCACCGCGAGTCGCTGCCTTACACCGTAATGCGTCTCCAGCAGCAAATGTGAGCTCCATTAACCCTGATTCATGGCACTCTTTTAACTTCATTAGAACACTTTTATTTCTGAGTGACAAAGCCTAAAAGACTCTGGTAGGTGCTTACAAGGGAAAAACATTATTATATATTATTACGCTTTATATGGGATCATCACAACTCTCATTGTGAGTCAGAATTCATCCAAGGCTATTTATTTCAAGAGGTTCATAACCTCTATTTATTCTTTGAGCACACGTGTTGTTTTTTCTTTGAATAGCCGCCTCTCACCGGTAGATTCACTGTCCCATTTCACCCTAGGAGCCCAGCTAGCAGTTACTGCATTTTGATTGTCTGTTTTTTGGAATCAAACCACTTACGCAAATCAGGGGTGGAGGCCTCCCTGTGTAAAATATAGGGACATTTTAAAAATGCTAACAAACCTGGAAAAAAAATATTTGTTTGATACATATAAATGTAAATTTAAATAATTTAATATATTTCTTTTAACTGTAGAACAAAATAAAAAATGGCACAGCCCTATTTACTCAATGTTGAATTAAATGCAAAAGTGATTTAAATATGTTATATTGATTTATAGTCTAAAATAATAAATTCATCACAAATCAATTCACCCACCCATCAGGTCTCCTGGAAACACACCACATCTACCTCTTAAGAACTCAGGTAATGCAACAGCTCATCCAGTTACTCACAAGTTCACAGACAAACATGCACATCATTACATGGACAAAGCAAACACGTTGGACTCATACTTAAAACAGAGACAAAGCATCAGCACTAACCCTTCTACAAAGCTATAAACTAAGAATACCCTAACCCAAACTCTTCGTTTCTTCCAACACATTTCACACAATGAATTTATGGACCTGGTCAAATTGATAGAAAGAGCAGCGTTCGCCAAGATGTCACAATTCATTGAAGACAATGCCATAATTTCAGACTTCCAAACAGCATTCCGTTTAGGAAGAGGCACAGAATCTGCCCTCCTTGCCATCTGGGATGACCTAAAGAATACAGTTGACCGCAACGGAGTTTCTGCGCTACTCCTCCTGGACGTCTCAGCTGCCTTTGACACGGTTGAACGTGACACTCTGATACAAAGACTCTATGAAGCCGGCATAGAGGGGACTGCTCTGGACTGGATTGTGTCCTACCTTCACAACAGACTAATGTCATCCATTTCAGCCCCCCCTTTCTCATCCAACCCCTGCTTCACAAAAGCTGGGGTCCCTCAAGGCTCTATTATCTCGCCCATGCTTTTCAACATCTACATGAAGTCATTAACGGCACTGATCAATCAATTTCACCTCACGTGCTATAACTATGCAGATCACACACAAATACTCCTTCACCAGCAATGCCCTAAAGACATTGGAAATTTGCCCATTTTCAGTTGTCTCAGAGCCGTGGATCAATGGATGACGTGAAGCTATCTCAAATTCAATGCTTCCAAAACGGAAATACTCATGTGTGGCAATCTGAAACATTATGACCCTCTCGCCTCGTGGTCTGATGATCTGGGAACACAGCCTAAAATATTGAAGGAAGTAGTAACCTCAGAATGACCATGAACTCCAAGCTATCAATGAATGCCCAAGTTGACAAACTAGCAAGATCAAGTGTTTTTACCATAAAAACTCTGTGGCAATTCTTCCCCCATTTGAGATTCCCTCATAAGGTCCAAGCTACCATCTCCCTTGTTCGATCCAAACTCGATTACGCCAATAGCCTCTACCGATCTCCTTTAACAACCATGAAAAGACTACAACAGATTCCGAACGCGGCTGCCAGACTACTCTTGCATATCAAACCACGAGACCACATCTCCCCTGCCTTAAAAGCCCGGCATTGGTTACCGGTTGCCAGAAGATCCACGTTCAAGCTGCTTTGTCTCACCCACAAAGTGACACATGAAACGGGACCGCTCTTCATTAGGAATAAAATAACCAAATACATTTGGCAAAGGAACCTGCGCTCTAGAGTGACACCTCGCCTCAAAATCACAAGGTACAAAGAAAAAAAACAATGGGTGGCACATCCCTCTCTGTTCAAGCAGCCAAACTATGGAACTCTTTACCCCCCAACATAAGATCCACAGATAACCACCTTATCTTCAGATGATGCAAGGAGGGGTGGAGTAAGGAAGAGGCTTGAAAGGGTTATCTTGGGATCATAGTAGTGGTATGGGGTTTGGGATGAATGAGAGAGTGGATGTAGAGGATATATTGATAGAGGTATAGAGTGAGAAATAGGGTAGTGCATCATCTCATGCCTCTTTTACTATTCAGATCCCCCAAAACAAGCCTTTCTAAACCCTCCCTCCTACTCTTCTCCCACCACCTCCCATTTACTCATCCCAAGCCTCCTCCTACTGCTATGAGCTTCCCCCAAAAAAACAACTAAACCATTCCCTCTTCTATCTTTCCACTATCCTTTTCAATCCAAACAACAGACTAACACGTGCACCACTCAAATTACTTTCTTATTTTCACTATACTAGTTCACCACTAATCCTTCCGAAGTAGCATGCTACTCGCAGAAAAAGCGCTTCAACACCCCATTAAGGGTTGCAAGCGCTTTATAAATGCAAACCTTTTTCTATCTTCTATCCATCCACTATCCTTCTCAATCCAAATAACTGACTAACATATCCATCACTCAAATCACTTTCATATTTCACTATACTAATTCAACACTAATTCTTTAAGGGTTCCGGAGTAGCGTACTACTCACCGACAAAGCGCTTTGACGCCTTATCAGTGGTAGTAAGTGCTATATAAATAGAATTACAATACAATACAATGCAATGCAATATGAAATATAAAATAAATGTAAAGATTTTTTTTTTTAACTCACCAAAAGCAAAATATTCGGATTTAATTTTTATGTATTTAGTATTAAAAATTGCAAAATGTTATGCATTGAATTCATTTACTTTCAATTAATTAAATTAATTCTAAAGGTCGTTTTTACATTAAAATATGTAGTAAAATACTGTATCATTAAATAATCATTATTATTAAAACATGATATTTCTAACACCCAAGTTATTTTATATTTGTTTGTTAAATAAAGTTAAAATTAATTATTTTAATTTAGCACAACTACTATTGGGGTTTTAAGTCTCGGACTCATTTTTTTTACTTTATATAATTGTAGTATTTTAGTTGCAGCATCAGTTTGGCCATGTGCAGTGCAGGACTTACTACTGCTTCTTTTTGGCTGTATCAACTTTACACTTGTGACTTTGGCTCCACCCTCTTTTTGAGGTGGTGGAGACTTGTAAGCCTACACTTTTGAGTAACATTATAGTCGTAAATGGTGAATAGCGAGAAGTAGTAACGTTTTTCAAACGTTTAAGAGTAAACTTATTCATGTAACTTACTCACACATCATCTTTGTGAACAGCCCTGCATGTTTTTAGTAGAAAATACCTTGGACTCCGAAAAAGACACTTTTGATGGTAATTGCCGGCAGACTGCCCTGCTGATTCTGCTAGACCTGTTCGCGGCCTTGACACCCACCTTTTGTGGAGTTCTGCAGGGCTCTTCTCTGAGCCCCACCCTATTCAATATATATGTCTCTCCATTGGCTAAGCTGATTAGATCCTTTGGGCTGGAGGAATTATCCAATGCTGATGATACACAAGTAATTGTGTCTATTATAGTGGATATAGAATCCTCTGCTCTCAATGTCAACAACTGCATGCAGGCTGTGGCATCTTGGATAGTAAATAACTACCTTCGACTACATGGGGACAAAACTGAGGTTCTGATCTTTGGTAGCCAACAATCTATATGGTCCCACTCATGGAGGGCAGGATGCTTGGACTATGACCTTGTCCTGTTGCTTCAGCAAACCATCTTGGTAACATAGTTGACAACAAGCTGTCTTTTGATCTCCAGACTAATAGGGCTGCCTCATCCTCATTCTGGGTCACAAGGACCCTTAGGAAGATTTTTCCGTCTCTCTCTCTCCCCGCGCGGAAACAAGCAGTTGGGGCCTGATTCTGCCCAGGATGGGCTACTGTAAGGCTCTCTCTCTGGACATCAACAAGGCATCTAATAATAAACTGCAATTGTCCAGACTGCTGCAGCGAGACCTGTCTTGGGTGTTCCTAAATTCCACTCGACCTCAGCTGCCATTCGGTAACTGCATTGGCTTCCAGCTGAGAAATTAATCTTGTTCAAGGCCCTGTGCATTATTCATAGGGCGCTTCCAAACTTGGGTCCAGAGGGAATCAAACACCTCTTCCAACGTTATGTCCCTATTAGACAGTTGTGTTCTGCCGATAAAAATCAGTTGGTTATTCCAAAGTTTAGGAGGACTAGGTGGGGAGGAAGAGCCTTTGCTGTGGCGGCCTCTAAGGTTTGGGACACTCTCCCTATATCAATCTCCTGCCTTGAGTCACACCCTTCCTTTTGTAAGTCTTTAAAGACCTGGCTTTTTGCCCTTTAACTTTTCCTGAGAGGGTTGATGCTCCCGTTCTCCTGGCAGTGGAGCTACTTTTTAGAGCCTTGATGCCTCTGGGCTATTGTTGCTGCTCTGTAAGTTGGAAATCCATTCATTCATTCTCTCTGTAAACTGTAGCCTTTTATTCTCTAAGATCAAGAACGTTGGGCATTACGTTGCAAAACACCCAGACTTATTTCCTGCTCTCGGAACCTGTGATAAACACTCATGTTTTTTATCTCCTTGGAAATCTCTCTCCCACTGACTCTGCATGCATCTTCACCTACACATGAACATGGCCTCTGTCACTACCACTTATCCAGGGATTCATAAACAAATGTCTATAAACATCTTGGGGCATATATACTAGCCCCTTGCGCTGCCTGTACGTCACTTTTTGAACCAGACACACTTCCAGATTTACGAGGAATCATAAACCTGGAAATGCGTCAGTATGCGAGGCGCAGCGAGGAGTAATGTTTTCATTTCTCCTCCTTTTGTTTCACTTTCAATGCGTCTTGAATTCTACAGCACACATTGAAAGAGGAACATGCCTGTAGTGATTGTTTTCATGCAGGAAGGTGCCCCTTGGTGCACGGGTGCATGCTCCGGCGCATGGCAGCTGTTTGTGCACCAGCACCGGGGAGAGCACAGGTATGCGACATATCAATGTAAATATGTTGCATTCCTGTGCTCTGAAAGTGCCGTAGCGTGGCGCAGCCAAAGGGCTTGCGGTACCGCGGTGCAGCACTTTCTTGTAAATCTGCCCCCTTATGTCCCACGTTGTCTTCAAGCAGACATAGTGGCTGTTTACAGACTCTATTTGGACACTACAGTTTTGACCAAATTTTGTTCCACATGCACTTTGCTACTATATTATGGAAAAATAGTGTAAATCGGGTGCAGTAGTGTCCAGCTGCATTTCCCCTTTCCAAACAGTATTCAGGCAAAACAGACCACTAAAGCTGCAAAATGGGTCTATGAGGAAGATACCGCCTTTCTACAGATGATCTAATTTAACAGAATTATTATGCATCCCAAATGCATTACCAATAGATTTCTCATTATAGGAAAAAATGTCTAAGGAATTTTATTTAGCATTGGAAATAAAAATGTCTCTGAGATGGTCTTTAATAGTGTACAACCCACAGCAAGCTAGCTGTGTTTGAATACCAGCCTGTATGCTGTCACCTAATACCCAGGCAATAACAAAAGAATGGTTGCCTCCACTGTCCCCTTAATTTACACTCTTTGGGGCACATGCATCAAAATTGCAAATTGCAAATACCTAATTGCGAATTCCTGAATTAGGTAATCGCAATTTACAATGCATGAAACTCAAAGAGTTTCAGATTGCGATTCCCAGGGGGTCACAAATCGCTCTACCTCATTAATATTAATGAGATATATCGCAATTTGCAACCCCATAGAAATCACCAAAATCAAAGGGATGGTGTCCTGCTAAGGTCACTCAGCAGACCATCATGTCAGTGATTGCACTGCCTGCTCTTTAAAATTATTTTACAACCATTCACAAAGGGGCAGGGGTTCCTTGGGGATCCCTTCCCATTTGCGAATGGGTTACCACCTACTTGAGGTGGTAATATGCAAATGTTTTGCAACTGCATTCACAGCCGCAAAACATTCATGCATACCGTTAGGATTTGGTATTTGGAAGGCCCGCCGTAAACAAGCTCCTTCCAAATACTGAATCGCAAACCCATTTTTAGATTCAGTAACAGGTCACCGAAATTGGGTTTTTCTGCATCTGAAAAGCATTTATTTCGTTCCCAAATAAACCTATTCTGCAAATCGGCCTGTTTGCGAAGGCAAAAGTGCTTGAGGCATGTGCCCCTTAATTCTGGCCCTTGGTTGAAATTTACTGCCATCTGTAAAAAGTACCAATATTTAGCTGCTGACCATCAGGAATCTAGGTGCCCATCAATTATAATTTTACCACTGTTACCAATTTCTGCGGACGGTATTTCCGACTGGCTGTAATGCTACATCAGCAGCAGAAGTTTAGGTTACTAATGCCACTGCAACTTCCAAACTGTAGTAAGTACTTTAATACCAGTAAGATTTCTTCTAGAATAACCCGTCCTTCATCACCCGAACCCAAGTAAGTATGCTACTTTGAATTGTATTTGGTTGTTCTCAGGCCCTTTAAGACAGAGTACCAGTGTGTCAGATCTCAAGTGCCGTAGGGCAGAGTTCCAGTGTGGTTGATCTCAGGTTCCGTAGGTTAGAGTTCCCGTGTGGTGGATCTCAGGTTCCGTAGGGGAGAGTTCCCGTGTGGTTGATCTCAGGTCCTTTAGGGCAGAGTTCCAGTGTGGTGGATCTCAGGTCCTCTATGGCAGAGTTCCAGTGTGGTGGATCTCAGGCCCTGTAGGGCAGAGTTCCTCTGTGGTGGATCTCAGGCCCTGTAGGGTAGAGTGAGTGCTAGATGTCAGGCCCTGTAGGGTAGAGTGACAGTGTGCTAGATGTCAGGTCCTGTAGGGTAGAGTTCCCATGTGGTGTATCTTAGGTCCTGTAGGGCAGAGTTACAGTTTAGTGGATCTCAGGTCCTCCAGGGCAGAGTTCCCATGTGGTGGATCCCGGGCACTGTAGGGCAGAGTTCCAGTGTGGTGGATCTCAGGTTCCGTAGGGCAGAGTTCCAGTGTGGTGGATCTCAGGTTCCGTAGGTCAGAGTTCCTGTGTGGTGGATCTCAGGTCCTCCAGGGTAGAGTTCCAGTGTGGTGGATCTCAGGCCCTTTAGGGCAGAGTTCCAGTGTGGTTGATCTCAGGTCCACTAGGGCAGAGTTCCAGTGTGGTTGTGTGGAAAATGACTAAAATTAGGTATACATAAGCGGCGTTCATTTATGTTCACCACAGCCACTGTTGAAAGTAAAGTGAACATCTCGAAACAGTGGCCACGCCATCTTGTCCCCTCTAGGCCCCATCACGCACGTGGCAGCCATTTTGTGTGTCATGACCTCTCTGCCCACTGCCAATAGCCTGCGCGTCTCTCCCCCTCACTCCCCAGCCTCGCAAGCATTCCCCCGCACCCCGACAACCCCCGGTCTCTCCTGCTTGGGCCATAAACGCACCTCTAACGCGACACTGTCTCCGAGCCACATCCCGTGCTGAACCCCCTCGCTCTTTCATCCCATTCATAGAACAGGCCCTTTTTGATAACCTCTTCCTCCCTGCCCGATTGCCCGGCCTGATCCCGGGCCCTCACCTAGTCCGACAGATGCAGTTTATTGCCCCCTACAGTAGGACCTCGCCTCACATCAAAGGAGCGGTGGTTAATCAACACCCTCACACCTCCATATCCGACCGATTGCCCACTTTCCCGTTCCCAGCGGAATGTCCAGCTGCGCGATAACCACCACATGCTGAGGTCGGGGAGGGAACTCTACTGTAGATGTGTGTGGGAACGGGCCTGGACCGGGGATTCCGAGGATGTCTTTCCTGGTCTTCAAAGAAACATTACGGATGCAATGTATGTAATAAAGCCATAAACCTGTGTATAAGAGGCCAGTCCTCAGAGATGCGGTTAGAGCACCTCGAGAAGATACCCTGTTGTCTGAATAAACTCCTGTTTCCTGCCTTTCCGTCTCCAGCGCCTGCCTCTTTGTTTGGTAATATTGAATGGCATGAGAGGCGACTATCGCCGGGCAAACACTGAAAGTTCTTGGTCGACATCGGCCCTGCCTTTTTCACAGTTGATCTCAGGTACTCTAGGGCAGAGTTCAAGTGTAGTGGATCTCAGGTCCTCTAGGGCAGAGTTCCAGTGTGGTGGATCTCAGGCCCTGTAGGGTAGCGTGACACTTTAGTGGAGCTCAGGTCCTCAAGGGCAGAGTTCCCATGTGGTGGATCCCGGGCACTGTAGGGCAGAGTTCCAGTGTGGTGGATCTCAGTTTCCGTAGGGCAGAGTTCCAGGGTAGTGGATCTCATGTCCTGTAGGCCAGAGTTCCCGTGTGGTGGATCTCAGGTTCTGTAGGACAGAGTTCCAGGGTAGTGGATCTCATGTCCTGTAGGCCAGAGTTCCAGTGTGGTGGATCGTAGGACAGAGTTCCCGTGTGGTGGATCTCAGGCCCCGTAGTACAGAGTTCCCTTGTGGTGGATCTCAGGCCCCGTAGGACAGAGTTCCCGTGTAGTGGATCTCAGGCCCCGTAGGACAGAGTTCCCGTGTAGTGGATCTCAGGCCCCGTAGGACAGAGTTCCAGGGTAGTGGATCTCATGTCCTGTATGCCAGAGTTCCAGTGTGGTGGATCGTAGGACAGAGTTCCCGTGTGGTGGATCTCAGGCCCCGTAGTACAGAGTTCCCTTGTGGTGGATCTCAGGCCCCGTAGGACAGAGTTCCAGTGTGGTGGATCTCAGGCCCCGTAGGACAGAGTTCCCGTGTGGTGGATCTCAGGCCCCGTAGGACAGAGTTCCCGTGTGGTGGATCTCAGGTCCTCTAGGGTAGAGTTCCCGTGTGGTGGATCTCAGGTCCTCTAGGGTAGAGTTCCCGTGTGGTGGATCTCCGGTACTCTAGGGTAGAGTTCCTGTTGGGTGGATCTCAGGTCCCATAGGGTAGAGTTCCTCTGTGGTGGATCTCAGGCCCCGTAGGACAGAGTTCCCGTGTGGTGGATCTCAGGCCCCGTAGGACAGAGTTCCCGTGTGGTGGATCTCAGGCCCCGTAGGACAGAGTTCCCGTGTGGTGGATCTCAGGTCCTCTAGGGTAGAGTTCCTCTGTGGTGGATCTCAGGTCCTCTAGGTCAGAGTTCCCGTGTGGTGGATCCCAGGTCCCGCAGGTCATAGCCCCCCTGAAATGGTTCTGGTGTTGAAGCTGTTGGAATAGTTTTTAGTTTCCCCAGAATCTTGATGAAGTTTTTACCCATAGAAGGACCGCAGACATCTCACCCTGCCTCAGTGTCTCTCAGTTTGAGAAGAGCAGCCCCCCCCCCCCCGGCCCCCCATACCTCCCCCTCCCTCCCCCCTCACAGACTCTGCAGGTGGCTTTAACCGTGACTGGTATTGTAAAGTATTTCCGAGATTTCATAGTGTTTGCCTTTATTTTGTGCTGCTGCTCCCCGGGGAGGACGGATGGGTTTGGCGGGAAGTCATTATGCACAAACTTCTAATCTCGCGCTCTCGGTCTGTGCTATATTTATTTAGTGAGTGACTTCGCTCAGCTTTAGGCCTCTCTCTTTGCGAGTCACTAAAATTCAGATTTCAGCTTCACTCCTGGGAAATCAAGAAAGTGTATCTTAAAAATGTGACAGGCCGGGTAAAAAGCGCGCTCCGCAGCCATCCGGCGGGCTCATTATGCGCCCACTTATCAGGAGATGGAAAAGTATCAGCCCACGTGACCGGCCGCCTCTCCGCGGCTGTCTGTGTGTGTGTGTGTGTGTGTGTGTGCACAGTGGAGTGTCAAGGACACACAGCGCCTCTGGTCTGCCTGGGGGTGTCCAGGCGCCAATTCTGGGCATTCTGGCTATGACTGCTGCGGCCAGCGCGGGACATACGAAGTTGTATTTGCCAGGCTGGTTTGTAAAAATACATGCATGTTAGCCTGTGTGCAAAGGTTCTCCCTTGGTCTCCTGCGAGGAGAAAGGACACTGGTCCCAATTCACAGAAATAGCTTAAGGCAAAATCCTACATTTACTACCATTTCGGTATTCACGGAAGTTAGGACTCCAAACTTTACTCCTCCTAAACTGAGAAAAATCCTAACTTTAAGACTTGCCGTATTCACAGAAGGCATTTAGGAGTCCGAAAGTTAGGACTCCTACCTTCTGTGAATACCGAAATGAGTAAGTGTGTTCTGTGAACACCAAAATGAGTAAGTGCCTTCTGTGAATACCAAAATGAGTAAGTGCCTTCTGTGAATACCAAAATGAGTAAGTGCCTTCTGTGAACACCAAAATGAGTAAGTGCCTTCTGTGAATACCAAAATGAGTAAGTGCCTCTACCGAAATGAGTAAGTGCCTTCTGTGAATACCAAAATGAGTAAGTGCCTCTACCGAAATGAGTAAGTGCCTTCTGTGAATACCAAAATGAGTAAGTTCCTTCTGTGAATACCAAAATGAGTAAGTGCCTCTACCGAAATGAGTAAGTGCCTTCTGTGAATACCAAAATGAGTAAGTGCCTTCTGTGAATACCAAAATGAGTAAGTGCCTTCTGTGAATACCAAAATGGTAGTAAGTTTAGGATTTTGTCTTAAGTTAGTTCTGTGAATCGGGCCAAAACTCCTTGTGTGTGTGTGCGCGGGCATCTCTCTGTCGCGCTGTTTCACAGAGCCTCTCATCACAGTCCAGGACTGACTGGTAGCATGAATCTTCCCCCCTCCCCCCATGAGAACGATGTATACACGTGGACATGAATTAATGCTTTAAGTGGGATGTAAAACTGGGGGGTCTCTCAAATGGGCGTGGCTAATGTAATTAAGAGCGTGGCTTAAAACATGTAAGCTAAAAATCTGTGCTTAGCGTAGTGTGACGCACAACTAGTATTTTGCAGTTTCTGTCATTGCTTCCAGATATATGATACAACCAGTAACATCATATTTACAACAAGTCAGGACTATAGGCTTTGTCAAAAAGGTTGTTTGTTGCATAAGATAAATAAGCAGCAACTGTGACTTGTATACAATATTGAAAGAGCTTCCACTTAAAGCCCTGGTGACACCACAGCGATGTTGCTGCTCCTGAGTTTCAGAAAGAGAAGGGGAATCCAGAGAGAAAATGACTCTTTAAAGGATTTCCCTTCCCCTACAACGCTCACCTGGCATGACGTCATGCCGTAACATCTCCACTGGTGAGAAGTGAGCAGTGTGAGAAGCGCACATCGGTGTGCCTGCTGTCACTGCAGTCCCGAACAAACGGACCACCTGTGCCAGGGCACAAAACAGAGTCCGAGAGAGAAGCATTTTGAGGCCTCTTTAAAAAACTGCTGGTGCTCAGACCCAGTGAGACCCGGCCCACTTAAGGCCCTGAATGCACCCCTCTGGACTGTGCTTCCAGGACATAGGCATCCAACTTCCATCAACCTTGAGCTGCTTTTTAACTCAGAAGAAAGGGACATGCAATATCTCATCTCCTGCTTCCTGCCCGTGTGCAGAGACTGGCGGGTGGCATTTGACCCCTACAGACCTGTGTTTTATAAGCCTTTGGGTCATGCAATATAACGTTTATTAAGAGTCCCTGGTGGGAGATCTGATCTAACTAAGAATTGAAAGATGTGGGCAGCTTGGATTAAACTTCTATTTTTAAAATTAGCTTGACTGTATTGATACCAGAGGACAGACACTGGCATTCAGGCAGCTCCAAAACACAATACATATATCTTTCCTGGTTACAGCTTCACAGGAAACGTACCAGAGACAGCGGCGTATTCTCAGACACCCGCGTGCATATTGAAAAAGGCATGTCCTTAGTCCTCACGCTCAGCAGAAGGTGTGGCACCTTCCGCTGTGCCGCTCCGTGAGCGCCAGCCTTACCTCAACAAAGGCTGGGAGGAGGGCTGCACCATGGGCCGCTCTGTAAGCGTCAGCCTTACCACAACCGAGGCTGGGCGGAGGGCTGCTCCATGGGCTGTGTTAGACCTGGCACCATTGGCGTCGGTCTCCCTTTCATTTTGGCGTTGTTGCCTCCTGTGGTTTTGCTATGTTTTTCTGGTCTAGATGCTTTGGGCACTTTGCCACTACTATTCAGTGCCAAATTGCAAGTGCTCCGTATTGTAAATTGTTGTAATGGATTAGTGACTTCATGATTGGCTATTTTATTTACTTGTCATACCCCAGCACAGTGCACCATGTGTGCCCAGGGCCTGTAAATCAAATGCTGCTGGTGGGCCTGCAGCAGTAGTTGTGCCACCCACAGAAGCAGCTTGTAAAATATGGCTCAGGCCTGCCATTGCAGAGCCTGTGTGCAGTCTGGGACTGCCATGTCGACTTGGCAAATGAACACACTTGCCAGTCCCTAAATCTTCCCTTTTCTGCTTGTTAGTCACTCCTAAGTAAGCATGGGCGGATTTTGCGGATCCACGATTCGCGGATTTGCGTACTTACCGATCGTGGATCCGCAAAATCGGCGGATTTTGCGGATTTGCGGATCCGCGGATTTGGGGCGGGGCTTCCATGCGACTGCACATGCCTCTTGTGTGTATAAAAGGTCAGAGACCGTTCAGAGCAGCAGATGAAGATACAGAAGCTCCTGGCCACAGGAACAGCACGCGGATTGCGCTCGTGAAAGTCAAGGATGCAAAGACCTCTGTCCAGCATCACAGCTGATTTTCGATGGTATATTTGGGAAGAAGGCACATCTGCCCAGCCTTGACAACGCTCACGATTGTTTTTGGGCTGATGAATGAGTCACTGAATTTTAACTTCAACTAGGGCACATGCTTAATTGATATCTGTAAGTGCCTCCGGTTGAGGTTTAATTTTTGTGCCAGGACCATCGTGCCAGAATGAACCCTGCCCTTCATATTTATTCAAGAAGACGCCACCGTTTTGTGCCATACCTCTACTCAACTGGAGTACTTTCTACTGGATAATCAGTAAGTGCTACCTCGTTGGGTAGATGTATAGTGCTTTTACTACACTACAGCTGCCTAAAGTGCCAGAGAGTTGTCTACAGTGACCAGGTGTGTGTTACTATGCAATCGCGCCGAAGGGCGCAGGGGTCCCTTGAGTGAGCTGTCCATCATAGTGGGTAAATGGCGGGAAGACGGTGCACACCGCGAGTGTGTGGGCGGGGCCAAACGGACGGGGCTTCCATGCGAGTGCACATGCCTCTTATGTGTATAAAAGGTCAGAGACCGATAAGAGCAGCAGATGAAGATACAGAAGCTCCTGGCCACAGGAACAGCACGAGGATTGCGCTCGTGAAAGTCAAGGATGCAAAGGCCTCTCTATCCAGGATCACAGCTGATTTTCGACAGTAGATTTGGGAAGAAGGCAGTGGCACACCTTCCTGGCCTGTTGTAACTATTTTACGATGGCGCCGGCAAGCTGCCAGCGCCATCCTAAAATAGTTACTAAATTAGCTTCAACAGGAAGCTCTAATAGATAAAATAAAGCAGGTGCTCGAGCACCTGCTTTATTTTATCTATTAGAGCTTCCTTTTGATGCTAACTTAGTAACTATTTTAGGATGGCGCTGGCAGCTTGCCGGCGCCATCGTAAAATAGTTACAACAGGCCAGCAAGGCTTGAACTTTTGCCCCCGGAATCCGCCGCTCGCGGATTTGTGAATTCGCGGTAAATTCGCGGGAGTTCGCGGATCGCGAATTTACCGAAAATTCGCAAAATCCGCAAGCGTAACGGATTTTCCGCCCATGCTTACTCCTAAGGTAGGCCCAAGGTACCCCTGTGGGCAGGGTGCATTGTATGTGAAAGGTAGGACTTGCCCTCATGTGTGTGGCATGTCTTGATAGTGAATTACAGCCAATTTAGTTTTTCACTATTGCAAGGCTATCTGTTCCTATAGGCCAGAATGGGCAGTTTGATTATAACATCTTATAATCCTAACTGACCCAGGGAACAAGGTAGAAAAACGAGTTTAGTATGCCTGAACTCAGAATGTGAAAATACATCTTAGTGAGGGCGATTTTTACATTCTGTGTTTGAAAATACCACTTTTAGAAAGTATGTATTTTCTTGCCTAACCATCCAGTATGGTTTGTGTATTGCATGTCTGGTTTCTGAGTGCAAGGGGCTGGAGAGGGCTGTGGCTCCAGCAGTCTGATGAGTCAGGGCTGGGCTGAATAGGACCTGGGTTGAATAGAGAGTAGGGGGAGGACATTTCTTGGGTCAGGTCTGCTTTCAACAATGCTGTCTCCACCTCCTGCCAGGAAGCTGCACCAGGGAGGACAGAACTGGTATGGGCTGGGCACAGACACTCTCTGCCTCCAGAGAACAAAGGATTTAGTAGTATAAATATTGGGGCCCAGAACTTTAGATCACTTCTGGCAATCAAGGCAAACCTTTGCCAAGGAGAAGAACCAAGGAAGCTGAAGGAGTAGACTGCCCCTGCGATGGTGACTGTTTGGGGTTTTCCTGCAGTGGTTACTTTATTGCCAAAGAAAGGAGAAAAGGAACTTTGTTTGTACTTTAATCATCTTGAGGACGATCTCCAAGGGCTTGAAGTTGAGCTTGCCTCCTGTTCTGAAGTCTCAGAGCCACAAAGACTTCACCACCAGCTCCCCCCCAAATTCCCTGGCTGGGAGTTCTACCTGCAGAGAGGTGCCTGCTGTGGTTTGGCCCTCTGAGAAGACTGTTTGTCGCTGGGAGCTGGAAGCGCGAACCAATGAGAAGCGTGCCACCGTTGCAGCAGTTGCCGATGCATCGCCAAAGAAGCTGTAATGGTCCGCTGGATCGTTCCACAGGAGCGTCAGGAAACTGATGAATAGTCCTCAGACTTCCCCTACGGCCTCTCGACTCTATCAGACTCTAGAGTAGCGAGTGGCACACCAGGGGAAAACAGGGAAACAAAACAAGGGAAGGTGGGAGAAAGAAATAAACAGCTCTTTGTCGATGGCACCACGGTAAAGGATCTTTGCGAGATGAACAGGCTGTAATGAAAGGAAAGGGTTAATTGTGCACTAGTTATGTAACACTATGAGACCTATGATGACAACACTAACATTTAACCTACCACTTTTGTATGATCGGCTAGTACTTAACATAGATGGCAGCATGCAGGGGAGTCCTACTAGGCTTCTATATGTCAGCATACGTGGAAGTCTATTGGAGCACCTTCTCTGTTTTCCTGTGTAACAGACAAACAAAGCATATACACTAACCCAACTTAATATATTCAATTCTGAATGAGGGAAAATAGGCTCACCAATTAGTTCTGCAAGGGCAACCAGGAAGGGCTTGTAGGTTATACCCTATAGGACATCTTAATGTTATATACGTGCTTGTTCCTTAGGTGTAGGTAGCAATCTGTTAAGAATGTTGTCAGACTGAGAATAGGGTAAATAAACCAACACAATCGTAGAGTAACAAAAAGGTAGCGCAAAACGCTGTTACCGTGGTTCAGAAGAGATGAGCCGTAAATAAACACTGCACAGGGGTGTGGTCCACGCAAAGTCCCCAAGGTATAGTATGATCAGGATTCACGGAGAAGCTGGGGAATAACTTCTGCCGCCAATGTGAACAAATCGTAGTGCAAAGCCGAGCAGCGAGACCAAGTCCGGCTGCTCCACGGAACACCGGGACCGGGGAAAAAGGAGTAAATTAAAGGTAGCACCCAGCTGGGTAACGGGACCAAATCCGGCCACCCAACAAAGCACCAGGTAGAAGGCAGTGCAGTGCAGTACAACAACAGCGCCCTGCGTGGCGGGAGAAACTCCAACCAGACAGCGGAGCTCCAGGGAAGGGTTGTGGAAGGTTTCACGGCAGCACCCGACTGCGTAATGGGGATAAGGGAGAACAAAGACGGCAAAACAGCCAAGTGCAAACAAAACAAAACTCACACTTGCCACTAAACACGGTAACAAACCGCACACTCAAAAAACACCAACAAGGCACCGGCAAAACTCAGCACGGTGCTGTGAGTACAGACACCAACGTCCACACACGGAGGACGCCGCAAAAACCGGAAATGACGAAACGGAAGTCAGGCAAAGTCACATCAGGACGGAAACGGGGCTAGGAGCAAGAACGCTAAGCAACGTTCGCAGGCAGTATTGCTGCTTATATATGGGAGGGGAATGACTCGAGACTCGAGGCATGACAGAAGCGTGCCGCCCCCGCAGCTGAAGCGTGTCGCATCACCAGAGAAGCGGGCTTCCGCCACAGAGGGCGCTGTTGCATCACCCCAGAGAAGCGTGTCGCAGGGCCTGTTGTGGCTCAAAAGTTCATCGATTTCACTGCACGGACGTCGAGCGTGCACGCATCGCATCCACGTTATCGCATCAAAGATGCCATTTTGTCGCATCGCACCGGATCGTCGCATCGCATCAAGGTGCCATCTTGTCACCTCGCACTGGATCACAGTAAGAAACCGATGCATCACCTCCTCTCCGTTGAGGAACCAACGCCTCACCTCCCCTGTGCTGCAGTAAGGAACCGACGCATCACCTTCTCCGAAGCAAGGAACTGACGCATCACCTTCCCTGCGGCCCTTTTGTTTGTTTTGCGTGATGCATCCAAGGTACTTTGAGAGTAAAGTGTTGCATTTACCATCTACATCGAACTAAGCTATTTCTACCATTTTAAAGTCTTAGTTTTGATTACAGTATTGTGGATTTTTGTCGTTTGGTCTTGTGTTAAGTCTAGTGAACATCACTTATTTTTCTAAACTTGTGTGGTGTCCATTTGTAGGGTTTTCACTGTATCACTGTATGTGTTCACAAATGCTTTACACACTGCCTCTGAGATAAGCCTGTCTGATCGTGCCAAGCTACTGAGGGGGTGAGCAGGGGTTATCTAGGAGTGTATCCTGACTAGAAGCAAGGGTCCCTATTCGGACAAAGGTGCGTTATGTAGACAAAATATTGAATACTCAAATATCGTAAGACAGAATATCGTGTCAAAAATATCGAGGACAAGAATTTCGTGTAGGGCATTTCTTATGGGTAAGTAAAGTTTTACTATATATAACTCCACATATATGTACTTTGACGATATATATATCTTCAAGGTACGTAGATCTGCAGTTAAGAATAGTAAATTTATACCTCTCTATTTGCACTTACCTACTCGATATTCTTGTCCTCGATATTTTTAACACGATATTCTGTCCCACGATATTTGTGTATTCGATATTCTATCAGTGAACCAAAGGTGCACACCATTGCCAACTAGAGAACCACATTTCTAACAGGCTGTGAGCCATGGGTCGCTCTATGAGTATCAGCTTTACCACAACAAAGGCTGGGAGAAGGGCTCCTCCATGGGTCATCAGCCACAGGCCACTCTGTGCGATTCAGCCTTACCACAACTGAGTCTTGGAGGAGGACTGCTCCATGGGCTGTCAGCCATGGGCCGCTCTGTGAACCACAGCCTTACCACAATGGAGGCTGGGTGGAGGACTGCTCCATGGGCCATAAGCCATGGGCCGCTCTGTGAGCGTCCGCCTTATCACAACCGAGTCTTGGAGGAGGGCTACTTCATGGGCTGCTCTGTGAGTGTCAGCCTTACCACAACCGAGGCTGGGTGGAGGACTGCTCCATGGGCCGTGAGCCATGGGCCATGAGCCACTCTGTGAGCGTCAGCCTTCCCACAACCGAGTCTGGGTTGAGGGCTGCTCCATGGGCCATGAGCCATGGGCTGCTCTTTGTGCATTAGCATTACCACAACCAAGGCTGGGAGGAGGACTGCTTCACGGGCAGTGAGCCATGGGATGCTCTGTGATCATCAGCCTCATCACAACAGAGGGTGAGTGTAGTAATATGGAAAGAGGAGGGATGTATAACATAGGTTCATCTTCTCATGCCTGGAAGATGCCATGCTCCTTTAGAAGGAGGTGTGGCTTGTAATTCATTTTTTACTATTAAAGATGTAGTGTGTGTTACCTCAACTTCCCAAGAGCCCAGGAGCACACATTCACCCAGCGATTGCCTCTGAGGAAGAAAATTTCGAAACGCATCAGGCTCTCGCACCAGTGACTGTCTGATTGAAACAGCCACCAGAGCCTGCTTGTACCCTGAAAATAAAAGGTTTGCCACCTTTCAACTGTGTTCGTGTGCTGTTCAAACTGTGTGGGCAACTTGGAGCGTATATTTTGGGCGGCTGCCCAAGCCGCCGAACTTGCACCGGTACTCTGGGGGCCACGCGGCTTCGAATAATGAGGGGCCGACACGTGGAACACGGCTGTGGGATTAATAGTGGACACTGCTGGCGGTGGCCCACCCAGGGCTTTTAAATTTGGGACAGAAATTAGTGCTACCATCCAAGGTTAGAATACCTGGACTACATTTCCCACAGTGCAGTGCTGTCATTGGACAGGCCCATCAAGGCACGGGATCACAGCGCTATGTAAAGAGTCCAGGAGCACGCATTCACCCAGCGATTGTAGTGTAGTTCCTATATTCCCAATAGGCTCTGCGCATTGGAATAATATAAACAGCAGTGTAGACGTAGGACTGAGGTCGACTATGTCTCTACTGACTATATTAGACTTAATACGTTTTGCCAGCTAGCTCAGAGGTCACTAGAAACTTTCTCGAATAAACAAGGAGGAGTTTAACTTCCCTGGATAGACAAGAAGGGATTAGCTTCTGACAACCATAAACATGACAACTTTGCTCCCTCAGAATAAGAGTGTATCTCTAGAGTCGTGTGAAAACAATAGACAGCTATTTCACTCAGTCAATCGTGCATACTTAGTTTCACCAGTGTGCAGAGAAATAGAGAGACGGGTGTTTTCAATAAAAGGTGTTATTTATTGAGCAGTCTTCTTTCTCATGCAAGAGAAATGAATTGCCACAATTGCAATACTTATCATGAAGTAAAGTGCGTACAGTAACAGTAGTATTATGAAATAATACTGTAAAAGCATTGATATGGGATCTTAGCCATATGATACTTTAAAATGGATAAAATATATACATACATAAATACATTGACTAACGTACTCAACTGGTGCTTCTAAATACGCCTACCCCGGTGTACCTGACCTAAGCCTAATACGTGGGAAGGAGTAAGTAAGTAGCAGTTTGAGTTAAGTTGGTTTTGCCAAGAATCTGAATCAAGAATTCTCTTTAAGGGTTTAGTCAGCTCCGTACCTGGGTAATAGAAAGCAGGAGGTCTGGTATCTCTTTCTCAGGACTCGATATCCCAGCAACCCGCAAGGGCGGCTGGAAACACCAGAGCGGGATTTTCTCGGCTGGAGAAAAAGACAGCGTCTCTCTCAGTGAGTCAAAAGGTAGGGGCGGCGTCCGTGGGCTCTCGCATCATCTGGGCTCTCGGGCAAGTAGATAGCCGCTCTGCTCCAAACCACCGTGTGTTTGCTTAAGGCAACGTAGGTATATTTATACCTGAAAGGTGCCGGGTTTGACGTAAGGTTGGACATAAGACGTCAATAAAGATGTCACTAAGAACTGGCTGTTCTTTCAGTGCTCGCAGGAGTTCTAGGACAATTCAAAACAGAAGCATGGGGATTTCCCAGGTTGCTGGAGGTTTGCTTTGTTTAAAGAACGCGTTGTACTCTCTAGGAGTCTGGGGAAATAGCCTTGCTTAATTTGGACTGCATGGGCTATGACTAAATATGGATATGATTCTTATGCCTTTATAAGGATATTATTTATTATAACCACATAAGGGCATAAATCAGGAATATCGAATTAGGGTCCTAGATAGAAATACAAAACGATTGCCTCTGAGGAAGAAAATTTTGAAACGCGTCAGGCTCTCGCACCAGTGACTGTCTGATTGAAACTGCCACCAGAGCCTGCTTGTACCCTGAAAATAAAAGGTTTGCCACCTTTCAACTGTGTTCGTGTGCTGTTCAAACTGTGTGGGCAACTTGGAGCGTATATTTTGGGCTGCTGCCCAAGCCGCCGAACTTGCACCACCCCGGTACTCTGGGGGCCACGCGGCTTCGAATAATGCGGGGCCGACACGTGGAACACGGTGTGGGATTAATAGTGGACACTGCTGGCGGTGGCCCATCCAGGGCTTTTAAATTTGGGACAGAAATTAGTGCTACCATCCAAGGTTAGAATACCTGGACTACATTTCCCACAGTGCAGTGCTGTCATTGGACAGGCCCATCAAGGGGTGGGATCACAGCGCTATGTAAAGAGTCCAGGAGCACGCATTCACCCAGCGATTGCCCGCTGAGGAAGAAAATTTCAAAACGCGTCAGGCTCTCGCACCAGTGACTGCCTGATTGAAACTGGCACCAGAGCCTGCTTGTACCCTGAAAATAAAAGGTTTGCCACCTTTCAACTGTGTTCGTGTGCTGTTCAACCTGTGTGGGCAACTTGGAGCGTATATTTTGGGCGGCTGTTCAAGCAGCCAAACTTGCACCACCCCGGTACTCTGGGGGCCACGCGGCTTCGAATAATGCGGGGCCGACACGTGGAACACGGCTGTGGGATTAATAGTGGACACTGCTGGCGGTGGCCCATCCAGGGCTTTTAAATTTGGGACAGAAATTAGTGCTACCATCCAAGGTTAGAATACCTGGACTACATTTCCCACAGTGCAGTGCTGTCATTGGACAGGCCCATCAAGGGGCGGGATCACAGCGCTATGTAAAGACTCCAGGAGTACGCATTCACCCCACGATTTCCTCTGAGGAAGAAAATTTCGAAACGCTTCAGGCTCTCGCACCAGTGACTGTCTGATTGAAACTGCCACCAGAGCCTGCTTGTACCCTGAAAATAAAAGGTTTGCCACCTTTCAACTGTGTTCGTGTGCTGTTTAAACTTTGTGGGCAACTTGGAGCGTATATTTTGGGCAGCTGCCCAAGCCGCCGAACTTGCACCACCCCGGTACTCTGGGGGCCACGCGGTTTCGAATAATGCGCGGCCGACATGTGGAACACGGCTGTGGGATTAATAGTGGACACTGCTGGCGGTGGCCCATCCAGGGCTTTTAAATTTGGGACAGAAATTAGTGCTACCATCCAAGGTTAGAATACCTGGACTACATTTCCCACAGTGCAGTGCTGTCATTGGACAGGCCCATCAAGGGGCGGGATCACAGCGCTATGTAAAGAGTCCAGGAGCACGTATTCACCCAGCGATTTCCTCTGAGGAAGAAAATTTCGAAACGCGTCAGGCTCTCGCACCAGTGACTGTCTGATTGAAACTGCCACCAGAGCCTGCTTGTACCCTGAAAATAAAATGTTTGCCACCTTTCAACTGTGTTCGTGTGCTGTTTAAACTTTGTGGGCAACTTGGAGCGTATATATATATATATATATATATATATATATATTACCTACTGGCGGTCGCCAGTAGGTATATATAGTTAGGATTTTTTCTCTATGGGATTTTTGAAAATTCTATGTCTAATAACTTTGGCGTTTGTGGACGGAATTGGCTGAAATTTTCAGGAAAATGGCACATTTTGTTTCTGAGCAGCCCCTTCGTCAAGGGGGGGCCGAGAAAAAAGGGGGGTACCAAAACGCGTTTTTCCCATGTTAATTTCCATAGGGCGGTTGGCCTCACTTTTAGCCCGAACGGCTGAATGGATTTGCACGAAACTTGGCAAAATTGTAGGGACTGGTAGCCCGATGTGCCTTTTGTAGGTCTCAATATATGTGCTCCAGTGGATTTTGAGAAATTAACGTTTAAAAAAAGATATATATCTGTAACAGCGGACCGGGCAGCGCTCCAGGACGCGTACTTTTCGCGCAACGGAGCTTTGTGAAGCGAAGCTGATTGGTTCTCCGGCGTCTGTCAACATTCCAAACAGTCCGTAGCGGCCGCCATCTTGTCTCTCGGTAGGATCGAGAGACAAGAGGAGGCCAAAGCGAAGGGGCAAATGACCATAAGGGGGCATAGTACATTGTCGCTGACCCCCTAGGTTTGATGTGGAGGTTTTAAAAGGGCCCCGCGGGGCAAAAAAAAAAAAAATAATAATAATCGAACGGCTGAATGGATTTGCACGAAACTTGGCAAAATTGTAGGGACTGGTAGCCCGATGTGCCTTTGCTAGGTCTAAATATATGTGCTCCAGTGGATTTTGAGAAATTAACGTTCAAAAAAAGATATTTATATCTGTAACAGCGCTCCGCTTCGCGTACTTTTCGCGTTACGGAGGTTTGCGAAGCTGATTGGTTTTTCGGCGTCTGTAAACATTCCAAACAGTCCGTAGCGGCCGCCATCTTGTCTCTCGGTAGGATCGAGAGACAAGAGGAGGCCAAAGCGAAGGGGCAAATGACCATAAGGGGGCATAGTAGATCGTCCCTGACCCCCTAGGTTTGATGTGGAGGCTTTGAAAGGGTCTCGCAGGGCAAAAAAAAAATATACCGTTTTTTTAGTTTTTTTGCGTGGAGTGCGCCCGGTTCGCGAACCGGGAAGCGTCCTGGGGAGCGTACTTTCTTGAAAATTAGTGAAAAAAGTTAGAGTAAAATAATAATTGTGAGTGATCAGATGTAGGGTAGCTCTGAGAAGAGCTTTTGGGTTTATGGTACATTTAGGTACTTATAAGTAGGTACCAATGCACAGTCTTAGATTCAGAGTGAAAACTCTGTTGCCCTCATCTGAGAAGTGAACTCCATCTCCTCTGTAGATATCTTGCATGTAGTAACGCAAGTTATTGTTGTACAGGGAGCCCATTCCATGGTCTCTCATGTAAGCTGAAACAGATTTGTTTACATGCTTCCTCGATTTCTCAATTTGTGGACAAAATTGGTTCGACCACCTCCATTTCTGTCTTTGGCATATATTTGAATATACCAAGGCAGTCTGAGGAAAAAGTGCCATCAATTGCTCAAAGGTGTCCTTTAAAAGCATTTCCAGACCTACCCCAGTCAAAGTGCCCAAATCATTACCTCCACAGTGCACAATTAACAGGTCAGGTTTTGGCAAATGCATAAAGGTTTTCACCAATGGTATCAATTGGTGACATTTTAATCCTCTGTGGCCAAACCACTTAATTTCCACATCTTGTAAATTGAGGTTAGGTAAATTCCTGTTTTCAGCGTACCTTTGAGCCCAATAGATGTAACTATGTCCAACAATCCAGACAGAAAACATGGTGAGAGAAGGTTCTGCTGCAGTCAGATGAAGTGTGGCAATGAAATGGCAGTTGAAAAAATGAGAGTGTAAAATGAAAAAAACTGAGGAGTTTCTGTGTTAATGAAGCAGTAAGAGTGATTGGTGGATTTTGATTGCTGAAAACAGAAAGTTAGTGTGCATGGATGAGTTCGTTGAAAGATGTATTTTGAGTGGCGAAGAAAAAATCATTAAATGAAAGAATGCTCTGGATATGCAGGTGCACTGAGAGTTCAGAGTTCAATTGCAACATTGTTGTGTGAGAGGTCTTGCAAGAGGTGGTTGCTATGCAGAAAAAGCAGAGAGGGGGCAGAGGGGGGAAGGGTTTTGGTTTGAAAAAAAGTGAGGGAAGAGTTTTGATTGGGTGACATGAGAGATATGTGTGAGGAATTACAGCATTTCTGTGCTTTTGATAGCTGCAGACTCTGGAGTGCATACCTTTTGCTCTGCTGAAGACAAATTGGTGTGTTTCTGAGACTGTTTTGAAACTCAAAGTATTTGCTAAGGTGAGAAAAGATTTCTTTAATTTAGATAGAAAATAGTGTGCTTTAAGGAGAAAATTATGAAGAAAGTTGTGTTTTTCAAATGTTGCTTTGTCTCAAGTGTTTCACAAATAGATTTTGTTTCTTTGAGAAATTGTAATTGGAGAAAATGTGAAGTATTAGTACTGACAGGGCTTTTATGTGCATAGGAGCTGTGGAGTGTTTTCAAATTATGACTTGTAAATCGTTTTTGAGAAAAAGCAATGGTTTTAATATTGATGAGAAGGACATAATGGTGTCTGCTTCTTTATAAGGTAATTGAGAGTCTCTGATGTTATTTTTCCCATTTCAATGTAAGAAGTTTGTCTGTGGAGCAAATTGCTTGTAAATATGCTCCCACCTGTGCATGGCAAATTTAGATTTTGAATGTTTCCGTTACATAGGCATGTTAAAGGTGACTGAAACATGCTGCAAAGGCAATCAAAAATGCTTTTATGTGTCTTAAGGACATTTTAAGTCATTTCCCCATGTGCAGTGTTTTCAAATTATGAGTTGAAAATCGTTTTTGAGGTAAAGGAATGTTTTCAAAATTTATGTGCGCCATATGACGCCAAATTTCTTTTTCAGGGGTGCAGCAGGGTGTTCTTGAGACACCCCTGCACAGTCGGAAAAATTCGTAATTTGCGATGAGGTAATTGCTAATCGCAAATTGCACCTTCATTCCTATGGGCCTCCTGCTGCATGGAAATGAATGGGTAATTTGTAATTAGCAAATAGGTCATCGCAAACTAGGAATGGTAAAGAATCGCTATTTATTCCTTAAAGTTCGCTATTTAGGAAATGCAAAAAACTTTGATGATACATATGGCGGTTCATCTCTAACAAGATAAGAAGCATAGGGATAGATTTATGATGACTGGCGCATCACCAGGGATGTGTTAGTCATTCTGTGCCGCTGTTCCGTCACCTATGGTGTGCTGCATTTACAATGCGGCGCATCATGGGGCAAAAACAGCACAGATGCGTGACGTATTTGTGCCGTAAAGTTGGCGCATTGCTGGAGTTGTATCGCAAGTGTGATGAAGCTCCAGTAAGGCTGAGGGGTGCCCCTGTCGCAGGGTTTCTGTTCTCACACAGAACTGTGGACAGAGGATTGGAACCTCGGCGAATTAGGGTGTCCCAAAACTCACCTTAGTAATCAAAACCCCTTAGCAAGCTAGGTACAGTGTCACATTGGATATAACAAACTCTCAATGTTTAGACAATCCAGAATATGAACTTATAGTACCTCAGGATACGTGGAACTCATGAACAGTCGGTCGTTATATATTTCTTAGAAACCAGAACATGGAGTTAAGAAGAACACATGTGTATTTGAAATGTTTATTTACTAATGCCGTCTTCTCAGGCGTAGTATCTTAGATTATACAAGTACACATATTATCAGTAGCAAAATTACCAGCATAGTCAGTAGTACATAAAAAGCGAATGGTGACAGTATGTTAACATGCTGTAAATGAATAAGAGTTAGCAACACTTATAAGCAGCCGCGGGCCGTGGAGGGAGTTACGGTGGGGCAGGGAGGCGGGGAGGGGGAGGGGCAGGGTGGAGAGGGCTCCACCCTGCCCCTCCCCCTCCCCGCCTCCCTGCCCCACCGTAACTCCCTCCACGGCCCGCGGCTGCTTATATCTCACCCTCCCTAATACACATAATATATTATTTGCTAAGAAGGTCTCTTTGTGTTGGTTTAGGGCGTGCCGATACGTTAGTGTCTTAGATTTGAAGGAATCACATCAGCATACACCAGCTCTCTCTTCATGTGAACCGCATCAAGTGTTGTGTATGTGTGTTCGGCAAAGCAATATAAAACCCGCCTCATGCCCAGAATTGGGAGAAGCTGCACTTATGTTATGAGTATGAAGTCGTGGAGATCAGACCTCATAACAATTCTGTATCGTGTTGTTCTTGAAACTTCAGCACTCGCTGTACAGATATAGTTTAAGAAGTAAAGCAGATAGTAGAGCAATAACATATTATTCTCATGTAAATCACGATGAACTACTAGGTTGAAAGCTAAAGCAACAACTAAGTGTCGTGTGCAGAAGTTGCAAAAAAGGAAAAAATGGCGTTTAAACCGGTAATGAGTCCATGCTAACTTAACACGGTGTAAAGATATCCAGGACCTAGATGACACCTCCCCATGATCCGGAAACGAACTGAATAAGATAATAGAAGTGCCATCTCATGAGAGCAGATTGCAACTTTATATGTGGACGGTCCGCAAGGTAAAACATTAAAAACTAGGAAAATTTAATGCTAAAGAAAAATAAAACAGCCAAGTACTTTATCGAGTCTTAAGCCAATAGGCAAGCTAAATAATAAAAACTTGACAAATAAGTCAATGAATTGTCAATGAAATGCTAGTACTCAGCATATCAAACATGAAAAAGGTCTATGACATAACTGTGTATGCAAAATAAGCTGCAACAGCCTCCAATAGGAAGTCACCGTCTTCATCCGAAAATAGTTCAGCCATCCAATTTAAAAGCGGAAAAGAACATAAGTGCTCTCCCAGCACCGGATCCTCTATCAACATCAGAGGACAGCTCGGTGGGTTTTCAAGAAAGCTCTGTTCCAAGAAAGACTGTGTTGCCGCCAGTAAATTCCAGGGACCAATTAGTCCATGCATCAATGCCACAGCCATAATCCTTTCGCCAGGACAAACCAACTCGTGAGTAATGATGGGAGTCATCAGCTGATTAAAGTCGACGTCAGGAGAAACCGGTCCGCAGAGACACAAATCAATGGCCCAATCGAAATCACAGGTCAGGCAGTGAAATACATACTGGACACAGGTGAAGTAGGAGAATCGAAAAGATAATCCATATGCCGTGCTTAATATCGCCAACGGCATTGTGCCATAATATTCTAGCATGCGATTGCGGAACAGTGTCAGCAGCTGCAGGGCGGGAGCTTGCACAGGATGGACATCCATATTTAAAAATGTAAAAAAGCACAAGAGCGTCCGCTGGTAATGCAAGTAAAAATGGGAATCCACGAAGCAGAGTGGAAAAAATAGAATGAAAGAAAGCAGGGATGACTCCAAAGATTTTCTCAAATGAAGTCACGAGACCACTGGTAACAACTTTAAAGAAGTGCGCCAGGCCCTTTGTGGAGGACGCGTTAGAGATAGTCCGAACCATCTTGCTGAAATGGAAAGGCGAATCTGTATTTAAAAGGGTCTGCACCTCTGTACGGGTGTTCGCTATGTGAAGCACGAAAGTTTCACGGGCCGAACTCAAGGCCACCTCTCTCTGAGACAAAAGAGCTCTTATTCTTGCCATGCCGTTGAAATGTGCTCCCAAGGTTGGTATTTGTGGCCAGATTGAAAACTCCCTATGTTCATGTGTGGGAGGAAATAGAACATTTCTGCAGCAAATAACCCGTTCATTTACTGTTACGATAAAATGAATACTTTTAATTAACCCAGAACAATCTTCACTATTGAGCATCAAATAACTACCATTTTCCAAGAACTTGAACGTGGGGATGATAGCAGGAACTGGTGTGCCTTGCAACACGCAAGCCATATTTGGTCGGTGTTTGTTGCATGAACCGTGTAACTGTATGTGCCTACACATTAGTGAATGATCTGGCGTCTCAGTGCATTCCTCTCCATTCAGATAAAGTTCTTGATCATCTTTGAAAATCTGTATGTGTATGGAAGCAACCAGACCTCATGAAGAAAACCACTACCTAAAGGTTAATAACGACCTATTGGTATATATTTCATACAATTTGAAAACTTATATAAAGCAAAAGGCAGCGTTATTAAACCGTGGATAAGGCACGTTGCCAAAGCAGTCAACCTTTTGGATTTATACTGGAAATGTTAAAGGAAGAATTACGGAGTAGGGCCTGTAAATCTTTAATGGACAACGAGTAAAATTACTCCAACCATCATATTCCTCTAACTCCGGGATAGTAGGGGTGTTTAATTTTTTAGAAGTAGCCAATCCAAAGCATTTGGTCTGGGAAATTGTTTCATTCACAAACAACATATGATTTGGGATGAGACATGCACGGTGGAAAGCCTCAGTGCCTTGTACCTGCCAGGTTCGTGAACCCCAAACTGATGTAGATCCTGGATATTTTTACTCTGTGTTACGTTAGCATGGTCTCATTACTGGTTTAAACGCCATTTTTCCTTTTTTGTAACTTCTGCACACGACACTTAGTTGTTGCTTTAGCTTTCAGCCTACCTGCGTCAAGATCTATGCCTGCTTCAAGCAGGCGCAGGGTTTTGATGTAGCTTTGTCCTATCTGATTGTAAATGCGGCACACCGTGGGTGGCAGAGCAGCGGTGCACGTTAACTGGTGCATCCCTGGGGATGTGCTAGTTAATATAAATCTGTCCCTTTACATTTAATTATGTGCAGGGGACACAGAGTAGGTGAGGTTTATCCAAGGTTAAGAAGAGATGAGTCCTGTTCAGTGAAAAATTGGAGATAGGCTTCAGTATATTATATACTTAAGTAGTGTGTTAAGTTTTTGATGACTGTTATTAATTTACTGTTGGGTAATAGTGGTTAATAACATTTTTTATTATATTTTACCACAGATTCAACTGCAGATTATTTCAAGATTTTAGGATGCCTAGCAAAGAAAGAGTGAGAAAGGCTGCAAAACGTCAAAGACAGCAGGACCATGGAATAATGCAGCAGTCCTCTAACAAAAAGATTTGTCAAGTCACCAAGAAAGCACCGGGTAAGTGTCCAAAAACAGTCATAAGAAATATGTGTAGTAAAAAAAATATTACTACAGAAAATGTTTCAGTCCAGAAAAGGAGAAAGAATTCAAATGGTAAGGAAAGGCCAATGAGAAATGTTACTGCTAGAGTAAGAGATAACTCTATGCATAAAAGTAGAAGGAAACAACAGTTTAGGGATATTCGTAAACGAATGTTCCGCAACAGGATAATTGGGAATTTGTTAAAAAATATTAAGAAAGGTCAACAGAAAGTGGTTTTTTATAAATGAAAAAAAATAGTTGAGAAAGTTATTGATCAGGCATTTGAAATTAAACGTAAGTTATTTATTTTGACAATCAATAGAATTAGGAAGCTAAACAAGGTAATTTATGATTTCAAAAGAAATAGTAGATGGAAGAGAATAGTTAATCGTAGTAATTTTTGTGAAGTTTTTTCTGGAGAATGGATGCATAGTTCAAGCTCTGAGGCATTTTTTAATGAGGAGAGTTATTTCCAGGATAATGATTTGGTGCATGCAGTTGACACCAGTGGTCGAGCTTATGAAGTGAAAGATGGTTGTCCAGTTGAAAAAGAAAAAGTTGTGAGAACAGAGATAGAAGAGGTGTTAGGTAATGAGGTTTTAGGGAGACGTCCTAAGGGTCCTGTGTACACCTGGAAGTGTAGTAGTATTTGCAGTGTACGACAGGATTCCATCAATTTGCTTTGTGATTTGATACGGTCATTTAATAAGAAAAGTTTGAAGCAGAAAATGAAGTTGTTGCAAGAATTAGATCCTTGCAGAGTGAGAGAAGTGATAGGTTTGCATTGTCATTCACTGGCTTGTTTTTCCAGGAGAGTATGCCAGAGTGTTTTTCATCATTTCAGGATGCTAGCAGTGCATCATAATAAAGTGAGGAAATTAGTTAGAATGTTGTATTATGCTAAGAGTCCAGCAATTATGCTTAAACAATTATGTGCTGCTCTTTTGCATGGTTCTGAAATAGATGTGAAGAATATATGTGAAGAAATTGAGTTTTGTTACTTTGGAAGTAAAGAGGAGAATGTTGAAATTGACCAAGAAGAAGAGAGTAATGTGGAAGATAGTGTACAATCAATCAATCAATCAGGTCATTTGTAGAGCGCACTACTCACCCGTAGGGTCTCAAGGCGCTGGGAGGGGGGGGGTGCCGCTACTGCTCGAACAGCCAGGTCTTGAGCTTCTTCCTGAAGGAGAGGTGGTCTTGGGTCAGGCGCAGATTGGTCGGAAGTGAGTTCCAGGTCTTGGCGGCCAGGTAGGAGAAGGATCTTCCTCCTGTTGTCGCTCTTCGGATGCGGGGGACGGCGGCGAGGGCGTGGTTGGTTGATCTGAGGAGGCGCTTGGGAGTGTAGAAGTTGATCCGGTTGTTGAGGTAGCTCGGGCCTTGGTCGTGTAGGGCTTTGTGCGCGTGGGTGAGGAGACGGAAGGTGATTCTCTTGTTGACCGGGAGCCAGTGCAGATCTCTCAGGTGTCCGGAGATGTGGCTGCGTCGGGGGATGTCGAGGATGAGTCTCGCCGAGGCGTTCTGGATCCGCTGGAGTCTCTTCTGGAGTTTGGCAGTGGTTCCGGCGTAGAGGGCGTTGCCGTAGTCCAGTCGGCTGGTGACGAGGGCTTGGGTGACCGTCTTCCTCGTCTCGGTGGGGATCCACCGAAAGATCTTACGTAGCATGCGCAGGATGTTGAAGCATGACGAGGAGACGGCGTTGACTTGTCTGGTCATGGAGAGGGAGGAGTCCAGGATGAAGCCCAGGTTGCGTGCGTGGTCCGTCGGTTTGGGTGCGGTGCCCAGGGCGGGGGGCCACCAGGAGTCGTCCCAGGCGGAGGGCGTGGAGCCCAGGATGAGGACCTCCGTCTTGTCTGAGTTCAGTTTCAGGCGGCTGGTCGTCATCCATTCGGCTACGTCTCTCATCCCTTCGTGCAGGTTGGCTCTGGCGGTGGCGGGGTCGTCGGTCAGGGAGAGGATCAGCTGGGTGTCGTCAGCGTAGGAGATTATGTTGAGGTTGTGTTGGCGTGCGATGGTCGCGAGGGGGCTCATGTAGACGTTGAAGAGGGTGGGGCTCAGTGAGGATCCTTGAGGGACGCCGCAGATGACTTTGGTGGCCTCTGACTTGTACGGTGGTAGGCGGACTCTTTGTGTTCTTCCGTCGAGGAAGGAGGTGATCCATTCCAGTGCCTTCTCCTGGATTCCGATGTTGCTGAGGCGCTGTACTAGGGTGCGGTGGCAGACAGTGTCGAAAGCCGCGGAGAGGTCCAGGAGGATGAGGGCCGCTGTTTCTCCGTTGTCCATCAGAGTTCGAAGGTCGTCGGTGGCGGCGATGAGGGCGGTCTCGGTGCTGTGGTTTGCTCGGAAGCCGGACTGTGAGGGGTCGAGGGATCCCTTCGTCTCGAGGAAGGCGGCCAGCTGTTTGTTGACGGTCTTCTCGATGACTTTGGCCGGGAACGGGAGGAGCGAGATGGGACGGTAGTTCTTGAGGTCGGTGGGGTCTGCTGTGGGTTTCTTGAGGAGAGCGCTGAGTTCGGCGTGCTTCCAGCTCTCAGGGAAGGTGGCGGAGTCGAAGGAGGTGTTGATGATGTCCCGCAGGTGGGGTGCGAGGACAGCGTCGGCTTTGTTGAAGACGTGGTGAGGGCAGGGGTCAGTCGGAGATCCGGAATGGATGGAGTTCATGGTGCGGATGGTGTCTTCGGTGCTGATCGGGGTCCAGGTGCGGAGGGTGGTGGTGGGTGGCGTCGTTGCGGTTGTGGCTTGCGTTGGTTGGTTGTTGAAGCTGTTGTGTATGTCCGTGATCTTGTTGTGGAAGTAGGACGCGAGGGAGTTGCAGAGGTCTTGCGACGGGGTGATGTCGTTGTTTCCGGCGTTGGGGTTGGAGAGCTCTTTCACGATGTTGAAGAGTTCCTTGCAGTTGTGTGCGTTGTTGTTCAGCCGGTCCTTGTATGCATTTTTCTTGGTGGCGCGGATCAGTTGGTGGTGTTTCCGGGTGGCGAGCTTGAGGGTGGTCATGTTGTCCGTCGTTGGTTCCCTTCTCCAGGCTTTCTCGAGGGCTCGACAGTTCTTCTTGGAGCTCTTGAGTTCGTCGGTGAACCATGGTGTTTTTCTGCTGCAGGATCTGCTGGTTGGGGTTCTCAGAGGGGCGAGTTCGTCCGCGCAGTCGTTGATCCATTTCGTGAGGTTGTCGGCGGCCTGGCTGGGGTTCGCTGAGTTGGCGGGAGGGTGCTGGCTCAGGGAAGCGGTGAGCTGGTCGGCTGTGGTCTTGTTCCAGCTTCTTCGAGCAACCTGTTGCTGGTGGTGGTGGACCGTCGTTCTTCTGAAGGTGAAGTGGACGCAGCTGTGGTCCGTCCAGTGGAGTCCTGTTGCGTGGCTGAAGGTGACGTCTTTGCTGGATGAGAAGACGGCGTCGAGTGTGTGTCCGGCGAGGTGGGTGGGGGTGGTCACCAGTTGCTTGAGTCCGAGGTTGTCGAGGTTGTCGAGCAGGCTGATGGTGTTGCGGTCGTTGTTGTTCTCCAGGTGGAAGTTGAGGTCCCCCAGGAGGATGTAGTCGGCGGAGGGGAGAGCGTGCGGGCTGACGAAGTCGGCGATGTCCTCGCTGAATCGTGTGCGTGGTCCCGGGGGTCGGTAGATGAGGGTGCCTCTGAGGGTGGTCTTCGGGTTGGTGTGGATCTGGAAGTGCAGGTGTTCGGCGGTGGTGAGGGTGTCATCGGTGTTGGTAGTGATGCGGATGGTGTCTCTGTGGATGATGGCGATGCCTCCTCCGGTCTGGTTGTCGCGGTCCCTCCGGGTGATCTTGTAGCCCTCTGGGATGGCGATGGCGATGTCTGGGGCTGAGGAGGCGTTCATCCAGGTCTCAGTGATGAAGGCAACGTCGGGGGCGGTGGTGTCGAGCAGGTTCCAGAGTTCTACGGCGTGTCTGTGGACGGAGCGGGTGTTGAGCAGGATACACTTGAGGTGGGTGCTGCTGGAGTTCGGCTTGGTGGGTGCAGGGAAGGTCCGGATGCAGGTGAACTTGCAGGCGTGGCAGCTGAAGGGTCCGTGGGTGTGCTTCGGGGCGGCTCGGTGGCATCCTGGGATGTGGCCGGTGTTGAGTGCGATGAGGTCGGCGGCGCTGTAGGTTCGTCGGGTCGGCTTCCGTCGGTGGGGGCCAGGGGTCCTGGCACTGGGCGCGGTCCAGGCGCGGACGGGCGCAGACGGGCTTACCTTTGGCGCGCCTTCGGCGCACAATCGGCGCGCCCGCTGCGCGTGACCGCTGCGCGTTCGCACGGTCGCCATTTAAGGCGAAGTGCGCGGGTGGGCGGAGCAGCTGGGAGGCGGGAGCGGGGAGGGAAACAGAAGAGAAAAAGGGGCGGGGCTAAAGGCGGTGGCGGGAAGCGGGAGCGGGGGGCGGCGAGGTGGGCAAAACACGACGAGAAACGGCAAAAAACAAGCACAAATTTAAGTATAAACAGGGGAAAAGGCAGTGACACACGATCTGGGGAAGAGAAAACAAGCACAAATTCAGGTAAAAAACGGGGGACAGTGACACACGATCTGGGGAAGAAAAACAAGCACAAATTTAAGTAAAAACAGGGGAAAAGGCAGTGACACACGATCTGGGGAAGAAAAAACAAGCACAAATTCAGGTAAAAAAACGGGGGACAGTGACACACGATCTGGGGAAGAAAAACAAGCACAAATTCAGGTAAAAACGGGGGAAAAACCAAGGAGAGCGCTCAGGGCGGCAGCGAGGCCGGCGCTGAGGCAGAGGCAGGCACTGGGGGCACACGCAGCAGCTGGTGGCCGTGCGGCGCGGGGGTGTCCCACAAGTTTCCAGTACAGATAATTTCCAGAGGGAAATTGCGACGTTTGAGGTGAAATCAAGTGAGAGGCCAAATTTCACTTGTGTGTGTTGTCGACGCACTTATTATAAGAATCAGACTAAGTTAGTGGATTTATATGGAAAAAGTGAAAGGGAAAATAATAGTGAATGGAAGGATTTTACAACATACTTGATGGTAGAAAATTGTTTTGATTTGGGATTGGATCAACGTGTGTGTACTTATTGTTGTAACAAATTAAATCAAAACCAGATGCCTGCTAGAGCAGTTCATAATAATCTGGAATTGGTTGAGATTCCTTCTGAATTGAAGGATTTAAATACTTATGAATCTATTTTGATTCAAAGTATCCATCCCTTTCAGGCTATTGTAAGAATGGAGCCAAAGACAGGGAAATTGCCTCCATCAGATTTACAGAGAGGATTAAAGGGAAGAGTTGTTTATTTGCCTCTAGATTTGAAGAAAAACATTAACACAATTGGAGTAGAAAAAGTGGAAGAGGAACCTCTTGTTATCTTAGTTAATGGGGTTCCGACAAAGAATAAGAAAATATGGCAAGATTTAGTAGATGTTAGGAAAGTCAAAAGGGCAACATTGTATTTGAAAAAAAATAATAAATACTATAAAAATGTATATGTTGCAGAAGAGGAAGTAAGTGAGGAAGAGGATAGCGATTTGTGTGCTGGTCAAATTGAGAAAGTAGAACCCTGTACTAGTGAAGAAATATATGAACATTATAGTGTTCATCCTTTGCATTCCAAGGAAGTCATGGGGAATGCTATTGAGTTGTTTCAAATGAAACAAGCGAAAGGGAGTCCCATTAGTGTTTGGGAGGAAAGTTTGGAAGCTCGGTGTTTCCCACAGCTTTTTCCAACAGGTCAGGGAGGAAGATATGATGAGCGACCTCATCAAATTCCTGCTTCTGAATACCGGACTTTGCGATTGTATGCAGGAGATCCTAGGTTTCGACAATGCATTCCTTATTTGTTTCATCTCCTGTTTGAAAGCGATCTGTCTGGACTGTCATATGCAGTGAACCACATCTTGAAAAGTGGTATACACATGCAAAACATCTCGGCAAGTGACTTTATGGATAAAGTCAATGTCCAAGACAGTATTTTGGATTCTCACCTGATTAATCTCATGGCGTGTCAGCGTGGTACTAACGAGTACTGGTACCGTCGTCATGGTGATTTAAAATGTATGCTGAGGAACTTAGGAACTCCCACATGGTTCCTCACTTTGAGCTGTGCTGAGTATGGCTGGGAAGACTTACTTGAATTTCTACGAGAGGCAAATGCTAACGTAGAAAACATCGAATTCAAGACACCCGGAGAACTGTGCTCTTTGGATCCAGTCAATGTATGTAGGTACTTCAATCATAGATTTGAAGGTATGATGTCTTTTATCATGAATAAGAAGAATCCACCTCTTGGAGAGGTGTTGGATTTCTTCTGGAGGAAGGAGTACCAAGCAGAGGTGCTCCTCATATACATATGTTGCTGTGGATCAAGGATGCACCTAAATTTGGAACGGATGCAGACGACTCAGTGATGAGTTTCATAGAACAGTATTCTACGTGTGCTGTTCCAAACGCAAAGGAGAAAAAAAGCCTAAGAGAAAAAGTTCTACGTTTCCAAAGCCATCGATGTGGAAAGTACTGTCGTCGTAAATTCCGGAACAAAGACAAGTTCTACACCAAATGTCGTTTCGGCTTTCCACGATCGGTGATTTCTAAAGGAAGAGTGAACAGTTTGATGTCTTCGCTGCGACATAATGTGATGAAGAAATCACCTAAAAACACATACAATTTGAAGAGGAATGAAGAGTCTAAGTACATCAACGACTACAACCCGGTGATTTTGTCCATGTGGAATGCTAACATGGATATACAGTTTGTGGCTGATAACTGTATGGCTGTGGCTCGGTATGTGACATCTTACATCACCAAAAAAGAGAAGACAGAATTGAAGGATATGTGGGAGGACATTTGCCATGAAAAGAGCCTCAGCAAGAAGTTGTACAGTTTCAGTCTGAAGATGTTGTCGCATCGAGAAATCGGAGCTTACGAATGTTCTGACCGGTTGTCTTCAGCAAGTCTCTATGCCAAGTCCAGGAGTATCGTTTGGGTGAGTGTTGGTCTTGCTGCAACGCGTAATCGAGTTCTGAAACCTGTGCGGGAAATTGAGTATTTGGCGGAAAAGGAGCCAAACAGTACCGACATTTTGAAGAGCAACATGTTGGATACATATTATCCAAATCGAAGCAGTCACCTCGAGAATGTTTGTCTGTATGAGGTTCTGCAAAATTACATATTCAAGAGGAACATCAAAGAAGATACTGAGAAAGGAGTGTATGCTGTAATAGGAAGTGAGGGATGTCTGGTCAAGCAAAGAAAATGCCACTTGATAAACCATCGAAAATTGAGTGGCGAATCTCCTGAAAAAAAGGAGTTTTTCTATTTAGCACTTTTGCAACTTTTTAAGCCTTGGCGTGCAGAAGAGGAACTGCTTGGAGATTTCCTTTGTTACGAAGACTCATTCAATGCTGCCAAGGAGACCATAGAATGTCCTGCTTTTCCCAAATATGTAGAAATGTTGAATGTGGAAATTGAGCAGGAAGCAACGATTGCAGCCGAGATTGCTAGAGACAGTTCTCAGGACAGTCAGAGTTCTGCTTCATTGAGTCAGGATCCACTAGGAGGACCTCTTATCGAAAATGAAGCTGCCACTGCTATGAATGAAGTGGAAAGAGCCATGGCACATGCTCAGGAGGATGCGGTTAACTTAGAAGAGTTGGAAAGACAACTCAACGTTGAGCAGAGGAAAATATATGACGAACTTACCATGCAAATTGATCATGGATTAAGTCATGACAAGAAAGAGTGCTCATGTACGTCGTTGAAGCCTGTCCGACTGTACGTGAGTGGAGAAGCGGGAACTGGAAAAAGTTTCCTTATTAAAGCAATTTCATGTTATTTGCAGGAAAGGACAGAGTCATCGCTGTCTTGTGTTGTCACCGCTCCAACTGGACTGGCAGCACATAACATTAAAGGGATTACTTTACATCGTTTACTGATGCTGCCAGTGGAGCATGACAACAAATTAGAATATCACAAGCTATCTGGAGATGCTTGTTTTGAAGTTTCAAGAGTCTTGAGGAAAATGAAACTTCTTATCATTGACGAAGTAAGCATGGTTTCCAATGTCATGCTTGCCTTTGTGCATTTGAGAATGCAAGAAGTTCTCAAAACAGAGTATGATGTGTGTTTTGGTGGCAAACACATCATTGTTTTCGGAGATCTTCTGCAGCTGACACCAGTGAAAGGGCAACCTGTGTTCAAAATGCTCACACATGAAGATACCAGGAAGTGCTTAGGGAGTATTGGCAACGTCAATATATGGTTAAACTTCAATTATGCTGAACTGCATGAAAATATGCGTCAGGCAAAGGATGAAGTTTACAAGACTATTCTACAAGATGTTAGAATTGGAAAAGTGACCGAGCATGGGAAAGAAGCTTTACATGCACGATTACTGACAAATTTATATCCAGACGAAGATGTTGTGCCTGAGAATATTTTTCAGAAAGTTACTGAGAAAAAATCTGGAATATGTTTGATGCCAACTCTTGCAGAATGTGCCAAATTCAACAACAAAATGTTGCATTTAGAAAAGCAAGAGATTGTGAAATTGGAAGCTATTGACAGAGTAGAGCATATGGGATCAACAATTATTTTGTCTGAGAATCTGAAAACAAAATTGGATTCATTAGAGAAGAGTATATCTAAAACTGCGGGTTTTGAAAAGACTCTGAATGTGTGCTTGAACTGCCGTATAATTTTAAGAAGGAATTTACATGTTGAAAGAGGTCTGGTAAATGGATCAATGGGTAATGTTGTTGATTTTGTGAAATACAGAAATAGAGATGGAATTGAATTTTTAAAAATTAAATTTGATGGCATTGAGGAAGTACAGCTAATTGCTCGTTGTTCTGCTAGATTTTTGCTTGTAAAAGACTTATATGTTCGTCGTAAGCAGTTTCCTGTTTGCTTGGCATATGCGGTGACAATCCATAAATCGCAAGGTTTAAGTGTAGACTGTGCATTGGTGAATATTGGCAGTTCTGTGTTCAAGGAGGGTATGGCATATGTGGCATTGTCACGAGTTAGGACTTTATCGGGATTGTACTTGATTGAGTGTGATGTCACAAACATTTGTGCGGATCTAGATTGTGTTAAGGAATACAATAGGTTGAGAAGAGAGTATGCGCCACATTTGCCTCAGTATCCTTTGTTTGAGAAACGTGTGGTAGGCCGGAAACGAAGAAATGTGACCAATACTGGGGAGGTTGTAGCAAAAAGACGAAAAGTCGATGAACCTGAAATTATAAGCAGAAACAAAAAGGATTCTGTTGAAGATGTTGTTGGTTTTCAATTTGAAAACAGTTCTGGTGTCAACTGCTATGCTAATGTAGTGGTTAATGTTTTGTTTTCTCTAGAAAATGTAAAAGAAGAGATTGTGGTCAATTCTGATCAAAGATTTTGCAGTTTGTTAAATTCTGTGTTAGAGAAATGTAGCACTGATAGAACAAACATAGAAAGTGTGTCTGAAATTCGAAATCTGTTAGACAGATGTTCAGGCCAAACACAATTCTCTCAAAATAGTCAGCAAGATTGTCAGGAGTTTTTAATGTATATGCTTGATGTATTGCATGCTGAAGGTGTAGATGTAGATCACCTGTTTGGGCTTTCTTATCAATGGCAGCATGACTGCGAGAACTGTAGGGTATCAAGTACTACTAGTGTAGACTCAGAAAGATTTATATATTTAACTTTGCCAGACAGTAAATCAGTCTCTTTTAATAAGCTAGTAAAAGCAGCTGATCACAATATGGAGTGTAGGCAATGTAAATCTGAAATGATGTCCACATTATTTATACGAACATATGGCCAGTATGTCATTTTAATGTTCCAACGATGTAGGCCTGATGGAACAAAATTGACAACTTTAATTAAAAATTTTGTGGCTTCACAGTTGTCAATATCAGGAAGGACTTTTGTAACTGTAGCAATTATATATCATGATGGTCCTTCAATAACATCAGGACATTATACAGCTTATTTAAAGTGTAGAAATGGCTGGTCATTCTGCAATGATTCTGTTTTAATTTTCAAAAAAAAATTGCCATATGACCTTAAAAACTCTTACCTGGTGTTTTTAAAACCAAAATTTTAGGGAAAGAATCTCGGGATGTGCTCTGAGGAATTTCAAGAAGTTCTCATGGCTCCTACACTATTTGGCCTTGAGGATAAGTGTAGTACAGAGACATAACTTTTTACCATAACACTGGACGTTATTGAGAAATACGTGCACTTTGAATGAGTTCAGAAAAACTATTTCTTTTTATAAGCTAATTGAAGCAGCCAATCAAAACATGGAGTAGAGGGAATGTAAGTCTGCAATGCTGTCTACTGTTTTACATTGCTTTGTGATTAAAAGTGATGTAGAGAATTAAATAATTGTACTAGTCATAAAGGTAGTGTAAGTCTGCTTCATAGTAAGCAGTATCAGTGTGATAGGAAATGTAGAACATGATTGAGCAAGAAGGGGAAGATATTACTAGTCCAGGATTGTGTAAATGATCTTCAACATTTTAATTCTGAAAGTTGCGGAAATGCGAAAAGACGGGATTGGCTTACAAGAAATCCAAGAGTTATAAATGGCTTTGACAAGATTTGGCCTTGTGGAAACTTGTGGTAGAGAGCAAGAAGTCATTTATTGTATGTAACATGTTTTTGAAAACGATGGAGGTTTTCTTTCAGAAAGTGGCGGGTTGAAAGTAATAACAGCACAACAGAGTGTAAGCTGTTCATAGGACATCCTTGGCCGTCATGGAAAGTAAGTTAACTTTAAGGAGTTCTGAATTCTGATTTGTTAGGTTGTATGGGTTTTTTAAACACAATCATTTTGATTGTGTTTTTTTTTCCCCGCTGTTATATGATGAATACCTTCAAGTCACTGTTTTTAGTGAAATTTGATACATTCTGAGAACAGCAAAAATAAACCATTTAACATGTATAATTAATTCTGTTCTGTTTGCATTTATGATGTACATGTAGAACTGTGTAGGAGGCATGGAGAAGGTGAGGCTTCTGTAAGTGTCAAAGTTGTTGCATACAGTGAACACATTCACACATCGGTCCACTCTTCCTTGGATGTGGTGGAGGTGGTGGGGAAGCACCAGCTGAAGCTACTAAAGAAGCCATTGCTCACTGGTAACAAAGGGTCTTTCTCTCACAATGATGAAAGTCAGAGTGAGGAAAGAAAGAGGGATTTTCATCATTTGGGAAAAACAATAGTTCTCAACCAATGAAAAGTGTTCATTTTAGATTATATGACCTAGTCTTACATCATTAGGAAACCAAAAGTGAAATGAACCAATGAAAAGTGTTATTACCAAGTCACATGACCTGCTGTGTTTATGTTACACGCTTTGCAGGGCCTTCCGGTTTGCTTCCAGAAACCTTTGCTTTGCGACTCGGTAAGCGTACCAGTTCGCTAACGTAGTACGTCATATGACGTATCACGCGACAACGCGAAACGTCAAGGCGACGGGAGGCGTCACGATGTTGTTTTCTAACGCGGCAGTTGCGGTAAAGAAACGTTTACTGGCTCGCGGTCTATTTCGCAGCATCAAGGTCAGCTAACGGGAAGCTTCCCGATTCGCGAAGTGGGAACGAAGAAAAAAATTTAAAAAAAAAAAAGTTATTAATAAACATATAAAATATATTTTGGGATTTAAAGAAGAATACATTTTACAGCTACAGATATTTGCTATTAAAAAACCATTGAAATTCACTGAAAAAACCATAGGTTATAGATTATATATAGTTAGGAATTAGCATTTACAAAACCTTGAAAATTCACTGAAAAAACCATAGGTTATAGACCATATATAGTTAGGAATTAGCATTTAAAAAACCTTATTTTACTCACACAAAACCATTGAAATTCCATATATAGTTAGTTGCACTAACTATATATCGCGCACCCGCAATCCACTGCTGATGATGTCACATATTACATCATTCATGACATGGTCAGTGACATCACTGATGACATCACTGATGACATCTCAAATGACATCACTGATGACAACTTCCAGTGATTATGTGTTTCTGTAAAGTTTAAATATGTTTTACATATTGAAGAATGAGTGGATGTATAAGTGTCTGAATGAAGGTTTTAGTAGGTGCGTGATTGACTGTATGAGTGAGTGATTAAATGCGTCTTACTAAATGCACGGGTTAGTGACTAAACTGTCTGAAAGTGTGCATCAGTATGTCTGTTGTTGTGCAAGCTGCTGCATGTGTTGATCAGTAGCTATATAAGTAGCTATATGGGTTATTGATTGGTTGCACAAGTATTTGTATGGGAGACTGAGTGTGTGTATGGCTGGCTGGGAGGTGTGTGACTCTGTGCAGATCAATGTGTACTTGTATCAGTGATTCTATAAGAGAGTAAGTATGTGTTAGTATATGTTTGAAAATGTAAGGTACTCTATGTTTAACTGTGTAGATTAGAAAATGGAAGTGTGATTGATTCTTTACAGGACTGACTAGGTGTGTGAGTAACTCCATGGATGAGTGGCAGAGTGTGAGTGTCTGTATAGGTGTATGAGTGCATATGATAGTGTTGTAAAGATGAGTGATTGTATGTATGAATGATTGTATGGGTGAATGAGTGAATGTGTGTGTAGACGTAGGAATCAGTGAGTGCGTATGTAGTAACTAGTATTGGTGTGTCAATGGTTTCAAAAATTATACTCTGTATTTAACACTGGGTTGTAACAGAGGTTATATTAAAGTGTGAGGAGATGCATTGTATTGTCACATTAATGATATCATCATTGATGTGACCATTGATGTCAAATGAGATATCATCAGTGATGTCATTTGAGATGTCATCAGTGATGTCATCAGTGATGTCACTGACCATGTCATGAATGATGTAATATGTGACATCATCAGCAGTGGATTGCGGGTGCGCGATATATAGTTAGTGCAACTAACTATATATGGAATTTCAATGGTTTTGTGTGAGTAAAATAAGGTTTTTTAAATGCTAATTCCTAACTATATATGGTCTATAACCTATGGTTTTTTCAGTGAATATATATATATATATATATATATATATATATATATATATATATATATATATATATATATATATATAAATATATATATATATATATATATATATATATAAATATATATAGATATATAAATATATATAGATATATAGATGTATAGATATATATATATGGAGATATAGAGATATATATTTATAAGGAGGGTTTACTTTGAGACTGATGTGTCTCTGCACACTCGTTCTCCTATTTTCAGTCATTTTTATTACCCAACTTGAAGCATTTTTTCTAAATTGTTTCTCTCTTTTTCTGAAGACCTTATAATGAGCTCTTTCTCCACCTAGCTCTGAATAGTTTTGCTCATCAACCCTCTTATGATCCGTCGTCTACAAACAACAAATACTAAGAGTCCCATAGAGTTTTTGTATCCCTTGTGCAGTTTCCTCCTAACAAGGGACCTCTGAAGGAGACATTTGACACCTTTCACATGAATTCTACATGCGGGGTGGCACCGTGTCTATTGAGAAGAGTTGCTTTTTCCTCTGGCAAACAAAAAGAAAACTTGAGAGATGTTCACAGTATCCAGGCCTTGAGCCCCTTCACGAGAGAGGCTTCATGGAACTTTTCACCCAGCCTTGCCTAGGATAGTCAGCTACCCATTAAATTAGCTATGTGGGGAATTATTTGTCCTTACCGAGATTACAATGATGATTGTGTCTCCAACCTTAGCTTAGAGCCCCCTCGCTCATCTCTGATGGACCAAACACTGTTCTGAAGTAGGGGGCAGGGAGAGAAGGGACAAGAAGAATATCTGGCCCACAGAAGAGCAAAACCCACTTTGGAAATCAGGTGAAGCAAGGTGACATGTCTGACCTTCCTAAAAAAAGGTGTCAAGGCATTTTGTGATGTAATACTTTTTTTTTTTTAAGTGAACGTTGAACATCTCAGAGGAAATCTATGAACAGTACAGTTTAGGCTTAACATGTCCAATGATATGTTTAGAACTTATTTATTTATTTATTTTTTTATTGAGTTTATTGAGTGCGACAGCTACCCAAGAAGGGTTTCCCGGCGCTGGACAGGCAGAGTGCTCAAAAGTCACCAATTCAGCAGATCACTGGAAAATTATTGGTCGAAAAGCCTGGTCTTAATGGCTTTACGAAAACGGACATAGTTGGTTTCAGTCCGTATGCTCGGGGGTATAGAGTTCCAAAGGGTGGGGCCTAAGTAAGCAAAAGACCTGCCTCCCATTCTAGCAAGTCTGATTCTGGGCACAAAAAAGTAGCCCAGAGAAGAGGTTCAAAGGTTACGTGAGGGAGTGTAGGTATGGACAAGGGATTGAAGGTAACGGGGAGCTGTGCCCGCTTTGATCTTGAACATGTAGCTCAAGGTTTTGAATTTGATACGACTCTCAACCCTGAGCCAATGTAGATCACGGAGGGGTCCTGAAATGTGACTGGATCTGGGGATTTTACACAACAGTCTAGCAGCGGCGTTTTGGACTAGCTGTAGACGTCTAGTCACAGTTTTGTTAGCCCCAAGGTAAAGGACATTTCCGTAGTCCAGCCGAGAAGTAATTAGGGCATGGACCACGGATTTTTGGGTGCCGCTGGGCAACATCCAGATAATTATCTTAAGCCATCGCAGTATTGTGAAGCAGATGGCCGAAACCTTGTTTACCTGATGTTGCATAGTCCAAGCATTGTCAATAGTAAAACCTAGGTTGCGGACAGAAGCGGATGGACGTGGAAGGGTGCCCATCTCAGAAGGCCAGTGTTTGGAGCTCCAAAGATCGTGTTTCAGTAGATTGTGGTTCATCCAGTCGGCAATTTTTCTCAGACCTGACTGCAGGGAGTCGTCGGCGTAGGTAAAAAGAATAAGACCTTCTTGTCCGCTATTTGGGCTAATGGTTTGACGTATAACTTATCCCTATTTATTACTTGGGTGAGCCCACTAACCTTTGTACAAGCCTTGGAGAAAGAACAAGTCCTGACCACTCTGTAAGGAGATTTTCTCACTCATCATGATGCCCCCTGGACTAAAGACCATGAATATCATCCACTCCAGAGCACCCTCCAACCCCTGCCTTCTGCACATCATCCACAGGGGCGCCACTGCCATTGCACCTGAGCTGTGTTGAACTATCAACTGCTCCCTCAAGACAGCCACATTCCCTGACAACTGGAAGTGCGCTGAAGTCAACCCCCTCCGTAAAAAAACTCTGCAGACCCGACAGACCTCAAGAACGTCAGGCCCATATCACTGCTTTCATTTGCAGCCAAAGTCATTGAAAAGACTGCCACCACCTAGCTAACACACTTCATAGAAACCAACAACATCCTAGACACCTCTCAATCCAGATTATGCAGCGACCACAGAACGAGACCGCCCACCTCGCCACCGCCGACGACATCCACGCCCTCCTCGAACAAAGCCATACGGCAGCCGTCATCCTCCTGGACCTATCAGCAGCCTTCAATATTGTCTCCCACCGCACAATAGCCACCAGGCTCCATGACACCGACATCCAGGGAAAGGCCTTAGACTGGCTATGATCATTCCTCTCAAGCAGAACACAGAGAATAAGACTCCTGCCCTCCCTCTGAGAACCGACAGAGATCAGATGCAGAGTACCCCAAGGATCCTCCCTCAGCCCCACACTCTTCAACGTCTACATGGCCTCCCTCGCAGCAATGGTCAGAAACCAAGGGCTCAACATTGTCTCCTATGCTGATGTCACACAGCTCATCTTCTCCCTCACCAAGGAATCTAACATCACCAGACACAATTTCCAAGCAGGGATGAAAGCCGTTGTGCCTGGGATGAGGAACCTTTGCCTGAAACTCAACTTGGAGAAAACTGAAGTCCTCATCCTCGGCTCCAACACCCTCTGCATGGGACAAGACCTGGTGGTGCCCGCCCTCAAAAACTCACCCACTCCTACGAACCATGCACGCAACCTCGGCATCATTCAGGACTCACCATGAATCGCCAGATCAACGCTGTCTCCTCCACATGCTTCAGCACCCTCTGCATACTACGCAAGACTTTCAAGAGGATCCCCCTTACTCAACTCCAAAAAAAACGTTAGTCACACACTCATCACCAGCAGACTGGACTACGGCAATGCCCCCTACTCCGAAATCAACAAAAAACTTCTCGGCAAACTCCAGTCCATCTGGAATGCTGCAGCCAGACTGATCATCGATATTCCACACCACAACCACATCACCCAGCACCTCGGAGACCTCCACTGGCTTCCCGTCAAAAGAAGAATAACTTTGAAGCTGCTCAAACACGCCTACAAGACCCTCCATAATACCAGACCCCAATAGCTCAACAACCAAATCTCCTTCCATGCCACCAAGAGAAACCTCCGCTCAGCCGTCCTCCTCCTACCCACCGTCCCGCGCTTCTACAGGAACAGAGCAGGTGGAGGGTCCTTCTCCCACCTCACAGTCAAGTCCAGGAATGAACTCCCCCTTCACCTCGGATAGAGCAGACACAGCACCAATTCATGAACCTCAAGACCTTGCGCTTCGAATTTCCCCAACTGAGGTGCTCATACCCACCCCCTGTGCCTTCAGACCCTCACAGTGAGGAGTGCGCTCTACAAAACCCTGATTGATTGATTGATTGATTGATGGGTTATTCTTATCCCGCTTCACAGCAATGAATCACACTTTGGATATTCTTATCCTGCACCAGAGCGTTGGAACACACAAGGGGTATACTTATCCTGCCACACAGGGTTGGATCACAAATGGGCTATTCTTATTCTACCCCACAACATTGGATCACACATGGGGTATTTTTATCCTGCTCCACAGGGTTGGATCAAGTCAAAGAGGCTTTATTCGAGTAAAAATTCTCATAAAAGCACATACATACATTTATATATATTAAAACCACATTAAATAAGTACCTCATTTTTGATTGACAATCATTAAAAAAGATAAAATACATAGTTAATACATTATAAATGTTAAAAAAATTACTTAGTAACAGTGATTGCTAGAAAGGGTGCTTGTAGGGGCAAGCTTTTGGCCACAATTCTCTGTCTAATAGACCATGCCCATCCCAGGTACTTGGCGACTGCTATAACTAGGGGCATAAAAGTGCTGGTGCAAATAATTCTCAGAGCCACTAGGCTACTGGTAGTACCTAAGTTTCTACACGCTGGGGCTAGCCAAACTCGTCTTGGAGTGACGTAAGCCCTACAGGAAAATAAGAAATGACCTATGCTTTCTTTTGAGGCTCCACATACAGGCAATCTATATTAGAAGAACTCCACCACCTCCCTGTAAGCGATCTAAGGGGGAGCGCACCAGATCTGATTTGGAGTAGGAGCTTCCTGTCCCCTGGCGTTGTTATACTATCCCAGTAGTCTTCCAGCACAGGATACAATTTGGCTTCCAAGAAACGGCCCGTCATGGAGTCAGCAGCAGTTTTTCTCCAATCTCCCAGGGCCACAAAATTCCAATATAGTCCTTTCAATGCTTTTTTACTCGGAAAGACCTCTCCTAAAGGATTCTCCAATAGGGTTTGGAGACCAAGTTCACAGAGCATGGTTCTCAGTTCTTTTAACCATCCTATTCTATGGAAGATATCTGCTTTTATTACAGCTAGGAACCCCTCCGCATAATGATGTATCTCCGGAGTCGTCCAAAGCCGTCTCCAATATAGACAGGTCGTAGCCTCGACAAATCCCCTACTGCCTTCCTCCCCAAGTCAAGTCTAAGAGGGAGCAATGGGGTACTTTTAGGTAGGCCAGTAACTGCCCTAAAAAAACTTGTTTTCCCATTCCTGCAATGAGTGTAACTTCCCAAAGCCCCACAGTTCTGCCCCATACAGAGCAGACCCTCGGGCCTTGGCCTCGTAAACTTCCAAAACTGGCTTGATTGGCTTGGACTTCGATTTTCTGTGCTCCACCCCCAGTGCACCAGATATTTGTCTATGTCTTAGTGCCGCCATATCAATGTGCTGTGACCATCTCAAATCATCAGTTATGTAAATACCAAGATAGGTAAAACCCTTAACAACCTCTAACAGACAATTGTGGTATTTTTATCCTGCTCCACAGGGTTGGATCACACATGGGGTATCATTATCCTGCCCCACAGCATTGGATTACACATGGGGTATTCTTATTCTGCCCCTCAACACTGGCTCACACATGGGGTATCATTATCCTGCCCCACAGCATTGGATCACACATGGGTATTCTAATCCTGCCCCACAGCATTCTTCCACATATGGGGTATTCTTATCCTGCGCCACAGCGTTGGATCACACATGGGATATACTTGTCCTACCCCACAGCATCAGCTCACACATTGGGTATTCTTAAACTTCCCCACAGCATCGGATACCACATGGGGTATTCTTATCCTGCCCCACAGCATTGGATCACACATGGGTATTCTAATCCTGCCCCACAGCATTGGAGTACACATGGGGTATTCTTATCCTGCCCCACAGCATTGGATCACACCGCACAGCATTGGATCACACATGGGTATTCTTATCCTTCCCCAGAGTATCTTATCACACATGGGTATTCTTATCCCGCGCCACAGCGTTGGATCATACATGGGGTATACTTGTCCTACCCCACAGCATCAGCTCACACATGGGGTATTCTTATCCTTCCCCAGGCATTGGATTACACATGGGGTATTCTTATCCTGTCTCACAGCGTTGGATCACATATGGCGTATTCTTATTGGATTACACATGGGGTATTTTTATCCTTCCCCACAGCATTGGATTACACATGGGGTATTCTTATCCTGCCCCACAGCATTCTTTCACACATGGGGTATTCTTGTCCTACCCCACAGCATCAGCTCACACATTGGGTATTCTTAAACTGCCCCACTACATCGGATACCACATGGGATATTCGCATCCTGTCCCACAGCGTTGGACCACACGTGGGGTATTCTAATCCTGCCCCACAGCGTTGGACCACACATGGGGTGTTCTTATCCTGCCCCACAGCATTGAGCCACACATGGGGTATTCTAATCCTGCCCCACAGCATTGGATCACAAATGGGTCACACATGGGGTATTATGGTTGTCTAGTGTATCAAAGCTCCACCCCCCGCACCAGTGAGTCCATCTCAGTGTGGGTTTCCTGTTGGGAGCTGAATTACTTCACTCCTTTTCTGCTCCATGATGAATGGATGACTTAAGGAATAAATGGACTGATGGAGATCTTTTGTACTCCAGAAGCACTTTCCTTCGCAGAAGGAGAGACGCCTGGTGCCTAAAAAGTATGTGATTTGCTTGTTGCAGTCCCACGCTCAGCTCCTTCAAGTGCTCAATAGCGCCCACCTCTAGATTAGCTGTGACTTCTAGGAGCGCACAATCGGTTCTGGTTGGAACGTTCGGTGATATCAACGTTCTGTGTCTGATCTCAAAAAGAACACTTCTTTCTTGCAAAACCTGAAGGCTTGTATACATGAATTAACTTGATTTTTGTTCCCCTTTGACAGTGACCTCCTCCCAGCGCCGAGCTTTTCTCTCTTTATCGTCCTCCCAATCAGCGCTCCTCATCAGGCCTTTCCTGATTTATTGCCCTTTAATGGACCCGTAGCTGCTTCCTTTATTGCCCTTGAATGACTTTCACCTTTCATATTTCATCGCCTCCATTTTATGAAATGATGCCCTTTAAACCAGCCATTACCTCACTTCCAATTTCAATTTTGTTATTCTGTATAACATTTCCATAATTCCCTCATATTTCAGTATTGGCACTTGAGTGCCACCTTATTTGCATTTTTATTTTTTACTTCATATTTAAGCAGGATTTCTAGTTAAGTCCCCCCATCACTCTGGCCTCGGATGGCTGGCACATTATACACATTGTTGAAGTGGTGGCCACAGAAGTAATTGGGTTGCCAGGGCGCTGAGTCTTTTCTTGTCACAGAGAACTAAGGGATTTGGGGCTAGATGTAGGTAATTGTAATTTACCGATTCGAAAATACCGAATTTTACCGATTCGGTATTTTTGAATCGGTAAATGCAATGTAGATAAAAAGTCGGTAAAAAATACCAAATCGTTAAGATTCGGTATTTACTGATTCGGTAATTGTCATTCATTCCTATGGGCCTGGAGGCCCATAGGAATGAATGTCAATTACCGAATCGGTAAATACCGATTCGGTAAAATAGCGAAAGAGTCAAGGGTGGCAGGGTGTCACTTTGATACCCTGTTGCACCCCTGAATAGTGCCGGTGTGCACATGTGGCACACATACATGCCCTAAGGGCATGTGTGTCTGTCACATGGCACAGGTGTAAATGCACAGATTTGCATTTACAGAGGAATTCCTTATTTACCACCAACTAGTAGTTGGTGGTAAATAACGAATCCTTAAAGCACAAAAGCACTCTTTAGAGTGCTTCCTACATCGCATTTACCGTTTCGGTAAATACCGAATCGGTAAATGATGATTTGGTAAATACCGAATCGGTAAATGATGATTCGGTAAATACCGAATCGGTAAATATAACACCTACGTCTGAAAAGGCTATTTCCGGTCGGTAACGGCCGATTTCGGCCGTTACCGACTGGTAATAGCCTTCCTACATCAGGCCCATAGTCTAATAGGGCTGCCTAAAGTAACACCTTTACATGACTCTTGTTCTTATGTCAAAGTAAAAAAAACAACATAATGAAATCTGTGAATCCTCGTTTTTTACTCCCTGACATCAAGGATAACTCATATGTGCATTATGGCCCATTAATGCCACCTTGGGGTTGTCCTGAACCAATAAATTATGAAGCTGTCGGACTAGTAGTTTCTAAATGTCGTGGGAAATCAGAACCTTAAGGGCCAGATGTAGGTAAATCCCAGATTACCGATTCGGTATTTAAGAACTGGCAATCGGGATTTAGGTAATTTTACCGATTTCATTACCGAATCGGCATGATTCGGTAATTACCGAATTGGTATTTACCGATTCGGTAATTGACATTCATTCCTATGGGCCTGGAGGCCCATAGGAATGAATGTCAATTACCGAATCGGTAAATACCGATTTGGTAATTGGGGGAAACATTGAAGGGTGGCAGGGTTTCACTTTGACACCCTATTGGTAATCTATGAGTCCTTGAATTCCTCAACAATCCAGCATGGCTAGAAGTCCCAGATACATTAAATGAATTAGAATTGGAATCACCAAAAGTATTCATGTCTACATTTGGAACATCTAAAAACACATTTGAAGACTCATCATTTTCAGTACATTTCTTGCCCCTAAGTTTAGATACCCTGCAAAAGTCCCAAACACTGCCATCTTCCACACGAACAGCATTCTTAAATACTTCAATTCTTCACAGGATCAGACCATTTAGACAACCCTTTATGCACAAAAGTACCCTTTTTCAACCTTACTAAGTCTCCAACATGAACAGATATATCACTTAAACTTCTCTTCTTCAACAAATCATCTTTCATTCTTATTTTGTAAGCCTCAACGTTCCTACGAATTTCTTTAAAATCAATTTCAGCAAAATCAGACCATGTCTTATCCTTCTTTTTTAACCACCATGGTACTAATTCTGTACTTGGCTTGTGCCCCCTAAGTAACTCGAAAGGAGATAATTGTGTCACAGCATTGGGAGTTGTTCTATATGAAAGCAACATTGATTGGAGAGATTTATTCCAACATAATACACCTTTAACAGCCAACTGAATGGCCTCCTTAACAACCCTGTTAAACCTCTCAATTTGACCATTCGCTTCCGGGTGGAACACAGCAATTCTTCTATGAATTATACCACACCTTGCCAAATAATTCTCCATTTGTTTACTTACAAACTGCGGCCCATTGTCTGTGACAATTTCCTGAGGAATCCCCTCTCTACAAAAAATCTCATCCAAAAATTGTATTATGACATCAGATGTAACTTCCTTAACCATCTTTATCTCCGGCCACTTCGAAAAATAATCTATGAGAATAATACCAAATGAAAATTGGTGTGGCAGAATGCTAAATGGACCAATAATATCAATTCCCAATTTGTTCCATGGTGAGACAGGTAAATCCACAGGTTGTGGAGAAGCTGACAAGGCTTTAGCTGACTTATCACTATTGTTACACAATTTGCAAAGACGTACCTGATGCTCTACATATGAATCAATCCCAGGCCACCAGAAACTCTCTTTCAAGCGTCTCCTAGTTACAGAAATTCCAAAATGACCTTCATGTGCAACATCAAGAAACAGCTCCTAAGTCCAAAAGGTGGAACAAATTTGTCACCACTTAAAATTATTCCATTCCCTATGGTTAACTCATCTTTAACTTTGTGATAACTCATCAAACTCCCAATGCGCTCTTCCTCACTAGGCCATCCATCCATACTAATATTATAAAGAGAGAGCCCAAACCTTTGAGGCGGGTAATCTCAGTAACCACAGCACCAATCACAACACCCAATACAGCGTTGGAAAGGGCAGTTGCAGCAGAAGGAAATAGGCATATGCAGACGCCCACCATATATTTTTTTTTTTGCAGAGTTTTATATAGCGCGAATTTGACCCGAACTGAATCAGGTATCAGAGCGATTTACATAGCACCAGATACGTTACATGAGGACACACATTCATTTTTGTTAGGCCAACTCCTCTATACATTTAAAAGGTAAAAGAACCGTGCCAGCAAAGTAGTCCCTTGTGGGCGTGTCTGCGTTGTGCTGTGGGCGTGTGGTACGGCCATCACATCGTGGTCTGTGGGCGTCTGCTGGGGGCGTGACAAACGCTGGGGGCATGACAAACGCTGGGGGCATGTGTCCGCCCTTCATGCTATGTGAGTCGTACATACAAGCGCCAATTACGTTGCTGCACAGCATCAAGGGGCACGCTGGGGGCGTGACATGCTGGTGGCGTGAGAAACGCTGGGGGCATGTGTCCGGCCTTCATGCCATGTGAACGCAATTGTGCTGCATCAAGGGGCGCGCTGGGGGCGTGAGAAACGCTGGGGGTGTGTGCTACGTTCCGCCCTTCATGCCACGTGGGTCGTACATTAATCAGAAGATCGTCTGCTGTGGCCGTGTGCTGGGGGCGTGACAAACGCGTTCACCTGGAGGCCTGGTAAGTAACATTACTGCAGCCTCTCCTGCGCGCTGTTACTGAATCTCTCATTCAACGAAAATACACGCACCTGCTACCATCAACCAGGGCTCTAGCCGGGCTCAGGCGGCGGATCAGTACACTAATAACACGCGCCTGATAACATCAACCAGGGCTGCAGCTGGGCCTCAAACGGGAGAACAGGCGCCTGCTAACATCAAACAGGCCTGCATCTGGGCCTCAAGCGGGGGAACACGCAAATGAGCGTATCTGCGGGGACAAAAACTGCAGCCTCTCCTACTCGCTGCCACTCAACTCTCTCATTAAACGGATTTACCCGCGGCTGATAACTCTCTCATTCAACGGCATTACACGCGCCTGCTAACATCAACCAGGGCTGTAGCCGGGCTCAGGCGGCGGATCACTACACCAATTACACGCGCCTGCTAACATCAACCAGGGCTGCAGCTGGGCCTTCTCCGTCCCAAATACTCCACTTCCTTCTTTTTGAACTTGCATTTGTCTGCAGAAAGTGTCAACCCTTTGTCTGATAGAGCTTTAAGTACTTCCATCAAATTGTTATCATGTTCCACCTCATTTTTACCGAAAACCAAAATGTCATCTTGAAATGCTATTGCTCCAGTTAGACCATTCAACATTTCCTTCATCAGTCTTTGGAATACAGCTGCTGCACTAGTCAGACCAAAAGGCATTCTACAAAACCTGTATAACCCTTCTGGCGTTATGAATGCAGTCGGGTCTCTTGATTCTTCATGAAGAACCACTTGGTGATATGCACCTGCGAGATCTAAACATGAGATTACTTGTGCATCGGCCAAGGTTGATACCATCTCATGTAGATTAGGCAGTGGATGAGAATCTACACAAATTGCATTATATAAACTGCGCAAGTCAATGCATAAACGAAGGTCTCCTCCAGATTTAACTGAAATCACTACTGGCGAAACCCAAGGGGATGACTCTATAGGTTCGATTATTATTTTTTTACACATTTCATCAAGCATTTCCTTCAGCCTATTCCTGTAAGACAGGGGGACATTTCTAACTCTATGTCTAACAGGTAAGGCATTGGCATGTAGTTTTATGCGATGTCCAAACCCTTTATATTGACCAAGGTTGTCACAAAATAACATAGGATATTTCTTCTCAATTCCTCGAGCAAAAGAAGAGTCAACTTCTGAACATTGAGCACCTCTTCCTGGGCCTTCAAGGCACACACTGCAGCTGAATTATCTAATTGGACAAGACCCCTCTTCTGACGGCTCAACTAAAAGTCAAACGAGGTGTTTGGCGTTTGTAACTTACACAACATATTTCAGGGTGTAAAACACATACTGTGCAAGGTTTTTAAACAGTCTCCCATTGGCCTGATTCAAAATATTCCAGCTAGTCAGTCACAAAAACATGTGGGAGGCATGCACAAAGATGCACTTTCCTACAAAGACCATGTGTGCCTTAACCAAGTAGCAATTCAGATCTCCAAATGAGAATCTATAGTATTCACATAGGGGCTGATTTAGGACCTTTACAGATGTGTTACTCTGTTGGCCAGATATCCCGTCCTCTGAAATATAAATCTCATTATATCCCACGGGATTCATATGTCGATGGACAGGATATCCGTCACCGTTGTGACAGAGTAACTCGTCCGCCAAAATCTCAATCAGGCCCTTAGTCTTATTTCTCCGATATTTAGTGAATTTGTCCAATATTTAAAGAACTTGTCCGATATTTAGTGAACTTGTCCGTGAATTGGCCTGTACAGCCAATCATCCCTTCAATTCTGGAATCCAACCGATCTTTCTGCTGAAGGTTGGGCGGGGATGCCAGCGGTCTAACAATCTCAAAGCCCATTTGAGAATTCTCACATTTTTTATGATGAACATGCTTCCTTGAACACGGTAGGTTCTTGAGGTTTAGATATTTCCATCTTTGCACAATTTCCTCCTTCCAAAACCTGTGCCTCTCTTTCTTGCAGGCAAAAGCCAAGGAGCACGTTCAAATCATCCTGGATAAATTGTTGCGTGTCGTCAACCGCAGAGTGATGATCCTGGGGAGCGAGCACGAACTAACTGTGAGTCCTCTCTTTATTTCTGTTTTACTTGGTACTTGCTCTTGATATTTTAGAGACACAATCATGGTGTCAATTGCTTTCCATATATTTGGCATTCTTTATGAGTTGCTTCATTTTTCCTTTTAATGTTTTTTGTAAATTTTTCTAGTTTCACTTTTATTTACTTTTTGGTGATTATTGATGCCTTCCTTGGTTTACTTTAAACAATATTTATATATATATTGATGATGAGGATGATTCCTTGGTTTACTCTCATTGTTCTGGTAGCTTACAGTGGTTCTACTTTGTGTATATAAAGAATCTTTCTTTATAAAGCTGTGCTTGTCATTTAGTATGGAGGATAAAAGTAAGACCTCTGTTCAGTGCAATCAGAGCTGGATCAGAAGGAGTGACATTGAAGTCAAACCCTTTGCTGCAGACCTCACCTGACAATCAGATAAGGAAACTCAACCACTGGATGCAAGACTAGTGATGAGATGCATCAGTTCAAACATTTTCAAAGCTGCATTCAGATTACACATGAAAAGATCACACAGCAAATTTGCACAGCACATGTGTTAGAACTCCTATTGAGAGGCACTTCACATCAGATGAACATTATAATTGAAGGTTCTCATCAATTGTCAGTGTTTCTGATACAGATGTTCAGTTTCAGAAATTGGTTTATTGATGTGGAAGGGTGGTAGCCCTGCCAACTTCATAAACACACCCTGGTTAGGCTCAAAGACCATTATGAGGACATCTCTGCTCAAGCCCTGGAACAAGCTGCAGGAAATTCCCAGAGAAGTGCATCTTTAGAGTAAGAAGTGCATGCAATGTTAAAGACAAGAATAAAACAGAATATTATTCCCAAAGCAATTTAGAAAAATAGGGAATCTTTAATACACAAAAGGCACTTGGAAAATACAACGAGCCAATGTAACATGCCCATTCCTGGGTGGCCCGAACCTAAGCATGAAGTCAGGCCAACCACACAGACGTGTAGGTAGGTAAGCCAAGCAGGTCAAACTGGTCAAAGTTTTTACCTTGGGACTTAGTCTACCTTATAGAGTTCAAAGTCTACCAGAGGGACAAGCTTCAAAGCTGAAGCTTATGAGGCCCCCTGAAGGGTGTTACAGTGTCACCGTTGAGCTCCCACTGAAGCTGTTCATTTTGATGCCAAAAGCTCCAAGCATGACAAAGCTGGATTTTGTAAGTGCCAAGGCCCCTTGGCCTCTAGGATAGGGTCTCAGAAGCAAAGACAAGTGCAAAATCAGATCTAAACAGATTATTTTCTCAAGCAGCATAAAGCACATTTTCTTCAAGTTAATTTTTCAGTAAAGGTATTAAAATCTACTTTCCCCCATTAATTAAAATTTGTTTAAACTAAGTAAAAAATAACCTGTAAATGATGCTCTAGCATCTTCCCAAATGGAGATATGAATTAATACTTTTATCCATAGCTAGGCTAGTTTATAAAAATACAACTTTACCTACACAGTAAAAAATAGTTTGTGGACAAATATACACTGTGAGGGCATACCCTTCCCAATGTGCAGTAAGACATTTGTTATATATTAGGCACCCACCCTGTGGGCTTATTAGGCACACTTTTGGGGGACTTAGCTAATATATCAATCAATCAAAGGCGTGTAAAACGTGACTATTGACCGTAAGGTTCTACATCCCATGTGCGCTTCTCCTGGCAGGTTTTGTCGCAGTGCTTTCACGCTGCGTCCCAGCCAGGGCGCAGGGATGCTCCCTGAAGCCAGATAATTCTGTTATGTGTGCAGGTGGCTTAAATAGCTTCTGCATCTCAGATATAGCATCTAATTTTAATGCAATTTCCACCAACCCACATTGGCCCTACCGGACAGTTATATGAATCAATTGGGTGACACCAGTTCTAAAGCACAGTTTTAGGGACAGAGCGAGCACACTGTGGTACTGATTAGCAGAGTCACAGTGCACAGAGCCCTAATACCAACACAATATGGTCTGTAAAAAGGCAAACAATCCGAGGTGACCATGCAGAAAAGAACTGTCTTAAGTTGGCACATGCTTTCTCCATCACAAATGTTAAAAAGTTAGTGTATTAATTACAATATGGTATTTCTATAGAGTGAATTTAGCCAAAAAGCAGCGGGTTGCTGTTCATAATATTATAATAACCATGGGTGTCATTGTTGAGATATAAGCATTTAAATTAAAATTAAATTAACCATTTAAATTATGTTTTAAAAAATGGAACATAGAAACCTATTGGGAATAGAACAACACAAAACAGACACACAACATCCTGTTATTCAGTCTCACACATTCTATATTTATTTCTTAGTTTGTTAGCAGTGTAGATCTTCAGAGTCAGTACTTCTTAGAATACATAACACAAGTACCACAACACTCAAAAGGCACTTAAAACCCATATTGTGCAGTTAGATCTACCTCCTCATTGGTATATCTGCCCCACTGATGAGGAAGTGCCAGAGGCTCAAATGTATGCAGGGTGACCACAAAACCTTCAGAGTTGGAAAGAGCCTTGAATAACAGTTTACAATGATCTCATGTCTGGATCACAAACTACAATGGATGTGGGAGAGGAAACCTTTCATGAAAGGAGACAAAATTGAGATGATTGGAGGACCCCAGCCAGATCTACTCCTTTTATCTCCCACCCAGGTCTTTGCACCCTCCATCTTGTTTGAAGATAAAGGGGTCGTCTGAGAGGCCACGCTCTCCTTCTTGTCTCATGTCAATGCAGTGATTCAAGAGTCAGGGGGGGAACTAGTCTTCTTATGAAAGATCCCCGTCTCCTCCAAACGGATCATCGCACTTTCTGATACACGCACTTTCGTAAGTTACTAAAAACCTGGTTGTTTAATCAGTAATTCCTTTTCCGCTCCTTCTCTGGCTTGGCACCGGGAAACCCTTTTTGGGTATCTGTCGCGCCCGATATAAATTTCAATAACATAACAACATCATCAAGTGGATCCCACAAAAGCATTGGTCCCGGCACGTCTACACAATTGGAAGGCCCTTTATATCAATCGAGTATCAATCAATCAATCAGGTAACTGTAAGCGTGCTACTCACCTGTGAGGGTTTCAAGGCGCTGGGTTAATTAAGACACTCATTCGCGAAACCCGGAAGTTAAAATGCGCCTCTACCTTTGCACATTGGAGTACATCAGACCCCACTGGAGGTGCCCCGCTGGCTCCAGATTGAAGCAAGATTCAACTTGATGCCCTTGGGCTAAGTTGCGCGGTAAAAGACTCCCTTCATTCATTCATTCAAGTTCAAGTTCCTCTGAGTGTCTCTTTAAGCCCACCAGAGAAAGCCTGAGAAAGCCTCTGCTCTCTTGCCCCCCACAATGCACCAGCAGGAAGGATTGCTCAATGGCTCCAAACAGAATCACCCAATAAAGCTGCAAAATGCTGAGATAGGGTGGCAGGACCTTAGAGCCTAAGCAAACTAGGTCCAACTAACTACGACCAACACATGATTGCCAAGACGCTCTCAGGAATTAAACCTAACAACCACTACCAAGACCCTCTGCCTGCAAAATGCGTAAAAGAAATCAATCACATCCTGATTCCAATATGGACCGAAATAATAAATGCGTCACTATCACAAGGGATCCTTCCCGACTGCCTAAAAACAGGTCAAGTCGTTCCCATAATCAAAAAACCAACAGCGGATGCATCAGATCCAAATAACTTTCGCCCAGTGACCAACATCCCTTTACTGGCCAAGTTGACTGAGAAATGTGTGCAGAATCAACTGAGCCAACACATCACCAAATTCTCCTTGTTAGATGAATGCCAATCAGGATTCAGAGCAGGGCACAGCACGGAAACAGCGATTCTCCACATTACTGATGACGCGTTACAGGCCCTTGACCAAAATCAAGCATGCTTACTGATTCTCCTAGACCTGTCATCGGCATTTGATACGGTAAATCATGAAGCATTACTGACCAGACTACGGGACAGGATGGGAATATCGGGAATTGTGCTGAAATGGTTCGATTCCTTTTTACAGAACAGAACGCAGCACTTCCTGGTTAACCAATCAATCTCACCTCCTTGCCCTATCTCAATTGGAGTCCCTCAAGGATCGACACTATCCCCAGATCTGTTTAACCTATACGTCGAACCACTCACAGAAATTCTCCAAAAATCTCAAATATCCTATCACATGTATGCGGACGACACGCAAATATACTTGAAGGTCGGATCCATAAAAGAATTGGAATTAATGAATGAGACACTAAAAATGGCACTTCAATGGTTAACTGCAAACCACCTGAAGCTGAATGCACATAAAACAGAGTTCCTATTAATTTCTCCACCAAGGAGCAATACAGAAATAAAGGAATGGATGAAAATTATGACCGCGCTAAACTGCACCCCAACCCTCGTCAACTCAGCAAAATCTCTACGAATCACCTTAGATGAGAATCTAGACATGAAAGCCCACATTAACACAATGGCGAAAAGTGCCCGATTTCACTTGAACTACTTAAGAAAATTGAAACCATTCATCACAGAATCAGACCTCAAATTGGCAATCCAATCCTTAGTTATCTCGAGGATTGAATATGGTTGCACTACCTTGGCTGGATTACCAAAAATGTCCACAGCACCATTGAAAGCTTGCCTTAACGCTGCAGCAAGACTCATCACCGGAACCAGGAAATATGACCATATATCTCCGCACCTGAAAGCACTAAACTGGTTACCATACGAAGCAAGAATCCAAATGAAGATAGCATGTATCACACACAAAGCATTACATGACAACACCCCAAGATATCTAGCAAAGAAAATTCAGTTGTCCGGTGGCAACCGACCAGCTAGGAGTGCTGAGGAGCTGCTATTACGGCCAGCCTTCTTCCGTAAGAAGAAAACTTATGACAGAGCGTTCTCAGGAGCGGCCCCCAGAATATGGAACTCACTCCCCCCAAACATCAGGAAGATCCAGAATCTGGTAACATTCAAACGAGAAGTGAAGAGCCTGCTGATGAATAGATACATTACTTAATGAAGAACACTGATCCTGGCCCTGTTATACTACTGCCTTAGTACAGAACATGTACACCATTATAATGGGAGGCTTCTGCAATATTATAATGGAATACGTATCCTATGATGTTTTTGATTGAACATGAGAACAACATCCTTCATGAACCTATACCGAACTACCTCATAGTTGTTATATATACATGTCGTTGTTATTAATTTAATCATACCATATTTACTTGCGCTAACATAACATGTGTTATGAATATTTATATCATCTACCTCACTGCGGCTGCTTGTTAACTGCTTATATATATGTTAACCCTTTTCCTTTTCATATTTTCATGTTAAGCGCTCTGATACCCACGGGTCTTGTTCGCGCTATACAAAACTTTATAATAAATAAATAAATAAATAAATAGGTGAGACCCAGGAAACAATTGAACACTGAGATTTGCACATTTTCCTGCAACTAAAGAAGATCAGACCACGCTTACTTCGCCAATCATACGCTAACAGTGTACATAAACAACTGAAGCACACAGTGTGTTCATGACTGCAATGGAAAAAGGACAAGCGTGAAACTCCTAAGTAACTTACAGGTTATACCCACTTAATCATAAAATCCACACAGTTGCAACAGATTTTTCTAACTCTGCTAGCAGTAGATGTCTTCTGCCTTTAGGCCAGCAGACCAGATTTCAGAGCCAGCTCCTGAAAACAAATCAATTAATATAAATGTGATTGCTTAAAAGGAACTGGCCTATTTTATTTAGAGAAACCAAAAGAATGGTGAAAAAAGAAAGTGTTTCAAGCGTGCATTGCAGGAGATTTAAAACCTGATTCTCATTCTGAATTTAGTGAAGACAATCTAGACTGCTTATGCCTTATTTGACCAAAGCACTCCTGAACATTTAGTGCAACCTGCAGCTGATCAGTTCTCCCCTGTCCTTTCATCATTAGAGTCAGGGGCAGGACAGGGTCTTTCAGGGGAAGCATGCAAGCTATGGAACCATACAGCCCTTTCAAGGTGGGTCTCCATACACTCATTTAAATTTGTGAAGATACCTTGCTCCAAGATCCCAGTCTCATGGAGGAGACATCTGGGTGATTACATTTGATCATGCAAATAGATCTTTAAATATTGTTTGTGGTGACACACGTGAACCCTGGCTGTGTATGCACTTTTATAAGATCCTGAACTTGTCTCTATGCATGCAACACGAATCCTACAAAATGCTGCTAGCGTGCGATTTTAAGCATTCAGCGTTCACCCCAAATATACGATGGCGCCAAATCTCACTGCGTCGATGTAAGCCCTTGGAATTAAAGCCCTCGCATAAATAGGGGGTAACATGCCAGATGTAGGTAATCCAGATTTACAGATTCTAAAATACCGAATTTTACCGATTCGGTATTTTAGAATCAAAAATGGGATGTAGGTATAAATTTTACCGAATCAGTAAGATTCGGTAAATACCGAATCGTATTTACCGATTCAGTAATTCCCATTCCTTCCTATGGGCCTGGAGGCCCATAGGAAGGAATGGGAATTACCGAATCGGTAAAAGGGGGAACACATTCAAGGGTTGTTGCACCCCTGAATAGTGCATGGGTGCACATGTGGTACACATACATGCCCTAAGGGCATGTATGTCTGCCACATGGCACAGTTATAAATTGAAAAAAATTGCTTTTTTTTAGGGTTTTCGATAGTTACCACCAACTTGTAGTTGGTGGTAAATAACAAATCCTGAAATGGGAAAAGCACTCACTTGAGTGCTCCCTACATTAAGGATTCGGTGATTTACCGAATCGGTATTTTAAGAATTCGGTAATTTACCGATTCCTTAAAATACTGATTCGGTAAATTACCGAATCCTTCAATTTGGCCTCCTACATCTGAAAAGCCTAAATTCCGAAAAGCCGAAATTCGGTCATTTCGGCCGCTACCGACCGGTATTAGGCTACCTACATCTGGCACCTAATCTTTACACACTCCACTCTATCAAACGCATCGGCTTCATCTCAACCAGGATTTGCATAGTCAGGCATCACATGGTATCTGGAAAACATGTCACACACCCAAACCAGACCCTTCTGTAGGGTGTCACACTTAGGCAACAGCCCAGGCTGATTCTGCAGAAACACATTAACTATGGTCAAATATTCAACATATTGTCATAGTGACTGACTCTGATGTCAGCTCGTCTGGGGACCCTGCCAGCAGGTGGCAAATGAAACCTGTTCCGGTTGCATTGAATGGGGCGTGGCCTGTTTCAGACATTCCATATCACCACAGAGGTTATCGACATTTTTAGGATTTTTGGAGTATACTTTTCCTTTCACTATGTTATTTTGTATAACTTTCTGAGCTGTCTGCTTAATTTGTGCAGGTTCCTAAGATACATCCCTTGTCTGTTTTGACATGTGGTGGCTTTTATTTCACGTCGTCTTGGTTGCTAGGCTCCTGGGTTGTTATTTTTTCATATTTACTGCCCTGTGTGTTGTGATTTTGATTTCCTTAAGTTCAATACATCTATAACTACTGGTAGATGATTTGGTGAGTGAATAGAACAAAGTTAGTTACGTAAACAGTAACTAATTTATGGAGGTTATTAGAAACACACAGGAAAATATTGCAACAATTGACACATATCAGTGGCTGAGGGAGGGGTGTCTGCCTTCAACATTTATCCTGCTTATTTTCAACCCCTGTTCCCAATTCAAGGTCGGTTCATATTAAATTCAGCTATCACGGCTGAAGTTCAGTATTGGCGGGCGTTGGTAGGATTGTTTATTTATGAGACTACATCTGTACACAGTGAAATGAAAAGCATTTATTATTTGAATTGGAATAATCTTTTCTGTAGTGAAACTAATGAGAAATCTGTGAATTCATGAGGACTCCATACAAAATGTTGTTTTTTCCCAAGATCATTTGCATATAATATTTCAAATTTCATCAAGCTATTCCTATTATGATTACATGAGAATAAAGCAATTCTCGAAAATGTGCGAATAAGCATATATAAAAAATGTTGAGCTTCATATTAAAACACCCACACTCCTATTTGTCATTGTATCTTAAACTCAACACCCCGAGTGACTACTGCTCAGGAAATCGTTTTCTTAAGGCGCACACTTTTGGGTTCTCAAAACGTCTTATAGATTGGATTTGATGTATTGAAAATGTTGTCTGTCTGTTAACTTACAAACTTTCCTTCTGTGATCCCAGCTTTATGTTTATTGATGATTGTCCTGGAATCGATAAGTTTAAGTTTAAGCTCTAATAGGAAAATGTTCATTGCATGGTTGTATTAATGTGACAAAACATGTTTAGCTCCAGAATCAGCATTCCATTTCTATGCTGTGTCTGAAATAGTCTAAATTAAAATTTGCCTGACCCATTTGCCTGACGAATCAATACACTTGTGATATTTCATGTGCTTTTTTTTTTAAAGGGTTTTGTACTGGAATATTGAGTACTAAATATTGTCTGGCAAAACTATTGTGTCCTAATTATTAATCATATTATCGCCCATTGTAGTTCATAATAGAAAATCTACACCCAACTGGAAGATGTTTTGCAAGTGACATTTAGAACACAGTATTTATCTTTTCTGACACACAAAAAGGCCTGCACCTCTGTGCACAGGCGGGTCATGGTGCCTTTGTACAATAACATACCATTTTGGGTGTTGGGAGAATGGAAGCGTGCAGAGGAGAAGGTTTGTCGTGAAAGGCTAGATGACCATTGGTCAGAATATGTTTCAGATACCCTACATTAGTAATCCTTCAGGACTCCTGGTTGGAGACCCCAGACCCTCTCACGCGGGGCTTCTACGCGGTGTCTAGGTTTGGGCACCCTTGAGTTCAGAATGGTTTGATCATGACTCTCATTTTGGATAAGAACAGGTTTAGGAATAACTGCCCGCCATTAAAGGGGGTGGAAAATAATCCATACACAGGGACCACTTTTGTCAACAATGTTTAATTCTGAGTGGAAAATAATCCACTTTTTCTCAGATTAATGAAAATTGAATCCCAGCAAGTTTAAATAAACAGATACTCAAAGTGTAACATTTGGTGAAAGGATTTTTTGTCCTGCGTAACTATACTTTAATATGTCCAGTATGCTTATTTATTACATATTCTCCTACAAGAGGAACTATATGTTCAATGTTTATGCTGAGTGTTAAGGGGGGGTGGATTTGGTAACATTAAAGAGCATTTCTTAGGCAATGTGACAACATTCAAACTAGCTTAGATGAAAATGCGTAAGGTAAGGCGGCGCTTTGTCAAGTTATCAAAAACACCAGGCTC